>NW_004524694.1:2289348-2313807 GCF_000260255.1 Octodon degus | reverse complement strand
TCCATTGTGTAAAAATACCACATCTTTCTCAACCATTCCTCAAGTGATGGGCATCTTGGTTGTTTCCGCTATGTTGTGTTTACAGGAGAGACAACCAGAGTCCAGTGGTCACCTAAATATGCTGGTCAGATACTTGAGAGAAAGGGTGGAACTAGAAATAAAGACTTGTGAAATAAAAGCCTTGCAAAATGTGCTAATGGGGGATAGTTTACCTGGAGAGAAAGGTGGAAGTACAAACCTAGAAACTGACTAATACTGTACAGGCAGACTGAGGATGAAAAGAAAAAAGGGGCTGGAGCAAAAGGGCTGAAGGACTGTAGAAGTGAATTAGGAGGAAGTGCTGCTGAAGCCATGAACGGTGACTAGCTGGGAGATAATAGTTAATTCAGTTAACTAATGTAGAATGGGAATTGAAGGCAAACATTTAGCTCTCGTAACTGAGAGGGAAACTGTGACCAATTTATTCCCTGAGGCTGATTTCTAAGGGTCTGTTGTACTCTAATCCAATAAGAGATCTCTGTCAAACTACAACAAATCATGATTGACTGATGCCTAATTTTCATTTTATTCAGTTTCTTCTATATTTTTAGTGTGTATCCTTAAAAAACATTGAGAATTATCAACTAAACTCACATACTATCCAACTTTAATCCAAGCTTAGAATATGATTTACAGCATCAACAAATGTCTAAATTGGTTGGCAATGAGAAGATAATGAAAAACTTACTTTTCTGCAGTGAATACCTTTAGAAAGCAAAATGAATACTTTTAAAATGAATACTTATGACTGAGGAAAACACAACTTTTACAAACTAGGTTTTTTATTTATAAAATTTTTTCAGATTACAAAATATTGACAACGTTAAACATATACTAAAAGGCCTAAGGATGTGAAAGTTAACTTTAATGTGTCACCTCACTGGACCATGGAATGTCAAGACATTTAGTCAAACATTATGCTACATGTATCTGTGAGGATGTTTCTGGATGACATTAACATGTGAAAATTGTAGACTGTGTGAAACAGATACCCTCATCCCCTAGTATGAAGTAGTAGCTTCAACTGAAGACATGACTAGAGCAAAAATGTTAAGTAATAGCTGCCTGAGTACTTGAGTAGGGATGTTAGTCTTTTTTAGCCTTCAAACTTAAACCGAATTATGGTTCTTCTTGGGAACTGAAGTTGTCGTGTGGGGATTAAAATTTATACCACTGCTCTGCTACATCCCAGCATTTTGACAGGACAGGACCAACACAATTGCTCTGCTGACTGTGAAGCCTGGGACTGCTCTGTCTTCATGTTAATGGAAGCCAATTTGCAATTCATCCATCCATCCTTGCATCCTTCCTTCCTTCAATCACTCTCCCATACTCCCTATTTGTCCTGTAACCCTCTTAACTTCACAGAAATCTTACAAAGTAGGTACTACTATGATTATCTTAGCAAGAAGGTACACATAGAGATTTTTAATAAATTGCTGGATGTACAGACGGTTGGCCTAATGTTTGTGCTGAGAGTCACTCACAGCCTGTCTCTCATCAGATAAACACCTACTTTTAAAGAAAACCCAAGACTATAAGAAAGAGAGTATAGGCTGCTCATCATACCACAGAAGTGGCAGACCCATTGGTTCACTTCCTTAAAGCTTGTTCCCCTTTTTCTTTATAATTAAAATTCTGATTTGGTTTAGGTATGAAAAGATAGCCAAGTCCTTAGGGAAGATGGATGCCTCTCTTAGTCCCTGTAGCTGTAATGTAACTATTACAAGATGGTGTTAGTAACTAACTCTATTTTCTCTTTGCCAATGATCAGTTAATAACATGAAAAGGAAGTTGGCAAGGCTCTGGGGAAGATTTTATTCCTTGATAATAAGGGAGACAGTTTGAGAAGAGAGAGCTCCCTACTCCTGTCATGAAAGGTGTTATGAGAGAAGATCATTGCTTTAGAGCCATGTCAACCTCCAGGAAGGCAAATACAGGAAGATGGCAGAGAAACACAGCAGTGAGGTGCTGAGTTAACCAGCACTGAACCTGTGTTCTTCCTTCATATAATGTGCAAAATAAATTAAAATAGGGATAATAATAAAATCTAATTCACTTGCTATGAAAATTAAAAGCACATTTTATAACGAAGGTGGCAGCAAACTAATTGATATATTGTCATCAAAAGAAATTTGTAATCAACATTTTAAATTGACTATTACTTATACAAATAAATATGAATAACTTCGTTTATTTTTAGACAAGGTCTTACTAAATTGCACAGGCTGGTCTTGTAATATGTACAAATCTCCTGCCTTTGCCTCTCAAGTGTCTGAGATTATATGTGTACATTACGCCCAGATGAAAAACTATTTATGAATGAATTTTTGTTTATCCAAAACAAGCCCACTGGATTGACATGGTGGTTTTACCTCGTGATATGTGAACAGTGGGGTTTAGTATTTTCTTAAACATTTATTTTCCAACTACCTATTCACTTAGGTTTTTTTTTTTTTTTTTTAAAGGAGCATATTTGTAAAACTAAGCTGTCTTTCACAATTACACTTCCCACAGATGCACTGGCCATTATAATCTTCTAAAACTATGCTTCTACAATAACAAACCATTAAAGTCAATTGAACTATGAGTCCTAAATTAGCAACCAAGCTTTTCTTTAGCATATGCTAGGCATTACTAGATGCTCATGCTAAGTCTTGTGATGCCATAGCAGGACCTAACATGTGATAGAATATCACCACACACTTTCAAGAAAACTTAAGTTTTTGTTCTTATCTCTCATTTTCTTTTATTACCTTTAAAAAAATACTTTAAAGAGTATAGTAATAATTACTGTACATTAGAAATGGTACACAGAAGACCAAGATGACAGGTATTTCAAGCATGGTTTTAGTATTACACATTGCTGTTCTCAACGTAGTTGCTTAGTTCACAGTTATCAGCACAGAGAGTTAGTCAAGGTGAGAATTCTACCCATTAACTGCTACTTTCAAAAACCTGATGGAAATTCTTAGAACAACTGCCTTAGCCATCTTGTATATATACATATATGGTTTTGACCCTACCTTATTTATCTTTTCTCCTATGTTCCATCTTGCATAACTATATATGTTAATCTGAGCAACAGATTTGATGATAAAAATAGAAACTATATCAGTCATTGTTAATCAGCTATTCTTGTTCTGAAAATATGTAACGTATGTATTGTGATATGTTACCCTGTTTCTGTCTTTGTTTTTCTTGCTCTTGTTTTTACTCTTCAAAATAAAAGAAAATTATAAAAAATTAAAAAACATAAATAAACATGTGAAAATGTGGAGGAAGTATTTAACTTTGTTATTGTTATTGATATACCCAAGCCTGACAACATATGTGTGTGACTTTTGCTTTGGAACCTTTGGACTCCAGGAAATTTGGATGAGAATTTCACTGTCTTTCATAGAAACCACAGAATCTCTGCAACCATCTGGGACTCAATTTGTTTAAAGACAAAGATACTCCTGGTGGATTTTTTATAGTTTCATTTTCAACTAAAAAGCCTATTAAATAGGCTTTCAAATTTGGAGAAAAGAAGATCCATAAACGTGGCAAAGTATTACTTGGATGAAGGGAAATTCAAAATGGCCACTCTGGAGTGTGGCTCCTTCAGGCTGCAGAGTTCAGGAGATCTCAATCTGCTATTCTTAAAAGTGGCCATCTTATAGTGCCTTTATTTTAAAAATTATGGTTAGAATTTCAAGATTAATTTATCAGCTGAAGACAGCTACTTACTTTTTAATGTAGGATTTTTCTTTAATACACATTTCCAGGTTTCACACCAATTTCCCTTTCTCAAAGCCACAAAGATATGTAGTGAAGATTTCCACATATGATTTTACTTAGCAGGTTTCAGAACTCTTATTAGATCAGTGCCAAGAAGAATAGTGATATTAAAGAATAAGTCCAGAGCACCAGATGCACTGGAAAAATGATATCTTAGCCATGATTAAATGTATATGCATAAAGATATGAACCTACACACATACATATGTACACTGAACTTTTTGAAGTGGTAAAGGTTTCTTCAACGAAGGGATGAGAAACACAGAAGCAAGTATGTGTACATGAATAGTTGTATAATGTACAAAGTCCCTGGGAAACTTTATATGTGATCAATTTACATTCAGCATGGGGAAACGAGAATAGTACACGAAAGACAGAGTACAGATAACTAAGCATCAATGTTAAAAAGGAGCTTTAGACAACTGTCCATTATCCAGGGATATATTAATGTGGTTAAGGTACATCAGGGATCTGCACACACTCACCTCCCCAAATGAGCTTTGGTAATTAGGCAGCTGCAATTTACTGCAAATTTCCAGGCCCAGGTGGGGAAGTAGGAAAGAAGCCAAGATGTGAGGGAGGCAGGAATCCACAAAGGTCTTCTGAAGCTTGGTTCTTTTCTTTCTTCCTAACCACGCCAATTGAGGAAATCCTGTCTCTAATGTACTTTAACTTTAATCTGAATGCTAGTTAAGCTATCCTGACAGTAAAACGAAATCCAATTGAAAAAGACATTTAAGGGTGTGTGTGTGTGTGTGTGTGTGTGTGTGTGTGTGTGTGTGTAGTGTATGAGGGTGGAGGTTGGGGTTGAAGGACATAAGTGTCCTTTATAAAAAGATTTTAGAAATGTATTTTCAAATGACTACATTTTGGGGGGACATCTGGTATAATGTTGCCTGTGTAGTATCTGTGCAGGAAAAAACATATATATCAATTTAGCCCTGAAATTCAGCATCTTTCCTTGAAAATATGTATGTATGCAAGAATGTATCATTATTATAGTAACACAAAAAAGTCCAACTCTGATTACTCATGCCTAAACATATCTTATTATAACAGTTGCAAGTGAAGTTTATTGTTTTTTTCCAATGGGTTAAGCAACACTGTAAGCACTCTGTGTACACCAATTCATTTAATCCTTATGTAACCTTAGGAAGGTACTATTACTATGCTCATTTTATTGACTAAAAGATTGACTTAGAAATATGTCAAATAACTTGAAGATCACATAGCAAGGGAATGAAGACAGGTTGCCTACGTATGATCTTAAGTAATATATCATTAAAACTATTTCTCCAATTTTACTCATTGGTAAAACTTTTATCAACTACATGCAAAACAGTTGAAGAAACTAGGAAAGTTTAGTTTAGAGCTACAGTAGTAAAAAAAAATATAGGCCCTGGATCATTAGTATTGGTATTCCTGGGAACATGATAGAAATGGGATTATAAGGTCATACCCTAGATTCCTGGATCTGAAAGCCTATGAGACTCAAAAATCTATGTTTTGGTGAGTCCTCTAGATATTCTGATACACACTGAGTTACAGAACCACTGGCTTAAAGTAGAGAAGGACATTAAGAAGAAGCATGTACTCTCACATTTTTGAAAGGCTATAGAGGGGATTTGTGGATTCCTCAGTTACCAACAATTTTAAAATTGTTGTATGCTAGCTGTATGCCTAATAGCTCTTAACAATGGTAAAAGTTGGTGGAATGGTGAAAGATTAGAGAGTTTCTTAATAGTTGGTAGTGTGAGGGAATGCACTTCTTATCTGAACTATTCAGACAGAGACTGAATGACCATTTCTTGTTAGTGGTTGGGAAGGTGGATGAAACATTTCTCAGAGTGGGAATGATGGAACCAGAATACCAGTACGTATTTATTAAGCCTGCCTATGTTAGAGGGCGCTGAGGGAAAACAGGATTCAGAGACCCTTCTAGCTCTTATGTCCATAGCTCAGAGCTCAAAATAGTAGGCTTGTCTCCTCTTGAGTTCTTCAGTAAGATTAATTAATCCCACATATGTGTCTCTATTTACTGTCTGCTTGGAGTGCTCTTTTTAATCCAAATTCTACATATTTTCCAAAACCCAAACTCAAATTGCATATTCTTGTAGAACTTCTAAATTCCCTTCACATTTACTATCAGTTGTATACATAGATGGACTTACATAAAATTGGAATTTAAAAGCAAAGCTTATGTTACATATTTGGTATCTCCCATTTTATTTGGTTCCACCGTAAGCAATCAGCACATGCTCAGGGAAGTGACCAGTTAATGAAGAAGGCTCTTCATGTTTTTTCTTTTTCTGGACTCCTCTGCCCTGGTTCACTTTCATTTCTGTCATGCACAATGATGAGAACATCAAGTCCAGCTCTCTGATTAGGTGCAGACCGGGAATGTATACGGTATGGGGCCTACTGTTCCTCTCGCCAGTTGCTTCCTGCTTGTTTCTTGGCATAGAGCAATTGAAGAACCCTTATTATTCCATACGAAGAGCTCCTCCTTTGCAGGGACTGAGTGCTGTTTCTATCATGTGCTCAGTTCACATAAGCTCTGGGTTGACTGTTACAATCCAGATGCACATGTATATCTTAAAACTCTTATGACAAATGCTGTTATTATGTGTGCAGTGAAGTCAGTTTTCCAATTTTAATATTTCCTTTTTTTCTTTCTACTCTTGTCATATGTTCCGTGCTTCAAAACCATGCTTTAGAAACCACATTTTCACATCTTAAGAACACAAAAAAGTGTCAGATACTTTTTTCCTTTTACATTCTTAGAACTTCAAAAACAGCCAAAAGGAAGTTTTATAAAATACGTAAAAAATATGTGCTGAGAACTGAGGTTTTATATGCCAAGAGTTGGACTGTAGTGAATTTTTATTGCAGCTAATATTAACTCCTAGAAAAAGAAAAGGGTGCTGAAGATCCAGCCCCCCTTTGTCACAGGATAGTATCATGACACTTCCCCACAGCTTCTCCTGACATACATAAGAATCAACTCCTGGTTATCCACTGGTGGATTATCCGGAGTTCCTAGCACTCTTTTTGTTTTTTTTTCTTTGCAATAAAGGCTTTTTGGCTATTTCACAGCTCATTAGCACCTCCACCAGAAGGTAGGTGCTGACAGGGAGAAGAGGGGAAACTCAAATCAGTAAATTTTACTGCTCGTTAGCAGCTCCTGTAAAAGGGGTTGAACCATCCTCCTCCTCAGGATCACCAACAAGCACTCACTAAGTGCTTGGGTGCGTGGTGGAGGTGCGATAGCCACTGTGGTCTTTTCAGTATCAACTACTGACCTTTTTCTTATGTTTTAATCTCCATGACTACAAATATTTCAGAGTTGTCTGGATCATGAACACAAAGAAACTTACCTGTTTTTGCACTCCACTGAGTCGCTGAACCTTGATGATGAGTGAAGCAGTGCGACCCTTGTACTGAATTGTTCTAATAAATGTCCCAGCATGGTCCACATTGAAGGGTTCTGACCAACGCCAATTGCCCCAACCTTCAATACAGATGTGTAACAGCTGGAGAGAAAAACAATAATCATCATAATATCCCACGTGCCAATGAAAATCTAGTCCTGAAATGAAAGTCTCATTGTTGGAAAACCTTTCTATTTCTAATATCTAGCATCTGTTTTCTTTCTAACCTGCATTCTTCACCCGCTTCCAGTTTATTTCACCAGGCTAAGAATAGCAAATATGCCACATAGAGTCAATGTAATCTTCCAGATCACATTTTAAATCTTCTTAAAAATAATGGTCCTATCAGGTAGTAAAAGGCCCATTTGAAAAAGGACCATTTCATTCACTGGGAGGACAAGAGGGTTTAAATGCAAGATCAAAGAACCTTAGATTTTGGCTAATAATTTATTCCTTGTTATGGCTAGACAGTAGTTAAAGTGAGTGCGTGTAGCATTATTTTTGAGCCTAAATTCTTGTTTTTTCCTTTGATAAAGGACAAAATAGCAATTTGAAGATGAAATTTATTTAATATACTCTATGAGATCACAATATCAAAATAGAAATACCTTCAGCATTTTGATATTCAAAATGCCTTTGTTCTTTCTTTTTCTGCACTGCGTATTTACTATAACTTTTACCAAGTGAACCTTTTAATTTATATTTTTATCTATTCATCAACAATGCTGCTTTTAGTAATATCTGGATTTCTCTTTTGATCATTCAAATATTTTCTTTTTGACTACTAACCCATTATCTGCTGTTAGGAAGATCTGTTTAACTACATAGGGATTCCAAAAACATATTAACACATAATTACTGCTTCTTTAGCACATATGTTTAAAAAATACAGTGCTATATATACTAAATATAAGGAAAACTGATATGAGATATGTATATGACACACAAACATAATTTTTATATATCATTTTAACAGATAATCAAAGGTGAATCTCATGAAACACTCCCAACTAACAGACTGAATAAAACTTTGAAAACATCCTGTAAATGTTTTCATAATGGATACAGTAAACATGTACATGGGAATTGTCATAATAATAGAAGTTTTGGTGGAAGTGGATAATTTTTAAATTTCAGTCTTACAAGAGGGCCTGACAGCATGCCTTAGTTTAAAAATTTCCCAAGTTAACTGATTATCACAACCTGTGTTTTGATAGGTAACAACAGTGGATTTTTTTTGAACATCTGCATAAAATATTCTAAAAAAGAGCTTCTAATTCATCCCCTTGCTTCTAGTATGACCCCACTGCAGTTATTCCTCCATACAATGAGCCTGTGAAATCAAAAGGCTACCAGTGAGATGACTTCTGAAAAACAAGGCTAATAGTTAAGGAGGAAAAAAAAAGTCCTGTACAGCGACTACCTTTAGGGAAAATACGATCTTATATACACTCTACAAGATGAAAGTACCAGAATATCTTTGATGTTTAAATAGTAGTTATAGGAGGAAAATAGAAAAACAATAGCAGTGTTTTGGAACCATTTCAATTTTTTAACAGCAGCAATTGGGAATAAAGCTCAAGGCATACACAAAACTAAAAAAATAAATGTTTTCTTTGGAAAGCCTAGTAGCTGGAAATGACAAAACAATGAGACAAAATACTTACGATCAAACTCACTATATTTTTCCTGAACACTCTGTAGACTCTAATACATACAATGTAATTATAACTGAGTTGTGTTCACATTTGCATATGAGTTCAGTTAACAATAGCTGATAGTTGCTCACTTCGTGTATATAGCTTTTGCCACCAAAGAATATATTGTCAGTTTTTTTTTGTAGCTATTTATTCTCAAAATGTTGGCACAGATATTTTATTTGAGTTATGAACATTCAAAAACAATTGGATTTAGTTGAAACATAAAAGTTAAATATGAGAAAAATATTTTTCTCATACTTTTCATATGTATCATTAACTGAATTAATGGTAACACTGGATCTTCAGTTAAAAACATTAAATATCACAGGTGATATTTTTGATGCATAAAATTTATTAGGAAAGGAATTACATTCTTTTCTTTTTTTTTTTTTTTGGTACCATGAATCAAACTCGGGACCTCACACTTGCCAGGCAGCTATATTCCTAGCCCCAGGAATTACATTTTTTTTTTTCTCTTAGGAATTACAATCTTAAGAAATCTACAGAAAGGAATTTAAGAAGCACAAGATATTGTAGTTTTCCTTCCTATGGCATGATGGCCGGGCCTGAGAAACTGTAGCACTATAGTTCAGTGCTCAGACACTCAGACATCAATCCTGGGTGGGATGTATTGTTCCCATTTCACAAACTCAGTTTCACTGTGAGAGGTAATGAGAGGTACTAATAAAAAATAGTCATCTATTTCTTATTTCTATACAGAAAGAAATACAGAATCAGGCAAAAGAATGTGAAATTTGTGTTTGAATACCTAATTTTTATGAGGTTTCTTTCTACTACTCATCTAACACATTTTCATTACCATGTATGTAAGGAAGACAATGTGCTAGGTACTATGGAGAAAACAAAGTTGGAATCTGTGTCTCATAAGAGCTTAGGATCCTGTAATAAAAATAAGGCAAGAACAAATAGCCAATATGAGACAGAAGAAGAGGTGCAAAGTGCTACAGTCCCTCAGGTGAGGAAAGGCCTCCTTCAGACTGCTGTGATTATAAAAGCTTTATGAAGAGCTGCATCTCAGTTTGCGCAGAACTGCAAAAGGTACAGATGATAGTCCATTTTCAGGCTAACGAGGCGATATGAGATGTGAAAGCAGAAGCCATGCTTAATGAGTCAAAGTTAATTTCAATGGGCTGAAGGAAAGAAAACATGACAAAAGGAGTGGGGATTAAGATTAGATAGGTATATTTAGCTGGTAGCTAGTGCTGATTTATGAAGGTATGAAGGTGAGGAAACTGCTGTTTAGGAAATAGTGGGTAGTTTCTGAAGCCTCTTGCATAGTGAGCAATGTGTTAATGAAACAGTAAAAATGGCCCATGAAGGTGGAAATACTTCAACAGGATGAGAGACACTATGGGGCAGGGGAAAGCAATGAGTCTAAGGAATTTCTAGGTTCTTTTCTCAACTTGTAAATTTCCTTTGCCTCTTTTAAGAGTCCCCTTTACTGATCACTTCTTGCCTAACTTCCTTTCATCCAAGCTTTTCGTTCTCTTTGGCCTACTTAGCTCGTGTCTAATATTTCCCATGGTATAGTTACTCAAAAATGAACTACTCTTGTTGGAATTTTCAAATGACATCTGAGGGAGATAGCTCAGCACTCTAAATACCTGCCTGGCAAGCACAAGGACTTAAGTTCAATCCCCAGTACCACATGCTGTGCTGGCTCTGGAATCCTGGGCGTTATGTGCTGGCCCCGAAATCAGGCATGGTGGCACACGCCTGTAATCCCAGCACTGGGGAGGCTGAGACAGGAGGATCACTATGAGTCTGAGTTGCGCAGTGAGACCCTATGTTAAAAAAATAATCCGAAAATGACAATTGAAACTAAGCAAAAAGGTAGGGTATACAGTGGCAACAATTACTAGGAAGTCCCAAAGGGCTGTGTTTTCTTCTTTCAGCAGTTTCTGGTAATGTCTTGGCAGCCAGACTCAATTTGAAATGTTACTATAGAAGACCTCACATGGGTGCATGCACATTTTTTAACTCATTATATAAAATATAACTTTATTTTTTAATTTTTTGGCAGAACCAGGGATTGAATTCAGGCCCTTGCACTTGTCAGGGAAACGTTTATTCCACTGAGCCACCTCCCCAGCCCCAATATAACTTTACATGTAATTAGTGATCAGGGAGTTAGGGATCAGCCTTGAGGACCACCCACAATCATGTCCAAAGACAGAATTCCCAAACTGATATATTTAGGAGGAAATAAAAACAGGAGGAAATCTAAGAAAATAGAGTACGGTTAAAAAAAAAGAAAAAAAAAACATTATTATGTAAAGAATTTAAACTACACCTTGAAATACAAATGAAGGTACCAAACATTTTTCTCTAAACATATATTTCATTATGTACTATGAGACTCCTGTCAAAATTCTACCACAATAACAAATTAAAATTTATCTTTAGACTCAGTTTTCTTTTGCATTTTATCAAAATTACTCTGTAGTGATGTAGTATTTTACAAAGAAACTGAAATCTAAACAACTTCAAAATTTTTAAAAAATTTATTATGGAAATTTTAAGAGTTTTAAAAATCAGTATGCAATACAAAGCAAATATACTTCTATATTAATCTATATATGAGGTATGGTTGAAAAATACAGTAAATATTTAAAATTTAAAGACACATGGCTATTAATCACCCTCAAAATACTCACTTAGAATTTACTTAACCGATTGTTCTTGCCACTTGTTTTCTTTGTGTGTGTGTGTGTGTGTGTGTGTGTGTGTGTGTGAGGTTGGGACAAGGTTTTGCTATGTAGTTCAGGCCAGTTTTGAATGCACAATGTAGCCCAGGTTGGTTGTGAACTCGTGGCAATTCTACCTCAGCCACCTGAATGCTGGGGTTACAGGTATGCATCACCATGCCTCACTCTTGTCACTTTCTGAAGCAGTTCTGGAGATCATCGTTTATAAGTGTCTTTAATTGTGTCATGGCTGCCTTGATATTCCAAATGGAATCAAAATATTTGCCTTTCATAGTAATTTTGACTTTGGAAAACAGCCAGAAGGTGCATGGTGCCAGACTCAGTGAGTAAGGTACATAAAGACACACTAATGTTTTAACCAGGCTGCTTCCTGCCTTCCCATTGGATGGCACTTGGAAGCAGCATTCACTATAGTTTTGGTCATACCTGGTAAAGGCACTCACAAATAGGATTTCCAGAACTGCTATGTGGTATTTTTATACAATGGAATATTACTCAGCTATAAAAAGATAAACTTGAGGCTTTTATAGGTAAATGGATGTTACTAGACATCATACTTACTACTAGTGAAATAAATAAGAAAGGTACAGTAGATAGTGTGAAAGGGAAAGAAACTGAAGGAAAGGAACAAGTGAGATGAGAGAATTGGGGGAAAGAAAGGAGGGAAAATATATGTATATACACAGGATAGCTTGGATAATTGTACTGCTGAATTCTACTGGTCTGTTGAAAGCAATAGTTAATGCTTAATTTTTTCTTCTCTTCTTTTTAAAAACATTTTGATCAATTTTGCACGCTTATATCTGGTACTCTGAACAACTCCTCTGACAACAACAATATACAATATAACAACCAATGTTAAATTCTTACCATTTTGTTTAATGAAATTCTGTATCATTTCTAATTTTTAAACTATTTTTTTCTCTTTTAAAATGGCATCAGTAGGCTGTGAATACAGCTCAGTGGTATAAACGCCTGCCTGGCATGCTCAAAGTCCAAAGTTTGATTCCTAGTACTACAAAAAAAACCCAAACTGAAACAAAACAAAACCAAAAAAACCAAAAACCCTACCAAAATGGTAACAATAGAATTAATAGGGCAAAAAAAGTGGGAATGATGGGCTAAATTTGCTTAAAGTGAAAGGCAGTACTTCGTAGGAGATTAATCACAATGTATCTTTTACTATAATAAGATTTTGAGAAATTTAAACATTCACCATATATTTTGATTATACCAAATATTATACATATTTATAATTTTGTAAGTATTAAATATTAAAATGTGGGTAGTATTTACTTCTTAAAATTTAAACTTCTCAGAATAAAAGCCTAGTGTAGAGGACATTAAAAACTTTGTTGAATAAATGAATTAAGATTGGTGAAATCAAAATTAGTGAAGGCAACCAAAAGTAGATATAGTGAAATATTAGTAGTGATATTTATGCCTAAAATATCATGAATATGAAATAAAAACATTTAGAAAATTTTCTATTTAAATGATCAATAAAGGAGATAAACTGTATATAGATAATGATATTAAACTTCAAATAAATGTAATCCCTTAGATTCATAATTCAGATATTATTATATATTAAAACATCAAATATACTCAAAGTAATAAAATATGTTCAGCCTCATGTATGAAAATAAATTAAAAAAATCTTGTCTATGCAATATTTGGAAAGCAAATTAAAGGATTAAGTTGCTTGTTTGAAACGCATGAGTCTTAAGTAGAACTGAGTACATTTCACACTGCCAACTTAGCCTAACAATGAAATATTCATGTTGCTCATTATAATTTTTATAAGACAGTTCAATTTTAGGATGTTCAAGATATCTAAAATAATGGTAGAGAACAAGTTGAAAAATGTCTAGATAACTGCTATTGTGTGATAATGTCATGAATTAATTCTGAACACTGGACTTTATGTATCTTTTCACATTTATAGAATACAATCTCCATTCTAAAAGAATGATTAAGTGGAAATAAATAAAAACTGTTTTTGAGGGGAGATTTTTGACTTTTCGGTATAGTTTACTTTGATAGAAAAAAGAAAGTTATGGCAGGAGGATTATAACTTGAGCTTAACCCAGGAAGCTTTCTGAAAAATTGTCTCAAAAATAGCAAGTACAAATAAAAACAAAAGGGCTATGTATGTAGGTCAGTACCAAGGCCCTGGACTCAATCCTTAGTACTACAAAAATAAATGTTACCATTATTTGGAAAGTTAATTAAATTAACTAAAAAATTTACAAAAGATATATGCAGTACATCCCACTTCAAAAATAAACAATCAATCAATCTATCATCTATCTATCTATCTATCTATCTATCTATCTATCTATCTATCTATCTATCTATCTATCTCTATATCTATGCATCTACATATCTATTCCTAAGGGAGAAAAAGGTCAGATACATATCAGAATACTTACAGTGACTGTAATATACTTTTTGGGGGTGTTTTAAGTTTCCAGTTTTTGTGTGCTTCCATGTGATTTTCAAAGATTAGAGTATCAGTAGGTATTATTCTTCAGTCAGATAAAAATTAATATTAGAATGAAAAATGTCTAATAGAAAGCATACAGAGGTTGTATTTAAAGTAAGAAGAAATTGTACATTTCCATTTTGAAACCCATATTCAGCCTCTTCATAAAGTTTCTTGCTGTATTCCTAGTTAGTGTCAAAGCTTCCCCATTTGCACTTGTAGCACTGTTCTAAGAGGAAGACATGATCTCAGCTCATCTTTGTGGCCTCCACAGCTCAGCACAGCATCTGCTTGGCTACACTGCTATATAGTATAAGTCATAATCCTTAAAGGAGCTTAATGTGATTTCCCCTAGGATAATAGTTTTGTCAAGTTAGCAAATATATTTAATGATCTATAGTAATTAAAAATTTACCATAAGCCAACTAACTGTACTACACATGGAAGATTTATAGAAGAATGAGAACTTAACTTGACCTAAGAATGCTTATAGCACAATGGAAGAAACAGATTCAACAAGAATTATATCGCAAAATTTTATTAGGAGTAAAAAGAAGTGTAGGATTCCAGGGGTGTTTTGCTGGGAGAAGCTAAATTTTGACAAGAGGACATATTTTACTTATCCAAGGAAATAACACACACACACACAAAACCAGGTTGAAATGGAATAAAGGATGACAGTATTGTTACTTCTGATAAACAAAAACATGCAATAGCCTAACTTGTCACATGACAGGGGACAAGGGATAGAGTGGTTCTTTCTCTACAAAACTAACATTTACAAAGCAAACTGGATTAAAAACAAACACAAGTCATAAATATGACAAACTATGGCTAAAAACTAATTGTGTAACCAATATTTGGTTATACTTCTTGCCAATATAATTTGAAAAATTAACTTTATATTATGAACTTATCAGTCTCTAATAGTTTTGGTCATTACCCAAATGAAGCCTTTAAATACAGATTCTGGAAAGGACAGAATCATACTGGGACAAAAGTATTTTAGGAGGTCAGATCTTACTCTTGGACAACCAAGATGCAACTGTGTAGATTGCTGCACATGTGGAGAAGTGATGGTTAGGGGAATGACCTAAGCGAAAGTGGTAAAGGAAGGAAGGGTGAAGAGGCACTGACTGCTATTTCCCCTGGGAGCATCAATCCGCCATAAACACCAAGGACTGAAACAGGGAAGGCGGTAAAGCAAAAAAAATGCTGTTGTTGAGCTGTGAGAAATTACAATATTTATAATATTACATCTATATATTTTTTGCTGTTGTTTTGAGACAGGGTCTTACTGTGTAGTTCAGGCTGGCCTTGAACTCACTTTGCAGCCCATGCTGGGCTAAAAAACTTGCAATTCTCCTGCCTCCTGACTCATTCTGGGATTACAGGTGTGCGCCACCACCACACTTGGCTACAGCTATAATTTCTATAGCTTTTTTTTTTGAGGCCAGGGTCTTGATATGTAGTTCAGGCTGTCTTGAACTGACTGTGTAGCCCAGGCTGTCCCTGAATGTGCAACAGTTCTCCTGCCTCCATATCCAGAGTGCTAAGATTATAAGCATGTGTCACCATGCCTGGCTCTCTTCATAGCTTTTAAATAGTACATTTTATTATTTCATCATATAGTTTATAATAGTCACCTGAATTCTCACAGGTAAATTAAATGTCACATTTCTAGCAAACATTAAGGATTAATAAATGTTTCAATATATCTGTACTCAAGTTACAGAACTTTTAAAAACATTTTTTAAATGTAAAGAACCATAAACAGAACTCTAAGTTCTTGCATTTGTTTATCAACTTTTACTCTTCACACATTAGTCTATGTTCAGTCTCTGGGTGATGTATATATACTTAAGAGAAAATATCTGAAAATAAGTTAAAAACAAGAGTAGAGAAAATGGTGGTATATTTAATATTTATATATTATATAAAAATAACAGAAAGTATAATTGTTATTCTTTCCTTAAAATATCTAAATCTAAATTATCAAATTAGGGGAAAGCAATTTCCTTAGCAAAAAATTTTGTAAAAAGATTTAATAAACAATGTTGACATATTTCATCTTAAAGCTTTATTCATAACATTTGCGACATTTCTATCATGAAATATCTTTTTCTTACACACATACACACATACATGTTAAAAACAAGTATAAAATGAGATATATGCTTGTTTAAAGAGGTTATTTCAATATCACACATACCTATTGTTTTTAAGTGGTATGGGGTTTCCTTTATTTAAATGATATATGACTGAAAAAACATGAACTGTGATATTAATAGCTGCCTTACGTTCCGAATTGCATAACAGTCTCTTTACCCCTGATACCACCACAAAGTGCTGAAAAGTGAAGATTCAAAGAGCCTTGATACATATATTCAAAGAACCTTGATATACTGAAGAGGATAATTTATGTTCTCTTTGTAAGAAAATAGTAAATAGTCAAACAGAAACTTTCTCTGCTTAACAGAGTTGTACTAATAGCTGAAAGATTCTGGTACTGGGTATACACTATTTTAACAGTCAATGATACAATATAAAGATAGTCAATAGCTATCATGTACTCAAAGGGATATAATTCTTTAGTGGAAGAATTCAGAGTATGTGGGATGGAAGTAATAAAGAATAATTTCTTTGAGCTGGGAAACTGATGCCAATAAAACAATAAACTAGGGAGGCCATGTGATAGTTACTCAGATTTTGATAAGTACTCAGAGTTTGCCAACTAAATTGAGGCTTTGTTTGTTTGAAAATTAATTTTGGGGCCAGAAAGATAGCTCAGCGGTTTAAAGTGTCTGCTTAGGCAAGCTTAGGCAGGGGCAGCGGACTGAGGTTCGATCCCCTGGCACCACATGCTGTGCTAGCCCTGCCCTCAAGGTGGCCTGAGCTGCCCCCCACCAAAAAAATTAATTTTGATTACAATTAAGAACAATAGAAAAAACATACAAAAGTGTGAATTAAAATTCTCTTTTTATTGTTTTAAAAGGTAACATTCATTATTCAGCAAAATTTAGTTTAATTTAGAAGACATGCCAAGATATGTTCTAAGAAAAGATCAAGCGGCTTTATGTGATTTTAAATTTATATTGACAGTATAACAATTTAGGTAATTATAATTGTTATCTCTGATTTTTAATTAGGGAAAAAAGTCAATGATGGATATAAAAGAAATCCAAAATTCTTATTTATTTTCATTTAACTACACTTCCTTGCCATACAAAGAAAACATTTTTGTAAAGGTTAAATAAAGTATTTCATGGCAACCGCTGCTTCTTAGTGCCTGTATACAGGAAACATGAGCCAGCCAAAGTTGTGCAAGTTGGTTTTCTTTCCCAGTGAGGGAATGTGGTATCTCAGACCTTGTCCTAACTCATTTTATCCCCAAGTGTAAGTCAAGCAAGTCAAACATGAACTAATGCCTGAAGGGAAGTCCCTGACTCCAAAAGTATGGATTATTTCACATTTATCTTAAAAATCTGCTCTCAGAGTTCTTAAAATTCATTAACTTGGCAAGTCAGGAATTATCATGAGAAATGAAATAATTTCATAACTGTGAAGTCATCCAACATTCCATGTATCTGACACTCACTGGGCTTGGCCATGTTTTGGGCATTATTCTGACCTTTAAATAATATGTTCTTCAATACTCTGGAAATAATTGAAAACATGGTCATAATTAAAAGTGCCACATTATAATAGGTATGACACTGTCTTTCAGCTAATGCTTTTGTTATACAGACTTGTGATCAGTTCTGATTAAGGACTGTCAGACTATGTAAGATGAAAGCTTTGCAATGTTCTTAGTAAGTATTTACCATTACTTAAAAAATGCAAAACACCATGTTTTTATGGTCCAGCTACATTCTCTTTTCCGAAGCACTATATATTAAAATTCACACTTAAAATTAGTTTAGTGAAGGACCTTTATGTTTAGATGTCAAGAATTCATCAAGAATTCACATTTGCAAAGCACAGGCTTATGAAAAGGCTTTGAGTGTCTTGTAAAAAGCTTAAGGAATCTCCAGTATGTTTTTTCCAAAGCTATATTTCAATATTTAAAATTTATTGCCAGCGGAGGGACAAAGAGACCATTAGCAGCACCAGAAATCATTCCTCTGGGTGCTTCGCAGCTGACATAATCCACAGTCAACCCCTTTCATGCAAGTTTATAGAAAAATGCTAGAAATCAGCCATGGGATTGGATAAAGTGCCCTATCACAATCTTCTTTGCCATTTTTTATATTTAAAAAAAACCTTCAAAAGTCTTGAAAAAGGTTATATTACAAATGATTTTTACAAAGAAACTAAAATATACAAGAAATTTTAACCTCAAACTTACATCTCTGACTTAAGCAGAATAAATGTATCTTGCAACAGAGAATGGGGAACTTCCCAATATGGAATACTTATTAACCAAAGCTGCCAGGGCTGCATTCACTTCTACTGGTGACTTCAGAAGGTACTAAAAGCTTCCTCAGCTAACTGAGTTTCTTAGAATTCCTGATGAAATAAAAATACTTTAAGAGAGATAAGTGAAGCAACTGAATCTACAGACTACTTTTCTGATGTTTTTATTACTGCTTAAAACTGAAATAAAAATATAACTGATGGTGAATGGACAGTAGTTCCGGGTACTCAAATGGAGTCAGTGTTTACAGAATATTTTGGATTAAAATCTTTGCCAGATGGTCCCAAGAAGTGTTTACATCACTGTTGATTTTAGCTATCTTAATGTCAGCAACAATAAAAAGAAGCTTGTTACTGCCACTGGGGAGCAAAGGCATAAAATCCTTCCTCCCCAAATGAAATTGCTAGTTGCTGACAGCTGTGCCCTGTACAACAATAGAGGTGATAGTGTAGATTTCTGGGAAATTATTTCCATGATTAGAGAAAGAAACAGTATATAGCAAATTTAACTTGTAATGAAGTCCACTTTAAATACATAATGTTTAGCAATTAAACTATGTACTTTTATGATAAACATCAATTTTTATAGAATAAACACAAAAAAATTAAACAAAAGTGTGAACAGCTGAGACTGCATGTGGGCTTGAGAGTTGGTTTCATTTGAAGTACATTGCTAATCTCTTCCTGTAGCATTTTCTTATTTTATGAGTTTTCATTAGAGGCTGCAGACAGCCCAAAGAAGCAGGAGTGAGAGGACCAAAAGCTACTCTTTTTCTGTTTTAACTTTCCAATAAAGTCTCTGTTGTAAGTCAGATGGTTGCAGGTCTTTCTTTTCCAATCATTGAATAAACTGCTCAATTCCTGTCCAGAATAGGAAAGAGCCAATTTCTCAGAAAAAAAAAAATCTAACCAAAAATTTGATATTATGTCATAAGTTCTCTCTTAATGATTCGGATTGTGTCAACAATGCTTGTCCAAACTCATCAGTTTCTACATGCTTTTCATTTTTCAATTTACTCTTTGTGTATGTAATTTTAAAAATTGTACTTTCTGTAGAAATGATTCAGCCTACTACAAGGAAAAATCCTTCAAACTGGAAGATCCTCATCTTTCTTTGAAAAGAGCAAACAGATTTTCCTGCTCCTCATTCACCTAAGAGATGAACACATGTTGCCCCCATCCTGTCCCCAAGTTCAAAATGTCACTTCTGCCCTTGGAATGTACATGCAAGCAGCTTCAGATACATGGACTTAAATCCTCCAGAAAGGGTAGCCTGAAATAGTATACAGGCAGCCTTCTCTGGAAAGTTGTTAAAATCAACTCTTGAGAATCCTCCATGATTGTGTACAAAGGCACTAAGTTCCCAACAACATCTGTTATTCCATAAACTAGGCTCAGAAGTGCTGGAATTACCAGGAGCAAGAGTAGGAACAGTAGCCCCACAAGGTAGAATCTCCATAACTTGAGGCTTGTCAATGATATGGACTGTCTAGTTTCTCTTTTCACAGTGTCAACAATTCATGGTTGGTGACTCTGACTGTACTTGGAAGATTTGGTTTCACAAGAAAAAGCCACCCACTCTTTTGGCAGATTAATCAGTGATTTGAGTTTGAAGTGTCTTGAAGGAGTCCAAACTGTCAACTGACCTTGCTGGTGGCAGCCATCTTGGCAATGATTGGCAGATTATGAATGACAAATGACACTTTGTTTTGTGCAGGGTTTTTTTTTTTTTTTTTTTTTTTTTGTATTTCAGGGAAGGGTCTTTACGGTGTTCAGGTTCTTACTACTAGATTGGACTCGTAGTGATCCGCCTGTTTACAACCTCTCAAGAGCTGGGATTACAGGCATTCACTACAATGCCTAGTTTCAATCACCATCTCAGAATGCCCCAGGAGCGGGGCCAACATGGCAGGCCTGAGGATCGAACCCCCGGCCCCTGTGCCTGCTTGCAGTGCTTTAATCCACTGAGCTATTTGGCTGGCCCTGTTTTGTGCAGCTCTGACAGTGTTCTACAATGCCAAAGCCTTCACATCTGTGGCTGCATGGGCATTGAATGTGTGGATTAATACAGCAGCACTTCTGTTTAAGGTAACTATATTGAACATAGCTTCCTGATAGCCATCTCTACTGCTTCTCTGGAGACCACCATGTTTATTATCCCATCTCTCAAGATTATCCAGTCACCGGTGGACACTGACAGCAACCTGAATTTTGAAGGGTGTGGTCATCACAAACCTATCCCCTACAACTGCAATGTCAGGCATTATGAACTCATTTGGTTGACATAGAATAGTGCCAATGATAATTCAAGTGTTGACCATAGTCCACGTATGACTGCAGTTCCTCCCTCCTCAGCATCATCCCAGAATCCTTCGAGCATAAACAGTGTTACCTTTCCTTGATTCTCCTCATTCATATTCTGGCTGACACTGAGTAATATTAACATATCATATTCAGTGACACTCATGACAGTATAGGCTACTCAGAATACTGGCACAAGCTACATGCCCTATCATCTAGGGATCTTCTATCAAGGAGTAGAAGAAGCCAGTGAGACACAGGAGTCTATCCAATGCTCAGGTTTGGTGAAGCTG
Organism: Octodon degus; assembly: GCF_000260255.1. Taxonomy (NCBI): domain Eukaryota; kingdom Metazoa; phylum Chordata; class Mammalia; order Rodentia; family Octodontidae; genus Octodon; species Octodon degus. The sequence goes on along the minus strand of NW_004524694.1, from coordinate 2,292,627 downwards.
GGCTGGGGCCACCTCTCGTTGGCCTCTAATCAGGCCAAGACCTAATGATCAAGAGACCAGGTCATTCCCACCAGAAGTTTGAGGAGCATCTCATGGGGGACTTTATGGCCTCTGCCTTTCATGCTGGGGAAGTCCATCAGCTGCCATCTTGGGCTGAGGCCCATCTGGGGCTCTAAGGGCCAACAGGAGCCTTCTGCCACTGCCATGGCCTCTTCACTGGTACCTGTTGTGGCTCCCACCATAGTGCAGGCCCTCAAGGACAGAAAAGGTAGTGTACTAAGAGCCCTTTGATTTCTTACTCTAGTTAATTTAATGTAATAGCTGAATATTACCACAAGAGCTTTTCCTTGGGACACCTGGCATCACAGCATGCCTCTTTTAAGCCACCTTTTTGGGCTCTCAAGAGCTATTCTTAGTCCACGTGTACTGACATCATATTATGGCATATGTGCTGAAATCAGTGTCTCTTTTTGTATATGTATGTAGAATATTTATTAAGGATTCCATATGATACAAAGAACATCATTTATAATTTTAATATAATAATATTTGAAACCTATGTTCTTGAGAAATGTCAAAAAAGCAATGAGAAATATCAACATTTATCTGTTTAGTGAATATATATCAAACATGTAATAAGCAAATGCAGGGATAGATACTGTGGAAACATTACTTTATTAAAGCCTCCTACTCTGCTCCCCCTTCTACTCTCAGCAAACACCACTACAACCTCATTCACATTCACACTTATCCTCATTCTCTCCTTTGTCTCAATGTAGGATGAAACTTTTGGGGTAAATTGTAAATGGTCACAAATCCTTTTCAGCAGCTCTCCTCAAGATCCAGTTCTATGTCTTGTGGATCCAGCCTAACCTTGTGACTTGTACTGCCCAATAGATTTTGACAGAATGACGTGCTAGTTCTGGGCCCATGTTCAAGAGGACTTGTGGTGTCTGCTTTTGTTCTCCTCAGACAACTTTACCATGTACAGAAGCTTACTAAAGAGGCCACATGGAAGAGAAGCAAACCATCTGGCATAGCCTGACAACTATGAAATATACAGGCTGTGGCCACCCTAGGAAACCTAACACTAGCTGAAATGCCAGCTGACTGTGGCCTCCTGAGGGAGTCCAGGTGAGACCTGCAAAAAAATACTCTGAAAGAACCAAGATTTCTAACCAACAGACTTAAGTCATTAAGCTTTGGTTTATTAAGCAGCAATAGATATCTGATAAGAACCTCTTCCCATCCAAGGTCAATCCTTTGATCTGTAATCTTGATTCATTCCTCTTCTGCTCTTCTAAAACAGATTATGCCATTAATCATTATTTCTCTATTCTACATCATAAATCTCTTTCCTCTATATTTCTTTAAAAAATCAGGCTCATCCTCTGCCCTTTCTTACTTTTCATTCAGTTCTTAACTCATTGTACTCTGGTTTCTAACTCTGCTGAAAGAGCTTTCCTTAGGTCATCAATGACATACAAATGCCAAATAAAATCATCTTTTCTTTCAGGTTCCTGAATCACTCAGTCACTGATATTTCTATTCCTTAAAACATCTTCTTTTCTTGACTTTTAAAAATATCAATATAGGCTGAAGCTCCAATGGTGTAATCAATTAGCGCGCAGTACTTATATAAAAATATCAATATATCCTGATTTTCCAACTATCTTAATTTTCCTTCATCTTCCTATTCCCCCTCAGTATATACCATTCCTCAGCGTACACCCCTCCTATTCTACTACTGGTCCCTATGCAACTTCATCTTCAAGATAGCTCCAATGATCCTTGCCTTGTTGCCTGAGTCTTTGTGTAGTGTCTTCCAGATGAGTAGGCCTGATCTGTGTTCCTACTAGGCTGTTACAGAAATGACAACAAATGGTATGTGATAAATGCATTTCAGCTTCTATCTGTTCCATCTCAGATCACTTGACCTTTGCAAAGTTTAACTGCCACATCATGAGAATATGGAGAGATCTTTGTCGTAAGGACCTGAGACCTCCTATCAATAGCCATGTGAGTGCACCATTATGAAGTGGATTCACGATCCCAGAAAAGCCATCAGATTACAAGCTCCCACTAACATCTCGATGGCAACCTGAGAACTAGTTAAACAACACCTGAAATTTCTAATAAAACTTTGAGATATAAATGTTTGTAGTTTTAGCTTTTCCAAGTTTGGGTAATTTGCTATATAACAATATGTAACTAATATACAGATTTTGGTATCTGCAAATGGGATACTACTGTAACAAAAACCTAAGACAATGGAAGGGTTTTAGGGAAGGGAACCAAGTAAAACATGGAAGGACTTGAAGAGAGCGTTAGTGAATGTCTAAGGTACTTTAAAGAGATTATTAATAGAAACATGATGGTTTTAATGGAGGCTGGCACTGAGGCAGCAGATGAATGTCATTGTAAGACAGGGGATTTTTGCCATATAGAAACAGAAAGGCCAGCCCACTATTACCTGTAGTAATACAGAAAATTTAAAATAGGCTTACTAAACTATGTGATCTCACTAAGATTACCAGGAAGTGCTTAAATGTCTCCTAGCTTCTATGTGCTATTTATATGAAAATCAGAGAGGGGAGATACTGAGCTTAAGGAGGGACTGTTGAATAAAAAGGAGCTAGAACCTGCTAGTTCTGAAGGCAAGTGATGCTACTACCAACAAATGGCTTCTAGGCAAAGATCAGATCCAGTATATCACCAACCAAGAAAACCAGGATAAGAGATGACACAGAGTGTGCCTTGAAATCCATTAAGGCCATATAAAGATGTAAATCTGAGCTTTACAGAACTACTTGAACAAAAGGGGTTCAAGACACCAAAGGATAATGTCCCTCAGCATTGTCAGAAAAATCTTAAAACAGAAGGGCTATGTGTGCATGTGTGTGTGTGCGCATTACTGGAAGTTGAACCTAGTGTCTTCCATATGCTAGGCAAGAGCTCTACCACTGAGTCAGAGTCACATTATAGGCCTCTTGAGAAAAGGGTCTTGCTATGTAGTGTAGGCTGGTCTTGAACTTATGATCCTCTGTCTCCTAGTGAATCACCATACCAGGTAAGAAGGGTTTATCTGAAAGAGATCTGTGGGTATGATTTTTGACTACTATAGTGAACCTCAATGAAATTAGAAGGAAATTGACAGAATTTTTTAAAGCCTACTCTTCATGGAAAATGATAGATAGAAAGGGGAACCCTTTTTCACTGTTGGTAGGAGTGTAGACTGGTGCAACCATTATGGAAATCAGTGTGGAGACGCCTTAGAAA
>NW_004524694.1:2270051-2287658 GCF_000260255.1 Octodon degus | reverse complement strand
AAAAAAAAAAAAGAAAATTAGACCCTACAGATTCAAAGACCCAATTAAAAAATGGGCATCTGAGATGAATATATACTTTTCAGATGAAATACAAATGGCAAACAAATACATGCAAAAGTGTTCAAGATAATTGGTCACTCGAGAAATGTAAATTAAAACAATATCAAGATTCCATCTCACCCCAGAAAGAATGGCTAACATGAAGAAGTCAGCCAATTCTTTCACAGAGATCAAACTGGTCAAGCAAAGGCTGTGACTCATCCAGATGGCTGTCACTGACTAAAATCTACATGGTGCTGTACATGGTTCCAGGGTAAATCCTCAGGGGATTTAACTGACCTTGTCAGACAGCAAAAGTTACATTTTTAGTTATGTAGGTCTTGCTTTAACTTGGTCTTAAATAACCAGCAGAAAAATGTAACTACAAGGTATAAAAATAAAGCTATATTCATATGCTGAGCTGTAAAAGGCTCTAGTCAACAACTTCTGACAATTGCCAGATGTGCTGATAACTCACTACTATTATGGACTATTAGACTATATTGGGTTATTTCGCTGAATTCAAGTACCTACAATATTTGGACTGGTATCAAGTATGAAAGGGTCCTTTAAAGACTTCTCCAATACAGCTTCTCTAACTGCAATGGAACACACATCTCTGACAAAACAAAACAAAAAAAGGGGATATGTTTGGAGCCATGGAAGCTAGGTAATCGATCAAATGTATTGGTAGGACTAGAACTCAGTAGCTAAAGCAAACAAGCCACCTCAGTGCTGAGATAAACATCCTGTCTGGCTAAAGTCAGCTATTAGTTACTAGGAAACCTTGCGTTTCAAGTTCCTAATTTTTTTTTTTTTGGTGGAACCGGGGATTGAACTCAGGCCCTTGCGCTTGCCAGGGAAGCGCTTATTCCACTGAGCCATCTCCCCAGCCCCCTCCAAGTTCCTAATTTTGCAAAAGTGTAAATAAAATACCATTTTGTTGTGAAAAAAAATATGTATACACAAGATAGGGTAGATATATAGCTACTTGCTCTTAGTTCATTGAGAAGAAAGGCTTGTACTACTATTGTTTAGACAAGATATCATGTCTACATCTTGTCCTCTGAATAGCTACTACAAAGACAACAATATGCAATGTATTAATTATGGTAACTGTCCTACTAACCTATTTTGAAACTGTTTCATTGCTATTTTATCTTTTTTTCTCATTAAAATGAATAAAAAATAAACAAAAAATAAAGAAAAAGTCAGCCAATAACAAATGCTGGAGGGGCTTTCAGGATAAAGGATCCCTTTCCACTATTGGTGGGAATGCAGACTGGTAAACCACTATGGAAATTAGTGTGGAGATTCCTCAAAAATCTAGTATTGGAGGTCCCATTCAATCTAGCTATTTCCCTCCTGCTATTTTTCCAGAAGAACTGAAAACATCATACCACAGTGATTTATGTGCACTCGTCCTTATAGCAGCACAATTTGTCATGGCTAAATCTTGGAAGCAACCAAAAAGTCCATCGACTGAGGAACAGATAAAAGAAAAGTGGTATTTTTACACAATGGAGTATTATTCAGTTATAAAAAGGATAAATTTGAGGCTTCTATTGGTAAATGGACAGAACCAGAGACCTTACTTTTAAGTGAAATAAATCAGACCTGCATGTGCAAACACTGTATTGTCTCTTTAGTGTAGAACCTGAGGAGTAAATAAAATCTGAAGAGTGCAATAGATACTGTGAAAAGGGAATGAACCAGTTCAAAAGGTAGGATTTACTGAGATGAGGAAAAGGACAGGAGAGGGGGTGGCAGAAAGGGATCTATCTATCTATCTATCTATCTATCTATCTATCTATCTATCTATCTATCTATCTACCTACCTACCTACCTACCTACCTACCTACCTACCTACCTATCTATCTCTATATCTAAGCTATGTCTATATCTATATCTATAAACGGGATGATTTGGGTAATTGTACTATGGATTTCTGCTGGTCTATGGAAAGAAGCAGTAATGCTGAATTGTTTTGTCTTCTTTTTTTTCATTTCCCACCCCCCTTTTCCTCTCTTCTTAATTTCTTTTCCTTTTTTTTTTTTGGCAGAACTAGGGATTGAACTCAGGCCCTTGCGCATGCCGAGGAAGCGCTTATTTTACTGAACCTAGCCCTCTCTTCTTAATTTCTTATAACTTTTTTCTTTTTTTTCCCAATTTTGCATGCATATATATGGCAATCTGAACAACTAATATGAAGACAATGCTATTTAATACAACAAATACTGTCAAATTCATACTGTTTAGTGAAACTCTGTATCAATTATATTTTTTCTTTATTACTATTTGTATTCTTTTTTAAAATAATTTTTAAAAAAGAACATTCACAACAATCTGTTTTGTAGAAGAGGAAATGGAAACTCTAAGAAAATGAGAAATTGTCCAATTTTATATACCTATGTAGTGAACCATAGTAGTGAAACTAAGGTATTTATGGGTTTAAATTTGTATTTTTTGTAACATATCATTCTTCCTACACTTCAAAGCAACCTAAAACTCAGTGTGCAACAGCTTTAGGGTTAGTCTTTTGTTAGTCTCTGTCTCTAAAACACTGTCCTACATATTGTCCCCTTTTGTGCTACATCGAATTATTACAACTTGTCACCTGATTTTGAAATCTCAGAGTCAAACTGGATCCTATTTTTCCCTATAATCAATTACAAAATCATGGTGATTTTAACCTCCCACATATCTTTCAACCAGACTTCTACCAATCTAAATCTTTTAGCACTTTAAAGACACTATTTCATGGCCTTATGGACTTACTTTGGAGAGAAGTCCATATAAATATGAATAGTCATTCCCCACTGACTATGCTATGGTGTTTTCCTCTGTCTGTGTTCAAGATTTTTTACCTTTGGTTTTCAGTAATTTCCTGATGATATGCCTGGTTGTAAATTCGTCAAACTTACCCAGTTTGGAGTTTATCTGAGCTTTTTGGATTTGCCAGTTTCTATCTTTTATAAATTGGGGGAGTTTTCTGGAATTATTTAGTTTTTTGCCTAATTTTCCCCTTTTTCATTTTGGAAATACAATCATTCATATGCTCGACATTTTGAATTTTCCCATGGTTCTGTTGCTCTATTCATTATGTCATTTTTCTTCAGACTGAATGATTTCTATTGATATCTTCCAACTTGCTTTTTCTTTCTGCCATGTTGTACTATATTTCTATAATTGAGTAATAAATTAATACAAATTTAGTAGATTAAAGCCACACACATTTATTGTAATGGTTACCATGGGACAGGAGTTCAGACAGGGTCTCACAAGACAGCAGATGAGCAGTCAGCTGGGTTGTACTATTATCTGGATGCTTTACTTGGGAAGAATCTACTAAAGCTTAATTGTTGACAGGATTCATAGCCATGGCTTTAGGGGAAAGGCTTTTACTTCCCACTGGCTGGCAGTGGCAGCCATTTTCAGGCTCTGGAGACTTCTCATAGTTCTCTGTCCCATGAAAATTGCTTCTTCATAGTTGGCAGAGTGTACGTATTTCACTTCACAAAAATTTGAATCCCCATTTTAAGGCTTTCATCCAATTAAATTAGTCCTACCTAGGATTATCTCTTTTTAAATTTAGGATTTTAATTACAGCTCTAAAATCTCAGTTTTGCCAGCTGCTTTAAAGTATATGTGTTAAATATGAGAATTCCAATATTTAGTTCCCTAGAAGTTGGCATCAGTTTATCTTTTCTATGGTGTTTAGAATTGAACCTACAGCCTTTTCAGTTAGCTATACTTTCAGGTTTTTTTTTTTTTTTTTTTTTTTTTTTTTTTTTTTTTTAGACAGGGTATAAGTTGCCCAGACTGGACTTGAACTTGATCATGTCTCAGTCACTCAGTGTGCTGCGAATAACCCTTTTTCCCCTTAGAGTCTTAAATTTTAGGCAATTTTGGGTTATGTTTTGAATACTGTTAATGATACAGGTGGAGACTCTGGATTCTCTTGATAGTTCAAAGAGTATTGATATTGTTGATTTAACAGGTAATTAACTTGAATGAAAACTGAAAACTTGGGCTGGGGAGATGGCTCAGTAGAATAAGCGCTTGCCCAAGCGCAAGGGTCTGAGTTCAATTTCCGGTTCTGCCAAAAACAAAACAAAATCCTGAAAACTACTGAGAAAATTTGTGCAATTCAATTCTTTTTCTCTCTCTTTCTCTCTCTCTCTCTCTTTTCTTTTTCTTTCCTTCTCTCTCTCCCTCCTTCCTTTTCAGTTCTTTGAACTGTTCATTTAGCTCTGTGCATGTATGGCTCAGTCAATCAGTTGGGCGAAATTTACATGTATTATATAAATTAAAATGTTCCCATTTTAAGGTTTTTCCCTTTCTAAATTTGTCCTCACCTTCTTGCAGCCTTTGTTGCCTGGGCTACCCCCGCACTGCTGTGACCCTTGCCGACAAAGCACAGCCACAAAAGATAGAGAAATCTGGCAGATTACTTGACTGAAGTTTTGAATCCCTAAAATCTGCCTGCCTTTTAGTCTCCAGAGCCCTCAGGTAGTTCACTGGTCTTTATTCAGAATTTATAACTGTTATTTACCGAAACATTAATTTAATAGGTATTTATACCAGTTAAACCTTCTATTAGTTTTAGTTCAGTTACTGGTCAGTGGAGATGGCACTGTACAGTGCTTGCTTGATTTATGAACTTAATTCTTTTCTTGATTCTGGTTGTAAACCAAATTAGATGAGAAATGAATCAAATTCAATGGTTAGATTCAATGTTGACCATTTGGGGAAATTTGATTTGATTTTTATCCAATTCAGTTTGCAACCAGAATTGTGAAAAGGAATAAGTACATAAACCGAGGCACCTCTGCATTTGGTTTGGGTAAATCAAAGCTTCCCTTGAATCTGAGCTGCATATAAAAATCACATACCCAGTGTCTAGAGTCAACTGTATAATATAAAACTTTTCTTTGAAGACAAAACTGTTGGTGGTTTTTGCTTTCATCCAACCTGATCTGAGTGTACTAAAGTGGAATGTGTGGTGGCATCTATGATTCTATGCAGCTGAAACAAGCTCAGTTATTCCCTAAGAAATAGTTTTTAGGGTCATGCTAGGAATGCCTGTCATTCTGGTCTTCTAAATACATACTGCTTGTCATGTCATACCAATTACTGCCATATTGTCTCTCAAGTAAATGTTTGATTTAAAAAAAAAGAGTAATAAATGAAAACAAGAGATAAGAAAAAAAAGGCATAGGACTGTCCTGCTACAGTGCTGTATATGGATAGATTTCTAAATTTCTGTGTAAAAATATGTAATTCTTTATTCTTATTTTTTAAATTTAAAAAAATTTATTATTCATATTCTGTAGAGACTTAAAGTTTAGCATATCAATACTTGATGGAAAAAACCTGTTCGATTTTATGTCTAAGATGTTTGATATTCAGACAGATAATGAGGTTAAGCTCAACTGTCTACATTGTAGGGTAATAACAATAAGCTTCTCTTCTGGAGGGTTAACAACTTAAGTTTGCAGACCAAAAGTTAGAGAAAAAGAAGGGCTGCAAGGACAGCCAACATCTTGGCCCTACCCTTTCAAGATCATTGAGGACTCAGAGCACAAGAGAACCTGTACTGTAACATCATGTAACTCAGTTGGGTCCCAAATTTTCTGATCAAGGAGATTATTGGGGCAAAGAGGAAAGTGATCAATGATGTAGAGTGTGCCTCAGGAGAGTCACATGGAGAGAATACATTCTCTCAGGCTTTCACAGGGAGCAAATTGGTCAAGCAATGGCCATGACTCATTCACATGGCTGACACTGACAAAGGATGTACAAACTGTGGTACAGAGTTTCAGGGTAAATCCTGAGGGGATGTGACTGACCTTGTCAGATACAAAAGTTACATTTCTTGTTATATAGATCTTGCTTTATCTTAGTCTTAACCATCCAGCAGAAAAGTATAAAAATGAAGTATAAAAAGTAAAGCCATATTAATATGCTGAGCTATATAAGGCCCCGGTCAACAACTTTTGACATTGCTAGTCCTACAGATAACTCATTACTATTATGGACTACTGCACTATATTGGAATAGTTTGCAGAATTCACATGCCTACAATATTTAAATGACAATGGAATACCCATCTCTGACAAAAAAAAAAAAGGGAATACAAGTGAAAGACCATTTTGTATCTGTATATTCAAAATAGGATAGATATACAGCTACTTTCTATTAATTCAATGAATAGAAAGATTTATACTAATACTGTTTGTGGACAGGATACCATGCCTGAATCTTGTACTATGAATAACCACTAAGAAGACAACAATATGCAATGTATTAATTACTGAAACTATTCTAGTAATTGGTTTTGAAAGTGTCTCACTATTTGTTTCTCAATAAAATTATTTAAAAAAAAGAAATAGTTTTATTCTTTCTTAGTTCAGACAAAAAACTGTTGTGGGATATTCAGTGTTATAAGTGATTTTGCCTCAAACTATAAGGAGAGTTCATAATTTTTCAATCCTAAAAGGGTGTTCAGCTCTGGATTTCTGGAACTGGTTATGTCTATGTTTCTTCCCATCCTACTGGGACTTAATGTTGTTAGCAACCTCCTGTGTGGTTCTAAGATATCTTGACCTCTTTGAAACCTTTCCAGGTGTTACTGCCACTTTCATGATCTCTGCAATACAAGCTACATTGTTTAGTGGAGTTAAGTTCTATGAACTTTAGAAATCCTCCCTGAGACTATGAAATGCCTAACACCCAAGGTAGCACAAAGCACAGATATAAATGTTCTTAAAACCAAGCTTGCTGGGCAGTGCAAGATATGACTTGGGAGTCTGAAAAAGGAACATTGTGCTCACTTGCGGGTCTCTGACTAGCTCCAGGTGCAGGCTGAAGCAAAGTGGTTAGTTTTTTTGAGTCTAAGATGTAACCTCTCATTAAAATACAGCAGAATTTGCAATTGTGGATGCAAGAAATTCCTTGAAGACCCTCTGGGTCCATTAAAGCATCTGGCTTTAGAGGGTCTGAAAACATACTTCAGTATACACAGATATAGCAAAGAGATACTGTTTTCTGTAAGTGTGATCTTAAGTTTTAGCAGTAAGCAAATTATAGTGATTGTTTCTCATCTTGAAATTTGTGTCCAGAGTATGCAATTACAAATTTAAAAAAAGTTAGCAGATACCTGTCTTATGCTTCCAGTTTGTCCCTGAATGGTTCTTACCATTTCTAGTTAGAGTTAAGATTTTGCAAGTATTGATATTCAAAGAAACCTATATTAGTCTAGTTTTAGACTTGCATGGTCTACTGTACAAGAGCTTTCTCATCTTTTTCTCTTAGACCTGTAGGCTAAGGGGTCTGTAGAGAGGCAAAAAATAGAATAGGGGCCTCATTAGAACTTCTTGCTAGTCCTGTGCCTAGAAGGAGTTAAAAACAAACTTTACTAAAGAAATACTCCTGGGAAGCAAGTCAAGGACTGGGGTAGAGAAAGAGAAAAACCAGATAAAGAAAGGCACCAATGGCCTTGGGAATTGTGCCAAGAGACCAGAAAAAGGGCTAACATGCAGAATACAGACAGAAAACCAAGTACACAAATGGTGAGTCATTCCCACCTCCAACAGAATATGGGAAAAAATGGGGAGGAGGGAACTAACTCTAAGGCAGTATATTTTCTCCCCCCCCCCACATACATTCACTCTAGAGTCACTGTATTACTCACTCTAGGGTCATTATAGAATACAACAGATATCCACATGCCCCCTTGCTAATTCTAACCTAGCCATGAATAAGGTACGCCCTTGCCAACTAGCTACCCATTCCAAAGGCAAGGCCCTGAAAGGTAGGTCAAGGACAAGTAAACAAATAGAAAAAAGCTTTATATGGACCACTGGAAGAAATCATATTAAACAGAGTCCTGGAATATAGTCCAGCTATGGCAAGTTCCAGGTATGTGCATGTAGTCACTGACTCTCTAAAAGCAGCTGGGGATAAAGTGCCCACGGATCCGCCATCTTACTGGAGTGCCTGTCCTGACTTTTTCTTATCAGGGTAGCCTGTCTTCTTCTTTCTCCCCCCCACTTTTTTTCCCTAATAAAGTGTTTTCTTTTCTTTAAACTTTGTTCCTCTCTAATTTTTTATTGGGGCTGAGTTTACAATCCTGGTGGGCTGCTTGCACAGCACAGCAGTAGTGCTTGTCCCTGAGATGGGACATTTTTGATTCTTTGACCAGGAGCTAAATGTGACAGAACCTTATAGCTTTACAGTTCTTACAAACAAATTATGATGCCAAAACCCAGGAGAGCAAGACAATGCTGTGGAACTCAAACTATGAATACAGAAACTCAAAAGGTAAGTTCCTTATCTATAAAATATGTACAACAAAGACTACAAACAACACAGGGATGTTTGAAAATAAAACTACTAATAAATACAAATCACCTTGAAAAGTGCAAAACAGTGCAAATATGAAAGGTATAGTAATTGACCTGGTTGTCAATTACTCTTTTCTATTGATCTCTTCCCTGCTCAGATACGTTACCCCACACTCCTGAGCCAATGACGCTGATACTTTCCTTTTCCCATCCTGGCTTACTGTTGAGGGACTTGTGAGTCATGGAGGGCTGTATGCACCTTTGCTTGACTGTGAGGAGAGTCAAGTTTCATTTGCTTTGCTTTTGTTAGATAAGGGGCTTGTTGTGTGTCTATGGGCAAAGTGCCTACAGGGATAGTGTAAAACTAACTACACATCATCACACAGCTATTCTAAGGCTCTCTGTCACTCACAGTCCACTTTTTGGAATGTAATCACCAGGAGAACTTTTAAAAGATCTAAAACATTATATAGCAAGTGTTGACATGGCTGAGATTAGAGATATGTTTTTCTTTTTTGTTGTTGTTGTTCTATATATGTACGCTTTCATTTTTGTAATCTGTAAGAAAAAACCCTTCGTTCTGAAACAAACAACTAAATACAATGTCCTTTATGGCAGAAAGGCAAATAATATAAAAACTCTAATGTGGAAATATCTTAAGAGACAAATTAGAAAATAAGGGCATGGGATTTCTCCTAAAAATATAAGTGCAATATCATATTGTATGACACATTTTTACCAAGAGATTTATGTAGTCTACTGTTCTGTCAGATATTTAATTAAATATATGAAAACAAGAAATATGATACTATATTTACCTTTCCAAATTTTATGAAACAACACTGTGGCAACTTGATGAAAAAACAAAAAGTTAAATGTAGCTATGGAGAAAAGAAAAAGGAAGATGCAGCCTAAGGGTAATATATACTCTTAAGCTGGTCTATAGACCAGATGGGAAAATTTGCTCTCTAATCTAATGACTTTCTTTTAATCATAAGCAGACAGCAGGCTGCCTTATTACCCAGATTTTAGAAATACATTATTCTTGAGAGTACTTCCTAGCATTTCTTTCATTCACTTAAGACCACATCTTTGTATTTAATTCATTCTTGTATTATCCCTGCAGGGCATATCTCTCTAATTATTTCCATCTAAAATGACAGGAAAATGGAATTATACTACTTGGAAAACAGAAATCCTTTGGATTACCTTTTCTCAGTGCTACTTTGGATCTAGTTTTACATTGTGCTCATAGCACCACAGATTGTAAGCTGTTTGCAAAGGGCATAGACTGGATATTGTCTTGCATTTCTAGTATTAGCATGTGTCTGGTAAAGAATAAATGAATGAATAATGGTGTCCAACACATAATGCTTTACTGTATACGAAGCACTAATATTCACTCATTAAGTCTTCATACCTAAAGGAATAGGAGCAATTTTATCTTCATTCTATATATAAGCAAACTGAGGCACGGAGTAAAGCATACTTCTACAGGCTGAATCTAGATCTACATGCTTTGGTTTTGGAGTCCAGTTCTTAGCCAACACATCCCATGTGCAAAAGGAAAATGCTCCATTCTAGGGGGAGCACAGGTACACTGGGCCCCATTTCTGAAGATTTCTGCATTTCTGTCAGCTGTAGTACACCATGTGGTTTCTTGGGAGACTTAAACAGGAAAAAAACTGGAGACAGGCATACAAATGCAGAATGTATGAATCCCTAACCTTAACAACTGCTGTGTTTGTAAGGCTGTTTCTCAAATACCTGTGGGGATTTGTGAGAGCGCCAGCTGTACTGGTGACTATGGAGACTCGCCAGGAGAATATTTTCATCGGTATCCACCTGGCCAAACCGCAGTGTCTCCTGTGTGTCATTACAGATCACAAAGTGGCTGAAGACCAACTCTTCCACCTCAGGGCATTTGTTCTGAAAGAGAAAGAAAATGAAAGCCAAAATGAAAGCCAGCGTGTATCAGATTAATTGCAAGATGTTTGGCAGCTGTCTGCCCAGTGGCCATTGTTACAACACTGAAACCCTAAAGGATCTGTTGTCATTAGCTCTGGTATACAAAGTACTTTATATTTCCAGGATAAGCACAGAAATTACCTTAAAGAGATCATAAATGTTCCAAGAATGTGTTTTGATTTATGTAGAATAAATCACACACACAGATGAATAAAAGAAAAATGAGATCCTTTAAATTTACATTTCTTAAAATGAGTTAACATCCTACAAAGAGTGCTGTACTGGGCAGTGCATGTTTCTGAGTAGAGTACTAGAAGCTAGAATTACCATGTTCCCAGTCTCCTAAGCTTGACAAACAGGACCAATCCACAAAGCCACAGTCTGTACCCTGCAGAAAGTAAGGATCACTTAGGTAATGCATCCCTGTGCTCCTTAAGGGGGAGCATGCATGACAGTGTGCGTAAATCTGCTCATGGAGAGATGGAAATACAACTGTGACACTCCTTATATTGTGAAGAGGGCTGAACATGCAAAACAGATCAACTCCAGAGTCAGTTTAAGCACGCTGTAGTTTTCGAGAGAAATAATGTTAGTTGAAAAACTGCTTCTAGTACCCATTCAGCTAATAGCCATCAATGAGCTAATATCCTTTATTAATCAGCTAAGATTCATCACATAAGTTATATATTCTCCTATTGATGCCTTTTGCTTGATCACATGGGGTCTCTACTGACTGCTGCTTTGTTATAGCAAGAACACCGGTAAAGTGATGAGTTGTTCTATGCTTATGCTCTTATCACTCTGGTTAGGTTATGGTATAAATAACCAAAAAATACTTTTGATAAACTAGAAGCATAGTTAAATGTTTATTTTGAGGATATAAGAAACAATCATAATTAACTAATTGGTTTGCAGATGAGAGAAAATAAGCAATGAATGCTTCTCTAGTTTGTCTCTATTTCCTGGCTATGGATAAAAAGAATGCCACAATGTTATACTCTACTGTTTGTCACTTTATTGAAGGGAGAGTTAAGAAATAGTTCAGAAGGGTTGTGATTCAAGGGATTAAGAGGCATGATGCCAATAAAGCAATTAATAAATGAATCTGAGGAGGCTGGTGAGACAGCTTAGTGGACTAAGCACTTGCTTAGGGGCCAGGGTTTGATCCCTGGCACTGCATGCTATGCTGGCCCCACCCCCAGGTGCACTGAGCCAGTGATGGAGTCCAGGTGTGATGGCACACACCTGTAATCCCAACAATAGGGAGTCAGAAAACAGGAGGATCACTACGAGTTTGAGCTATAGTGAAACCTTGCACAAAAACAAAAACAAAACAAAACAAAAACAAAAAAACCCCTGGAACCTAGCTGGAATGGAAACTAGATCTAGAAATTCATCAAGAAATAAAGTTCCCTTGGAAAACAACCCACTACTACTCATGAAAAATTCCCCTAAAGTGGTTCAGCAGTATTGTGTGGTTGCAGGTAGTGAAATGGTCCTGATATGTTTTGTTCTTCTAGAGGCCCTTGAGAACTTCTAAGACCTCTCTCTATTATCCAGGTATTCTCACCAAAACTCTCACTGTGGAGCTGAATCATGCTTGAAAGCCACACTCATTGCACAGTCCCCCCCCCCCCACATCTGGATGAGACCAGAGCACTTATGATCAACTACCTGTTGTCTACTGTAATGCTTTCTGTTGTGCTTTTGATTATTATGCATTTGATCAATAATGCTTGCTTTTTGGTTTTAGATATCTACTCTTAGCCAGTCCCTGTCCAAGCTCTGGCTACATCTCAAGTTACTCTCCATTTGCTGAAGACATTTGTGGAGGACATCCTATTTCTAAAAGCCCTTTCCTACTCCCCACCAGTACTATACTCTTCTTTCAATATCAAGCTGCTTCCTACCTCACTCCATTCCCTCTATTGAGAACTCTTTCCCTCCAACTTTTCCTTGGCCAACTTAATTCTGCTTAGCTTTCAGGTTCCTATGGTAAGGAGCCTTCTGATATCTTCCCCAGATCATACCAGGCCTGTTTTCTTATATCTGTATGACACCATGTTTACCTTCAGAGTTCTTGAACCAATTCCCTCCATCATTAGACTCTGCTGAAGCAGGAATCAAATCTGTATTTGTGACTTTACCTCAAGTACTCAATCCAATTCCTGACATAAAAGTATTCAGTAAATCCAGGATACAAAAAAAAGTAGATCCAATTTTGGACATTATATATAACATAATTTATTAGAAAACATCAATTTTAAAAATTTCTAATTTCACACTTGGCAATAACTCCTATTAACATTTTGGTGAGTTTTCTTCAAGAATTTTTTCTCTTCTCAATGTCTTCCCTATATAATTTTACCTTCTGTATTTGTCTACAAACCTCTAATTAAACTGGAATGATAATATATAATCAGTTTTGATGAGATTTTTTCCATTATCATTACATAATCAACATACACAGCTCTCCTTATAAACATTTTTCTCTCTCTTCTACCCAACAGTACAAACATGAAGGAAAGGATATGATTCCAATCTCTCACTTAGTTATACATCCTGAGATTAAAACTCAGTTTTCATAATGAATTGGGATCAATCTCAACACAAAGGTTAAGTTACCAGATGGGGCTTGAGTCGAAAAAGAAAATCATATTACTTACCTCATCTTTAAAAACTGACCTTTAATAAATGATGAGGGTTTAAGGAAAAAATGTAAATTAAAGAACACAAGGGGCTTGTTTACATTTTTCTAAAGAATACTTAAAGTCCTCAGGGAACTGTTTCTCTACTGCTCCTTCATCTGTGGAGTTCATTATAATTCTAGTAAGTTTAAACATTTCTTGAAATGTTTTAAATTCTCTGTATATTATTAAAAAGTTGATATGCATTTAATGTGCCATCATGTATGCTGAGTCTTAGAATGCTCACTAGGATTTGTAGTTAGAAGATGGCTTATTTGTCTTTAGTTTTATGGGACATCGTTCAGGCATTTGCAATTAAGCAGAAATACTGTTTTGGTATAAGGGGAGACACATGAGTATAACCTTGATTTAAAAAATACTTTTTAACACAAAACTACAAATATGGCGTAGGAATATAAAACAAACTGAAAGTGGTATTTTGGGTCCTTAATCTGATTTCATATGATAGTTATAATTTATAAAAGAGGAGAAAACCTACAGCTAGAGAAATCAGACACAGATGAAGGGTTCTGTTAATCTCGGACTTGTGACCTAAAGGTGAAAGGCCAAAATGCCTCATTCTTCAACAATCTGGCTCATCCATACTGGGTAAAAATGACTAGCTCCTGATATGAATCTGATCAAAAGTATGTGGAGAATTCAACTCACTTATCTTGTTTATTAAATTCATTTTTCTCAATGGCAACAATTTATCATATGTAGGCATTATATACACGATAAAATCCAAATGTGGGAAACTAAACTCCCTAAAGAGGATAAAACCACATTCTGAAAATCTTGAAAACAATGAACTTAATAAACCTCTACCAGCCCATTTCAATGTCAAATGTCCTATAATTTCAAAGTAGTGCAGTTTTATATTTACTTTAGAATACACAGGGTTAGATGCCTACCACATTAAAACTTGGTGGCAAGTACCCTTGACAAGGGAGGAAACAAGAAAATTACAGCAACAATTACAGAAGTATATCCTCTTGTGGCTCATGTTAACATTGCCAAATCCCTGTATAAATCAGAACCAACTATTCATAGAATGTACCTGTCAGCAATATGCTACGTGACATATGGCTCTACTTAATCAAATATACAACTTCTTTAAAAAAAAAAAAAAAGAAAAACTAAGAATATTCCTTCAAGGCACTACGCTAGCCAGTCAGTCATTCATACTCTGATGTGGTTTAAAACATTTAAATATTTATGTACCATATTTTATTTATATGTATAGCTGTGTCTAAGAGAATATTTTTACCCAGAGAGGAAACTGATATTTGTGAAGGCCATTTCACAGTAGTTGCTACATCAGTCTTTTTATATGGCTCTGATAGCAAGACAAAAAATATTCCTGCATTAAATGCTCTATCAATGACTCTTTTATATTTTCTAGGTTTGTTTTTTATTAAATGCATTGTTCAAAATATGACAACCCCCACCCCGAAATTGGAGTCATGGAGTTTTTTTTCACATTGCTATTTGAACCAGCTGTAAAGATTTAGATCACACTAGCTCTTATTTTACGCATGTCCTTTGCAACAAGAAAACCATGGAATGCCCTTAAAAAAGATTTTAAAAATATGAAACAGATGTGTTATCTTCTTTCCCTTTGCTATTGTAGTACCATGTTGGGTAATTAATTCCTTAGTCTTGTATAGGTCTTCGTGCATATAAAGAAAACATTAAATTTTTCCATAAAGTTTAATTTCTATAAAAATTTTTAAGTTAGAGAACTAAAAATTCTTTTTTAGAATTGTTTATTCTAAAACATTTATTTCCATAAAATTCTTGTTATTCCCATAAAAATCCCCAATTGTTTAGTTATTTTTGTAAAAATTCTTAAGTTAGAGAACTAAAGCCCCTCCCACCTCCTCTGGTGTCCCTGTCTCAGCTAGGTCAGTGTAGGAGTCAGAATCGTCCCTCCTGGAGAGCCAACTCCACACAAAAGTACACTAACATAAACAAGGGATGGGGAAATGTTTCAGTTTAAATAGCAACCAAACATGGTGGAAATGCAACATAATCAGTAAGAAAGCTGAAGTGATTTGTTGTTAAACTACTGAATATATTATCTTTCAGACATTCTATGAAATGACTTCCATGACAGTAGACATAGACAAGTTTCCTATTCTCTTTTTGTTTCTTATGGTACTGGGGTTGAATCTAGGGCCTTCACACTGAGCTACATCCTCAACTCACTTTGTTCTTTTTTAGTTCTGGAGATGTTCTAAGCTATAGTCCCATTCCTTTTTAGTATATACTGTTTACATTCCTTGTGGGGAATTGGTACATATAGATAATACACCTTAATTCTTCTTTTTATCCCTTTTCAGTTCTTCCCTCTATCCTCCATCCATCTCTTGGTCCCATTTGGGTTTTTTTTTTTTTGGTACCAAGAATCAAACTTACAGCCTTGCTCTTACTGGGCAGGTACTGCATCACTGAGCCACATCCCTGGCCTTTTTTTTTTTTTTTTTTTTTTTTTTTTTTAAACAAGATCTCACTAAATTGCTGTTCTGCTATTGATCTTGTAATCCTCCTGCCTCAGCCCAGCAGAGTGCCATACCTAGCCAGGTTTCCCACTTGAAATGTGTCATTTGGCATAGATTTATACTTCCTCCTTTTTTAATATGGATAATTTCTGATACCATATACAAGTAAATATCATTATTCAAGAATCTTTAACCTAAAACTCTGTATCTAGTACTTTTTAGTGAATCAAAAATATAGAATGATGGCAGATGAAAAGACTAGGGTTATATCGTGCTCAAAGATTCCATCTCATTGCTTTTTTTTTGTTTGAGAAGCTTGGAATGCTCATTATCAGAAAGGCTTACAGGTTCTTCATTTCTATGATGGACACTCATATATAACTAAATGGACACTTTAGTAAGCCAAAGCTACACTTAGAAAAAATTTCTGGGCATATGTGACTTTCCACACAGGTGTGGTAGATTAGTCATAAAAATGTGGGCATGATCACTTACGCATGTGTAGAGAACCCATATTCTCCAAAGTTAAACAACTTGTATCACTTTCTCATACAGAGAAGGCCTCAGATACTATGTTGCCCATCAAATTCTTTTCTCTCTCATAATTTTGTATGTACTTAATGTATAATTAGAAAAGATAACATATAGAACCTAATAAAATATCCTTTGCAGCCAACTGTACACTGCTGTAGAATGTGCATACCTGCTGCCAAGCTTGTATCGCAGTGTTCAAAGAATGAACTACATGCTGTCCGAAGTTTGCAGACACAGAATCCACTCTTACGGTGCACTCAAGCAGCCTTCCCCCCGCATTGCTGGAAACTTCAATCTGTCCGGAGATGCTAAAGGGTTTTACCACAGTTTGCATTGTAACATTTCTGCACTCTAAAAGTTTACAGTCGGCTTGAGCTGAGAACCGAATTTCCTGGCAGACAGAACCATTATTCCACTGTCGAAGATACATGTGTGGTTCTCTGAAGGAAATAATCATGTATTCTATTTCAGATGGCACATTTCTGTCAGAAATGAATGGCTGTAAATACTGTGGCAAAGCTGTTAAAAAAAACAAAAACAGTAATTAAGATGAGGCAATATTTTATGGCAATAAAGAGTGAAAGTACATTTTTCCCCCATAATTTTATTGAGAAACAAATAGCAATGAGACAGTTTCATACCAAATTGGTAGGACAGTTTCAATAATTAACACATTGCATACTGTCTTCTAGTGGTTATTAGTACAAGATGCGGACATGATATCCTATTTATGAACACTATTAGAACAAATCCCTCTATTCATTAAAAGAATGTAACTATATATCTATCCTAACCATTTTGAATACACAGATACAAAACGGACATTCATCTGTATCCCCTTTTTTGTTTAGTTCCGTTATTTGAATATTATAGGTGTGTTAACTCAGCAAAATATACTAAAAGAGTCCAAGAGCCCATGACAGTATTGGGTCTTCTGCTTGACTGGCGATGTCAGAAATTGTTGACCTGAGTCCCCTACAGCTCAACATAACAGTATGGCTTTACTTCTTCTTTTTTTTTTTTTTTTTTCCCTTTGGCTTTACTTCCTATACTTCATTTTTATACTTTTCTGCTGGATGGTTAAGACAAAGATAAAGCAATACCTATGCAACAAGAGCTGTAGGTTTTGGGTCTGTGAAATCCCCTCAGGATTTTTCCTTAGATCCTGTACCTCAGATTGTATATCTTTTGTCAGTTTCAGCTATGTGAATGAGTCATGGCCATTGCTTGGCCAATGTGCTCCCCGTGAAAGCCTGAGAGAATGTTTTCTCTCCATGTGACTCTCCTTAGGCACACTCTACATCATCAATCACTATCCTCTGTGGCCCCATAATCTCCTTGATCAGAAAATTTGGGACACTACTGAGTTACATGACATTATAGTACAAGTTCTCATGTCCTGCGTCTTAATTGACCTTGGAAGGGTAGGGCCAAAATGTTGGCTTTCCATGAGGTGCAACTTTTTCTCTAATTTTGCTTTGCAAATGTAGGTTGCTAACTTTCCAGAAGACAAGCTTATGGCTATTA
>NW_004524694.1:2260213-2268205 GCF_000260255.1 Octodon degus | reverse complement strand
AGCATATTGTTGGATTTTGTTTCCTAATCCACTGTGCTAGCCTATTTCTCTTAATTGGTGAATTGAGTCCATTTACAGTGATGGTTATTATTGAAATGTATTGACTCACGATTGACATGTTATTTACTTGTTGTCGTTTACTCCTTTTTCTCTTGTGTTTAACTTCTTGCCCTATTTAGTGGGTTGCTTCTGATCTCATTTGTGGAGTTGTGATCATTTTGGTCCCTCTCTAGAACATCTTGCACTAGCCTTTGTAGGGTTGGCTTTGTCATCACAAAATTCTTTAGCTGTTCTTTGTCATGAAAGTATTTCACTTCTCCATCAAACTCGAAAGAGAGTTATGCAGGGTATAGTAGTCTGGGCTGGAATTTGTTTTCATAGAGGAGTTGAAGTATTCTGCTCCATGCTCTTCTTGCCTTCATGGTTTGTGAAGAGAAGTCGGCCGTAATTCTGATGGGTTTTCCTTTGAATGTGATCTGCTTCTTTTCTCTTTGTGGCTTTCAGTATGTTATTCTTGTGCTGAATTTCTGGGATCTTGACTATAATATGTCTCAGTGTGTTTTTAATTGGGTTGGGGTTACTTGGCATTCTGCATGCTTTGGTTACCTGAATATCAGATTGTTTCCTCATATTTGGGAAGTTTTGTGCTATTACTTCTGCCCATATTTTTTTAATGTCATTTGTATTGACTCCTTCTTTCTCATTGATGCCTATTAGTCTCACACTGTTCATCTTTGCATTGTCTTGCAGGTGATGTATTATTTTTTCCTGCATCTTAGTTCTTTTTAAGAGATCCTTTCTTACCTTTTCACTAGCTGCACCAGTGTCTTCAAGATCTGAAACTCTGTCTTCACTTTCACTGAAACGGTTTAGCAAGCTTGTGATTGAGATTTTAATTTCCTGTATATGTCTTTGACTCTGCTTCATGTGATCTATTTGTTTTCTGCATTGCTCAGTCAAGGAATCCCTCATTTTTCTAATCTCTATTTTTTTTTATCAATGTCTTCTTTAGAAGCAGTTATTAATCCTTTTACTGCAGTGTTTTTTCAGATTGGGTTTCCTCCCTTGTTTCTGTAGTTGATTCTTTACTTCAGATGCTATGAGTTCAGAGAATTCTTTTTTATTTTAGAAAAGAATTCCACTCGGAGTTCCTCTGTAACTTTCTGCTATTGCTCATTTACTATCGACACTATTAATCCATACATTTGAGCTGAGCTAGTGTCCTCTGCATGTGTTCTGCGTGGGCACTGGGTTTCCTCCATATGTTTCTGCATTTGATTCTTTACTGCAGATGCTATTAATTCAGGGAATTCTTTTTTCATTTCCAATCTGAGTTCCTCTATACCTTTCTGCAGTTGTTTCTTTATTTCAAAAGCCATTGATTGATTGATTTTAGCTGTGTGATTCCCAATTTGTTCTGTGTTAGTGTACTCTGAAAGTACATTTAAATTATTTACTTTTTTTTTTTGTTACTTTTTTTTAGAGAAGGTCTTGCTATATATTGTGCATGCTGGGCTTGAATTCATTATGTAGCCCAGGCTGGCTTCCAATTCATGGTAATCCTCCTGTCTCAGCCTCCCAAGTGTTAGGACTCAGGCATGCACCACCATTGCTGGCTTTTTATTTATTTATTTTTATTTATTTATTTTTTGTTGAGACAGGGTCTTGGTATATAATTCAGACTGGTTTGAACTCACTATTTTTCCTAGGCTGATCACTTTTTGGTTGCTAAATTTGTATTTTGTATTTAAGAAATTCAAACATTCTCTTAATGATATTAAAATTCAAGGTTTCTTTCACTTTCATAGAAAAAGAATTTGATCACAGAAGATAAATAAAGCAGAGAGGGAAGTATCTAAATCTCATTACTGAGTGTATCTCAAAAAATAAATGTCACTCAAACATATTTAGAAAAACCAGTATGTTTAACAGTAGCTTTGCTTGGTTTTAGTCTTTATCCTTCTTCCACCATATGTAGTTTGAAAATCTAATACCTAAAGAGGTTCCATATAGAATATGATGCTTTAGAAATAACTGTTCAAGTAAGATTAGCAAATTTGTAAAAAGCTACTTATGATGTGAGGAAATTTAATTGTCTTTAAAAAATGAGATTCCTTTAAATTAATTTGAGAATGTGTCCATCCTTTTAGAGGGTATTCATGTTTTTGAAATCAGGTAATAGTAAGTGCTTTGACAATTTATTTGCCACTAAAGTAATGAATCAGGATGTGGAACAAAACCAGACTTATTTCTTTGAAAAAGACTGTAATTAGAATAATAAAACTTACAATTTTTGTACCTTCCTTGAAATTCTCATTAGGAAACATTCCAAAACATGTCAGTTCAATACCATTTCTACCTGCCTAAGTTAGTTCAAAAGGAAATAGTATATCTGTTGAACTGGATCAAATTCAGAATAAACTTATGGTTTATTTCATTTTTCCTGAAAACAAATCAGCTGGGTAAAAACTGATGAGTTATATCTTGAAAACACTCTCGAGAAAGCAACAAATATTTGGTAGACATTATTTTGATGCTAAGTAAAGAGTACCTGTGCCTAGTTGGTCAAGGTGATGACACAGATGGAATTCCAGGTGAGCGAACTGAAAGGACATGCAAAAAGATGGGACAAACCATGGGGTAAAACAGGAGTCGACTCTGGTACAGGCAGCCAAGGCTGTTGGAGTTATAAGTGGATCACATGTGCTTTGAGAACCAGATTCACTTGCAGAGCTATGAAAAATAAAAGAAGTTGAATAATCTTAATTTCCAAGTACTATATAATATCTTTCTATAAGAATTTTTAAAGCATGCCCTAATCCTAGTCAGTATGTTATCAAATCTATATTTACTAACATAAACCAGTTTTTTTTTTTAATAAGTCGTGTTTCATATTCTATATGAACTGTTGGCAGAAAACCTTCAAAGCATTCCTCAATCTCCAGGTCATATTGACCTACCTTCAATCCAATTCTTTTTCATATATTCTCATAAAACTTATGGACAATTTGTTCTCAGTTTAATGCAAAAACAATTCAAAGTATGACTCTGGTGCTCAAAGAATGCAACACTTTCAGGGTCACCATAAACAGTTCACTTTTATTTTATTCCTTCAGATTCTGTACACCAATATTCCCATGTGAGTCAGTCAATATGCTATTGCTAAATATTCTAGTAGGTGCCATAAATGTTATGATCATGTCTAAATAATGAAGATTTTATGGACAGTTACACAACATAATTCTTCTCTTCACTTGCTCATCCTCTTAAAACCAATGTATAAAAGCTAAATCTGATTAAAAAGGAAGAAAGCATTTATTAGAGGGAATACTTCTGCACATGGTGGCTGCTAGTAGGTGCAAGAAACATAGCTACTATTATACTGCACTGGTGCTAGTGGAGGCATAAAAACTGGGGGCTGGACATGGTAAGAGCATGATGAATTCTCTTAATTGTGGAATGCTGAATAGAGCTATCTCCTTCCCTGCACTATTCTCCACCTTCTTTCCATTCTGAATTTGTTCTGCAGCTATGGTAGCCTGGCTCTTAAAGCCTTGAGAAGTTTAGAGAACAAGACTGTGACCTACAGTTTCCTAGAGAAAAAAAAATTGTCTGTATCTCTCTCTCTCTCTCTCTCTCTCTCTCTCTCTCTCTCTCTCTCTCTCACACACACACACACACACACACACACAAATATTAACAAATAAGTCCTTGGCTTTCAAATGTATCATGGTCTAGCTAGTAATGTAGACATCTGCAAACATTACAAAACTGAACATAAACCAGGAATGGGAGAGTTGAAGTGCTCTCCAGTGGATACATGAGAGGAGCTCAGAATGTCATCATGCAGGATTCTCTGAGCTATGATGCTAACATGGATTTTGAAAGCTGTTGTGAAAAGAGGCTGGTGAAAATGAAAGCTAGAAGCATTCAACATGCTTACTGCATTGTTTAACCTCTAAAAGATTTTGAGCTATGTGGTACTTACTACAGTACTAGTACATCTCCCTTGCACACAAATAAAACACAGATTCTGGAACACTGTTATTGACTATGCACAAAAATGTGGCTGCAATACCCTTAAGCTGTACAGATGGGCATACTGACTTAACTTACTACGAATTTATCTAGAATTTCAAATGAAATCTCTCAGGCAAGGTAAATTAAGAAATAGCAAAATATATTAGTCATATGGGTGTTTTACCATTTGAACACTTTCCTTTATACTAAAAAGTTGTAAGAAATAAGGTACAATGTTAGGCAAAATATTATTAAAATTCAGGCAAGAGTTCTAGAGATTAGTTTTCAAACAGTAAATGTACAATTTCAGGTGTTTATCTAAAGCAGTTTTCTTGCCAACTACAATGTTTGACACTGAGATCTTCTAAGATATATTTTTCTAATTCTAGAGCATAGCAGATATGACATGTTGGAGAAAGTTATGAAAACATCACAAGTATCTGTGACAATATTTATTTATAACAAATTAATTCTCATTTTCATTAAATCAAATGTAAAAACAATGTGTAGAAAAAAATTTTAAAGCTCAGTGTTGTGGCATAAGTCTATAATCCCAGCTGTTCAGGAGGCTCAGACAGGAGGATCACAAATTGGAGGCTAACTTGGGCAACTTAGTGAGATCCTGTCTCAAAATAAAATTTAAGGAAGTATGGGGATATAACTCATTGGTAGTGCTTGCTGGCATGGGCAAGTACCTGGGCTTAATATCTAGTACCCTCTCAAAGTACATAAAGAAACTCCTTAATTATAAAACTATACTCAAATGGTCTGCAATACTTTTTAACAATCTTAACTCCTGTGTAATGTAGATCCTTGGTCAATCGACATTAAAATATTTAGGCTTTTATTTAAAAATTAGAATCATATAAAATTAGATATTTCTTAAACACAAGATTGAGATTGTATACGTAATGTGATTATACTTAGACGGTATTTTGAGCCAGTGTATTTATAATTGATACTCTTAATTCTATCTTAACCATATACTTTAGCACTGAAGAGATATAAGTATAATAAAATAGTCATACAAATGAACAATGACCCTGCTAGAAACTTATAGTAGCTTTAAAAAAATTGGCACTAGGGAATAACTCTCTGAGGGATTCCACCACTGATATACAGCCACAGCCCTTTGTATTTTTAAGTTTGACACGAAGTCTCATTAAGATGCCCAGGTTAGCCTTGAACTTACAATCTTCCTGCCTCAGTCTCCTGAAAAACTGGGATTACCACTGTGTGCCACCATGCCTGGCCTTACAATTTCTTTAATAGGTACAACAATGGACTTTGACATAAATCAGCTGTCAAAGGAAAAAAAAAAGTACAGATAAAGAAAAGAAGGCCAAACCAAATTAAAAAAAACCCCACAATCTACAATAGATATTTCACGACTCCCCCTTTTCTCCAAAGATTTTCTTTAGATTAAAAAAAAAAAACCACTTATTTATTTATTTGATACAGGGTCTGGCTATGTAGCTTGGATTCACAATGATCCCCTGTCTCAGCCTTACCAGTGCTGGAATTACAGTTGTATGCTACTACGCCTGGCTTCAGGGCAGGCAAGGCATACAGTACTGGCAATGGAACTCGGGTCCTTGCAACTGTCAGGCAGGTGCTTAGACCACCAATCTACTTCCCAGCCCTGCAAAATTTTCAACATAAGTCACCTTCATTCTGTATTTACAGAATTTTCCATTGCTGCAATTTGAAAGAATAAGGAAAGGAAAAAGAATGCTAGGAAATGGCTCCTAGGAGCAAAACCTCTAGTAGTAGCTTTCCATTCAGTAGTTTGTTAACCATCTATAAATTCAGTCATAAATTCAACATTCTTTTGAGTATGGAAAACATTCTAAACAAAGGAAAACATGCAGGATTTGATGTAGCTAACCTTCTATTTAACCAAAAAGTTATATAGCACCTATCCACATAATCTATACATAGGCATCAATTCTTTGAGCAAGGAGTATCCAGTACAACTAGATATAGAGAAAACCTGACTGAATGGCTTTGTGGCACACAGACATGGTCCTTAAAGATCTGCCTTGCTTATCATTCTGGGGTAAACTATTACATCTCAGGTACCAAATAATAATCTGACTTGACTGATGAGGTGCTCGATTGCTTTCTGGATCCCTCTGTAGCAATAAAGGTTTTATAATATAGCATACAGATTAAGAAAAGGGCAACTGGGGTGAGAAAATCTTGACTAAAATGTTTGTTATTATATGTAATATGGAGAATGTCATCTTGCCTAGCTAAATTTAGTTTTCTTATTCATAAAATGAATATAGTAGTTATGTTAACTTTTTAAACATTAAATGAGATACTTGCTTACAAACTACTTTAGTACATTGTTTGACAATTAAAAATAGAAAAAGTGTTCTTCTTTTCTTGCCTTGGCAAAACAAGATACCATATAACTACTCGTTACTTAGTCTAATGTGAACTATTGGAGATTATCTTTAGCATTCCCACGGGAAACCTCACTGGCTTTCAGTGCACTGGGAACAAGATCTGGACACTTTCTCACATGAGCAGAGATACTGCTATCTCTCCAAGAAAAGTCCGATGAGAGGGAACGGGAGGACAGGTGTGCCTGCTAGACCATGTTCTCTACTGACAGTTGTGGGTTTTCAAATGCCTTAACCTAAACCCAAAATAACAAGCACATTTTTTTTTTTCCAGTACTGGGGATTGAACTCAGGACCCTGTGCTTAGCCAGATAGGCACTTATTCTACTGAGGTATCTCCCCAGCCCTAAGCACGCCTCTATTATAACCCAGTAAACACAAATAGAATGTGAGGATTCCTGACAATATGACACACACTGATATTTTTGTGTTAAAATTTATATGATATGAAATTTATCATTTTAACCACTTCAAAGTGTAGAGTTCAGTGGTATTGCGTATATTTATGTTTTGTGCAGCTTTCATCCTTACACATCTCCAGAACCTTATTTTCCAATGAAATACCATATTCATTAGACAGTAACTTCCCATTCTTCCTTCTTTCCAGCCTCTGGCAACACTATTACTTTTTTTTTTTTTTTTTGCCTCTATGAGTTTGACTATTGTCAGTATCCTACATACGCTGAATCACACACTTTTTCATGATGATATTTTATTAAATTTTATTTGGAAATTAGTTGCAACCTGCTAAATTATTTCATGATCCACAAATGAGTTGCGATCTGCGTTCTGGAAATCAGCCTTAAATATTGGCCCTTGAGCAAGGAATTCCTTTAACTTAAAAAAAAAAGAGTAAAAGCAACAGTGCTCTTTCCCAAGATTTATAGAATAAGCAACACAACATATCAGAGCTAGAGCCCAAACTTTAACTGAGAAACACTGAGTGCTCTGGGGAATGTGTACAAGAGAAGGACAACATGTCAAAGACAACTGCCTGGTGGAAGGCATAAGCAAAAGTCCTCAAAAAGACACAGAGGAAAAACTTTTGCTCAAGGCAAAGCAGGCAAAAATTCAGGTTTGGCCCTAGGAAAAAATAAAGAAAATACTTTTATGCCATCATATTATGAGAAATACAAGTGACAGAGTAGTTCCAAGTATCAAGATTTAGGTCTGACTAGCTTATGAAATGCCAAAGATTAAAAAGGAAACCACTGCAAAACGTAGGGTATACATATATGTGCAGATCCAAATAGGCCACAGTCATCTACAGATAATACAGTTCAATTGGCAGGAAAAGAATTTATGGACCACGTATCATTGCTCTATCTGCTTTGTCCACTGTCTATGCAGGCAAGGATCAATGTGTTAGACAATGAAAAGTTCCTCCTTATACACACAAAAAAAGATGTGGATTATTGTCTCAAAAACTACTAACTGGAAAGTGACTTCCTTTATGGTGTTAAGGAAATAGGAAAGAAGAAAATATAAATGTGTATGTATAGTGCAAATAGATGGCTACCTTCTTCTAGCACATCTAAAAATGAAAACATTAAAAAAAAAA
>NW_004524694.1:2258574-2260113 GCF_000260255.1 Octodon degus | reverse complement strand
AAATTAGAATATATTTTAAAAATAGGCATAAAGAATTATATAATTCTTATGTTTACATATAAGTCCAGAAATCTAACCATATACAACCATGAAGCACGACAGTCCCACAACATTCCTTTTCCTGTGTCCTGCCTTTATTCACCACCTCCTTCTTTTTGAACAATCATCTACCTGAGAGACAGCACAGCAGCAACTGGCATGTCATGACAAGCAGCCCATATTCAGAAGACCAGAATGACAGGCACTGCAAGCATGAACATACTATTACAAATTGAATCTTCAATGCAGTTTCTTAGTTCACAGGTGTCAGTGTATATAGTTAGTCAGGGTGAGACTCTTTCCAATTAAGTGCTATATTCAAAAATCTTCTGAAGATGCTTAGGATCATTGCCTTGCCCATCTTCTACATATACTTGTATGGCTTGTCACTGTCATGTTTCCTAGCTCTTCTCCTTTCCCTCTTTTGATTAGTTAGTCCTCGAGTTCTTGCTTTCCTTTTATTTGTATTATACCTTTCTATTTGTATTTCTTCTTTTGAGTTTTTATACTAGAGAGACTATACGATATTTACACACGTGTGTTTGGTTTATTTCACTTATGAGCATATCTTCAAGGGGCATCCACTTCAATATAAGGCTTCGAGTTTATCATTCTTTATACCTGAGTAATACTCCATTGTATAAAAATACCAATTCTTTATCATCCATTCCTCAGGTGGTGGGCATCTTGGTTGTTGCCAAGATTTGGCTATCACAAGTTGCGCTGCTATAAACATAGGCACACATATGTCACTATGATATGATATTTTCAGATCCTCTGGGAAAATTCCCAGTAGAGGAATAGCTAGTTTAAATGGGATTTTCAGTTGAAATTTCAAAGGAGTCTCCACACTGATTTTCATAATGGCTGCACCAGTCTACATTCCCACCAGCAGTGGAGAAGGGTTCCTTTTTCCCCTCAGCCTCTCCAACATTTGTTGTTGGCTGATTTCTTTATGATAGTCATCCTTTCTGGGGTGAGATGATATTTCAATGTTGTTTTAATTTGCATTTCATGGATAGCTAGTGATGTGGAGTATTTTTTCATATATTTATTCGCTTCTTTAATTTCATCCTCTGAAGTGTCTGCTCATCTTAGATGCTCATTTCCTGACTGGGTCTTTAAATTTTGGGGCCCTAGTGTTTTTTAGTTCTTTATACATTCTAGAGAGCAGTTTCTGAGTACTTATTTGTCATGATTTTTTCCAAATTTGTGGGTTGTCTTTCCACTTCGTTGGTAATTTCTTTTGATGTGAAAAAACTTCTCAGAAAGAGCAGGTCCCAGTTGTTAATTCTTTTAAGTGTTTTCCGTGCGATGAACTCTTTGCCTACACCTATGTCTTCAAGAGTTCCTCCTAATTTCTCTTCCAGGAGATTTAGTGTCTCTGTTTTAATGTTTAGATCTTTAATCCATTTTGACTTTAGCTTAGTGCATGGTGATAGACCTGGGTCAAGTTTTAGTTTTTTGCATGTACAGAGCCAGTTTTCCAGCATCATTTGT
>NW_004524694.1:2245854-2248819 GCF_000260255.1 Octodon degus | reverse complement strand
CAAAGGTTCTTCAATGAAAATACAATATTAATAAAAAATAAATACTTTCAAAATAAAAATCATTTGTAATTATTTATAATATAAAGTAGGAGTCAATACAAAATTATTAAAACAAATGTATAAATATGGACCAAAATAAAGGTAACAGAAAAATAGTTGATTTGTAAACTACTGGAATGGCAGATGTTTCCTCGTCTTTACCTCTGTCAGAATATTTTATTGGAGGGGGAGAGATTGTATAAAGAGAGTAAGATAACAGTAAAGCCAATTCATCAGTGCAATTGGAAGGTAAGACGTTGAAAGCAATGAACAACATAGCCTCAAGTACATGTAATACTATAGTCGAAGATAAGTGTTTCACAGGTTGTGGCTTTCATATAACACCACAAGCAGAAAGGCTTGGAAAGGATGTATAAAGTAGAAAACATACTGAAAAACTGTCTGCTGAAGTTATTTTTCTTGACCTTGGGTCAATCCATGTGTTAAGCAGGATAACACTGGGGAAAGGATATGATCTGGCTCCTTCTGGCCACTAACCACCTATTTGCAAAAGACATGGAATAGAGAGTCCTGGGTGTGATTTGGAATACCTGAATTCTTCAGCTCTGCAGGTCCATGTTTTAAAATTTTAAAAACCACTTAACATGAAAATTTTCCAAAATTTACCTTTTAGAAGGACAAAATTGAATTTATGTAATCTTGCTTTTCATGTCCTAGTATTATCATCATAATACTGATTACTATGTCATCTATAGAGTCCGCTGGAGGTGTTTATGGCTTTTTTCCTCTATACTTTTGCATGCAGGATGACTTCTTAAAAAGTTTAATTTTTATACCTCTTTCTTCTGTTTAAAGAACATGGCATGAGGCCACACACTAGTCTAAGAATAAAACAGGATTTTTAGTACAGAGACTGAAACATTAGATTTTTATCTTCCTGTTCCTCATCCATAGTTCAGAGAAATGCAGGAGCTAGGTAACCTACATTACACACAGCTAGCTGTGGGATCATCACTAGATGAGATGATCTGGTGATTGCTTCCTAGCGTAATGTCACTATTTTTCTCATCTTTAGTTACCTCTGGTCATCAGCTCCATTTTGATTGCTGTTCAAGACAATTCTCCAAAGATCTGAAGATACCAGTTTCTTTTGGTCATTCACAAGATTGACATCTGGTAACTGCAGTCCGCAAACTTTGCTTTCAGATAGACTGAATTCACGAAAAGCCACAAAACTTTTCTGGATTTCATCCCAGTACTCCAAACTACAAGGAACCTATGTTAAAATAAAGAAAAATCAAGATATTATTATGTACATGTAACAATACCCTACAATAAATATATTTATTATATACCAGAAACATGTGGATTAAAAATACAAAAAAAAATTTAGATGTTATAAACAGAACCTGTGCTTCTGGATTTATTGAAATTCAACCTAGAACTTCAGGAAAGGAATACAAAATTACAAAAGACAGTGGTTTAGGATTTCTATTCATAGTTATATTCACCTTGTTTATTTTTAAAGGCCCATTCAAAAAAAAAAAAAAGAAAATAGCTAATTTTTTACAGTAGAAGAAAAATAATAGGAACAAATTCCTCAAGGTGTTAGATGGATTATAAATCTATAGTAAGGGGCCCGGGGAGATAGCTCAGTAGAAGAAGTGGTTGCCTGGCAAGCACAGGATCCTGAGTTCAATCCCTGGTACCACAAAAAACAACAACAAAAATCTATAGTAAGTAGAAGATACAGACGGAGTAGTAATATACAAATAAAAGAGAATAAAAATTAAGAGAGATAAATGAAATGTTACTATATATTGAAGGCTCCATTTTAAACAAATTGAGGAAAGATGGAAAATGAGGTTGCAGGAGCTAGCTAGTTATTTGACAAAAACCAAAGCAGGTCACTACATATCATTTTTAACATAAAAGTAAATTCCGAAACAATCAAAATGGTAAAGGATAAAAAGATAAACTGTAAAAGGAAAAATATCCGTCAATATTTTTTTATTTTGAAATAGGATAGTATTTATTTGTATGCAATAAAATTCATAAATGGGGAAAAAACAACAAGCAAAATTCAAATAAAGAAAAGAACAAGAAATGTACTAGTCAATTGTCAAGCTTCCTGATCTTCAACTATGCCAAGTATTGATTGTATGTGTAATGCTGTCCTCAGCCTTTCTGGATTACCCTTATGCAATATGGGGGCAAAGAGAAACAACATAAACATGATTCTCATGCTGCTTGCTGTGCTGCAAACAATAAGTTTTTTTTTTTTTTTTCTCTCTCTTTTTTTTTTTTGAGACAGAGTCTTGGTACATAGTGCAGGCTGGCCTTGAACTTGCTTATGTAGCCCATGCCTCCTGCCTCAGTCTTCCAAGCAGTGGGATTATAGAAGCGTCTCACCATTCTGGCTATTAAAGTTCTCTTTTATGACCCAGTCTTATATCTCTTGGTAGCATCCATGAAATACTAAAAATAGCATATGAAGAGTAAATTCCTAGACCTGACAATAACCAACTCACAGATAAAAGATAATTAGTCAGTAGACACAAAAAGATACCCTACTAGTACTCAAAGAAATTAAGGCAATAATATAATTTTTATATATTAATCTGGCAATCTAAGATCAATGGTTCTAATTTGTGTACAGTATGGTAAAAATAATCCATACACAATATTTTGTTAGAGTAATTTACCAGAAAGTATGTTTCTAAGAACTTATCTTAATGAAATTCCAATGCGAGTGTTTTTGTTTATATATGAAATACATATATATGTGTGCTATATATACTGCATGTTTTGTGTGTACATTTACTTCAGTAATGTATAAGACAAGTTGAAAAATGCAAATTTCTATCTATTGATTAGTTTCAGATCTACAGAACAGATTGCTATACAACATTAAAAGAAATAAAGAGTATTTACATATGCTAATGTAAGACACTAGGATATAGCA
>NW_004524694.1:2240548-2244164 GCF_000260255.1 Octodon degus | reverse complement strand
TACTTGCTATTCCAGTATTTATCTTATGTTTTACTCTTAGTACTTCTTTGCTATCATGAAAACTTTTTCTTAGTTCAATTGTTTTGAAACATTTAATTAGTATTTAATTTTCTGAATAGTGCTTAATCTTAAGTTTTGTTCTAAGATTTATACTATATCTTTGACTTACAATTTATTTAAAAGACATTGTATAATATCTTCTAGTATTAGAAACTTTAAATAATATCCTATGGCTTAAGAAATAAAAGAATGTCACTTTAACTCCTCTCAGGATTGCCAGTGGGACTTGTAACCAGGAACAGAAGAGACTTGGGTAGTCAGGCATACAAGAATCTCAACATAATTTTCTTTTGTCAGAGAGCTTATATAGAAAATAGGATGAAAAAATTTTTGACATTGTCCGTACAAGTTCCACATTAAGGCTGTATATAATAGCTAAGGAATGCTGGGTATTTCCCAGAAGAATTAAAAACATTATACCACAATACCCATGTTTTGTAACAGCTCAATTTGTAATAGCTGGATCTTGGAAAGAACCCAAATGACCATCACCTGAGGAAAAGATAAAAAAGATGTGGTCTTTTTATACAATGGAGCACTACGCAGCCACAAAGAAGGATATACAGGAGACTTTCATAGGTAAATGGATACAACTCAAGACCACAGTCATAAATAAAATAAACCAGAATCAAACATCGTATTGTCTCCCTAGTGTGAAAAGTGGAAAGAGTAAACAAGATGCAAAATGTACTATAGATACTGTAAAATGGAAAGAAACCGCGATCTCTTAATTTGTTGAAAAGAAAGGTTTATGCCAAATTGTTTAGACAAGTAAATGCCTATATCTTGTACTCTGAGTAATTAACTGAAAGATAACAATATGCAATATGTTAATCATTGTTACTCTCCTATTATCTTGTTTTGAAAGTTTTTTCTCTTTAAAATAGAAAAAATAGCCAAGGAAAAATAGTTGTCACACTGGAAAGCAGTTGCACCTTATGCAAAGAGTATTAGTAAGTTTTCACCAGTTTAAGAACAGTGAAAGTGTACTATAACAACACATGGGCCAGAGGAAGAAGAACAGTAGGAGTTCAAAAAAAGATGCGGAGGAAAGCCAAAGAAAACTGTTTAGTTCACAATCATGTGGCACTGACTGTCTGGTTCTATACCTCAAATGAAATATTCTAAGCTACTCTGACAATTCAGAAAACTACTAAAGTATCCTAGTATGGGTTAGTTATGCATTTGTCAGAATTTTCTTTTTTTAAAATATGTATTTGCAACAGGGTCTCACTAAGCAGCTCAGACTTGTAGTGATCATACTGTTTCAGCTTTCCCAGTGCTGGGATTACAGATGTGTGCTACTAGGCCCAGTTTCAGTGTCCACTTTGGTGGGCTTGGGGCAGGGTCGGCATAGCATGCCCTCCTGGGGATCGAACCCTGGTCTTTGCACTTGCCAGGCAGATATTTAGAGTGCTGAACTATCTCCCTGGCACAGGATTTTCTTTTATGTATCCTATTTTATTAGTTAATAAAGAGATATCAATAAATTCACTCCTAATGAAACCCCTGTTGAAAAAGATTTAAATTGTATGTTTATAAGCACTTTTATGAAAGTCTTTTATTATTTTTTCCATTATAATGTATGTCTTTTATACTTCAAAAAAGTTAATGAGTATAATTAGTAACTGAAAGGTAATTTTATTCAAATGTCCATTCATTTATTTATAGAACCATAAATTTATGAAAGAAAAAATCACATAGATCATAATCTTTATATTACCTTAATTTTCCATTTTATAAAATATCTTAATGGTGTCCCACGTGAGGTAAAATCCAAGCCATGACACTTAAATCACTGCTCTGTGATCTCAGGCAGCTTATTTAATGAATCTAAGTCATACTTTCCTCATTTGTAAAATAAGCATAATAAGACCTATATGTTTTAAGCCATATTAAGGATTTTGGAGGTTACTGGGAGATACTGAGACATAAACAAGTTTGGTGATTATCATATATGAGAAGTGTCAAAGATGACTCCCAGGTTGCTGGGCTTGAGCAACTATGTGGACACTGATATCACTTAATGGGATGGGGATGCCTGCTCTGTCTCTGGGGAGTATATGTATATTCATTCTGTTGTGGAAAGGGGGTGATCATGAGTTTATTTTCAGACCACTTTCCATGCAGGGGCCCATAAGCTCCCTCGTGGAAGGACTGAGTAAGAAGTTAGCTAATTTGGAGTATTCAAGAGACCTTAAATGTGGTGCAAAGTTACAGGGCTTATTGATCATTAGCCTTTATTCAAAAACATGTAATAAAAGGACACTGATTAATGAAATTTAAGGTATTTATTTGCAAATGTTTTAAATGGTGAGTAAAGAATGTAACCTGGAGGATATTAACAATGTAACACGGATAGGAAAGAATAAATTAAAAACATGAAAACAGAATGAGCTGATAGATTTGGAGAAATCAGAGAACTGCACATTGGCTTACACATATCTTAACCAATGATTATGTGAGAACTTGCTGGGTAAGTAGGCTGTAGAGCTGAGAAACTGTGGGGGAGACTAGGATCCAGGAACAAAAGGATTTGGAGCAGGAAGATTTTTGGACAATGACAAGAGCCAGTGCTGATGTATTGTAGTGAATAGTTAGATGGCATGGAAGAAGTCACTTGAGAGATCAGGTCAAGGTGGTATTTTGGCTGGGTCATTCACATGGATGCTGACAGTACTGAAGAAAAGACAGAAAGCTGTGGGTGCCAAGGACTTCTGAGCATGAGAAAGTGTCCTCAAAAGGCTAGCAGAAGGCAACAATAAAGAAGAGTTACAGGATATAATTTTTTTTTTCAGTACCAGGGATCAAACTCAGTACCTTGCACTTGCGAAGCAGGTACTTATGATGCTGAGCTATCTTGCTGGCCACAATGATAATAATTGGAATGAATCTTAAAGAAACAGAGGAATTTGACAGAAATGTAGAGAGTTTGCAAGTGTAGATATCTTATATCTTATTATTAAGGAAAAAAGATACAAACAAGATATGAACAGGCTCTACAGACATAGCTAAATGTAAGGTCTTAGGGACAGCATAATTTTATTAAAGGAAATGTGGTGCAAGAAATTCCTGAAGGAGACCCACAGCGCAGGCCCTGCGAGTGAGTGAGCCGACCCGGGGCCAGCAGGATCCTGAATAGACCCAGAGTGCAGGCCCGGCGAGTGAGTGAGACGACCCAGGGCCTCTGGATCCTGAATAGACTTGGAGCGCAGGCCCAGCGAGTGAGTGAGACGACCCAGGCCCGTGGATCCTCATTCG
The DNA here is from genome assembly GCF_000260255.1 of Octodon degus. NCBI lineage: Eukaryota > Metazoa > Chordata > Mammalia > Rodentia > Octodontidae > Octodon > Octodon degus. The sequence goes on along the minus strand of NW_004524694.1, from coordinate 2,240,843 downwards.
ACCCAGAGTGCAGGCCCAGCATGGAACCCTTCAGCAGAACTCCCTGCAAAGAGGCTAGAGGCAAGACCCACACAGCTGATTCAGGAGCAGAACATCTTGCCAGAGTGACACAAAGGGTTCAACTCTAAGGGCTACAGCAGAAACAAGTGGAGCACACAGCCAGACCCAAACAACACCCACCTGGAGGAATCTGAACTTCATAGATCCGGACCTGGTGCTAAGGTAATAACTCTATCTAAGCTCTACACCAAAGGTCAGAAGACAGTGGTATACAAAATGACAAAGAGAAGGAACA
>NW_004524694.1:2187881-2238553 GCF_000260255.1 Octodon degus | reverse complement strand
CTAATTATATGAATATAAGTTTCTTGGTTTTGACACAGTGAACTATTATGACTGATCTGTAAATTCTTTCTTCATTTTTATTTTGGACAGTTTTTATTGTTATATTCAGTTATGTTTGTAAATAATTCATTTTCAATTTGCAATCTATTAAAAAGTTTACAAAAAAAAGAAATTCCTGAAGAAGAGGGTGACGTTTGGTAGTTCACTAACCTTAGAGGTGTTCCAGAGGGCTCAATGGAAAGGTGTTAGGTGTGGGAGGCACAGGAAGGATGTTGGCTAAATGTAGGAAAATGATACACAAATCAGTATCTAGAAAGGAAGGAATAAATCTTGTACTTGGATGGTGATTAGAAAAGAGGGAAGTGCGGCATGTGTTGGAATTCAGTCTTGATTTAGAAGGGGTAGGAATAATGGCTGTGGTTTTAAAATTAGCCTGCTGCTACTTCTTTAAGCCTGGCTTGCATGCTGTATATTTTCAGACTCTTATTATAAAAGACCTATAGCTCTTCCTCCAATACATCCTTCCAGGGTCTAGTATATGTTATATGCTTTATAAATAATTTTAAAACTAATTAATAGAGATTGGTGATGTAGCTCAATTAGTGAGGGTTTGCCTATAATGATGGAGGCCCTGGGCTTACTCGCCAGGACTGACAAAAAAATAAAAAAATGAAAAACATAGTTGGTAGAAATATAACAGTGTCACCTTCTGTAACAGTTTTAACAAACTTTGCTTTAGTTCACTAATCTTCCTTTGTCTTTGAGTCAGAAACCAACATTGTCTAGCTAATCTCATTTGGTAGTGACATAATTAAACAAAAATCTAATGTAGTCATATTATGCTTATTTTCATATGGTAGCAATTAATTACTTTCAAGGAAAACTCAGGGCCCTATTTTGTGTGACCTATTCAAATAACTTTATTATGTGCTCTTAGGTTTGAAAGAGACGATGTGAATGATCTTTTTAGTTACGTATCTATAACAGAAGATTTATTACTAATGCATGTAGTGAAAAACCTGAAGGAAAGATGATTATTCCAAGAAAGTTTGGTGCCAAAAAAATAGTTTAGAAAGCCTGAATATCCAGTATTGAGTCATAGGAAGTGGGAACATGAAAATTGGTTTCACTGGAAAACATTCTGCATGTAACACATGGTACATTTCAAATGACTGTCAAGATTATATATTTTTTATTACATTTTGTTTTGCTATCCATTATTTGACAGGACCTAAGAAATTAGCCAGCCATATATAATAAACTGTATTCTAAGCATATGTGGTCTTTGCATATGAATATATTTTAGTCTGTATATCTGCCATTTGGTAAGAGCACATCTATTTTTGCATTTAAATGATATTCCACAATTGGTTTCCATTTGATGGCTAATTTGGGAAGATTTGCATGTGTGTTGGCCATTTAAAAATATTTTTGGTACAAAGAATATTTTGGCACTTAATTTATTTTTATTACTTAATAGTACTGCCAAGACTATTAGCAGGTTTACAACTGCCCATCTGTCCTCATGGAAGAACAGCTCTGCTTTCTTTGTGCAGGGGCTGCTGAAACTGGGAAATTACACTGTCCATTCAGTCCAACTAAATCACCTGCCTAGAAAAGGGCAAAGAGAAAGTGTCTTTCCTGTACACATGTGTATAACGGAGCTGGTAGGTAGAGAGGAGAGATGTAGGGTTGGTTAGAATACAAAGCCAGAACTTCCATTCTGAACTGTTACTGAAATTTGGTTACAGGAGCGGATATTACCTTTACCACTCCTCCCACCACATTTCTAGCTTTGTGTAGAAAAGAGCAGCTGTGCTATCATACTGTTTCCAGGAACTGCAGTAAACAGTAGTGATAATATTCTAAATTGTCCTTTATAAGGTTTTTCTTATACATTATGTTAATGAGGATATTTTCTCCACTTTACAGATGAACTAATTGTGGCTCGGAGGAGTCAGGTTACCTGCTCAAAATTACATACTGATTAAATGGTAGGCCTCCTGGTGGCAAATCCTATATGCTTTATTTTTAAAGAAAAAAAAAGGACTATAATGTATCTTGCATAATTTGTAGTTTTAGATTTAAGTAGTGTTTTAGGAAACAAACTTAAGGCCGAATATATTTTGACTTTTGATATTTGTCCTAGCCACTTATAAGCTCCTTCAACTTGGAAGGTTTGTCTTCACAAAAAGTATTTTTCTTTTAGTACTTTCAATAGGTTACCTCAATGAGTTCTCGCCTCTATTTTTAAATAACAAATAAGCTCATAATCTTATCATTATGCCCTACACATAATGAGTCACTTTTCTCTCATTATCTTTGTCTTTTGCATAATTTGTATTTAGGTAAAGATATCTTTAAGTTTATTCTACTTGGAGTTCACTGAGCTTCTTAGATGTGTGGTATCTTTCACAAATTTTGGTGAAAGCATTCAGTCATTATTTCTTCAAATATGCTTTCTTCTTTCTCTCCTTCCCTTCTGGAACTCCCATTATGTACATATTGGCATTCTTGCTGGTTTATCACAGGTTTCTGAGGTTCAGTTCATTATTTTTAATCCTTTTTTTCTTTCTGTTCTTCAGATTCAATAATCTCAAGGGACCCATCTTCATTCACTGACTGTTTGTTTTGCCTGTTCAAATATGTGGTCAAGCTCCCACTGCTCGATTTTTCATTTCAGTTATTATACTTTTAAACTTTGGAATTTCTACTTATTTTTTAAAATTATTATAGGTTGAGCATCCCTGTTCTGAAAATTCAAAATGGTCCACAATCTATAGCTTTCTGAATGCCAACACAATGCCAAAGGAAAAAATTCTACATGTGACTTGTGATGGGTTGCGGCTAAAATACTGGCACATAATACAGTTTACAGAATTAGTAAAAATACCAGACAAAATTACTTTCAGGCTAAGTGTGTAAGCTGTACATGAAATACATTTTATATTTAAACTTCGATCCTATCTGCAAGATATCTGATTATACATACACATGAAAAGACTTCAAAACACAAAAGTATTGAAATGAGAAACCCTTATAACACCAATGTTTCAGATAATGGATACTCAATCTATATTTCTGTGTATTAATATTCTCTATTTGGTAGTCATCTTTCTCATACTTCTCTTTAGTCATACATACATACATTATTTTCTTTAGTTCTTTGAACTAAACTAGGTGATTTAAAGTGTTGTAAGTTTAACACCTGGGTTTCCTTAGGAACAGTTTCTCTTGGCTGCTGTTTTTTTATATATGGGCAATAATTTGTTTCTTTGCATCTTAAGTTTTTCTTGAAAATGATGTTTTAAATGATATACTTTTATAATATTAACATGCTTAATACTATTATAATACTAATAAATTAATGGTAAGTGTAAAAATCAGACCATGGTTTTTCTCCCAGGTTTACTATAAGTGCTATTTATTTTAGTTGTTATTTATGAACAAATATAACAAAATCTGTAACCTTTACCACTGCTACGATTTGGATAGTTTGTCTCCACAAATGTTCACACATTTTGAGATGTTAGGTCCCTGTGTGGCAATGTGGGAAGGGTGAACTTTTTACAGGTGGGGGCTTAGTGGTAAATCCTTGGGCCACTGAGGGACCCTTATTAGTTCTTGAAAGATAAAAATTCTTATAAAATCTAAGGCTGGCTGCTCATAGACGTTCTCTGGCTTCCAATATTGAGGTGTAATTACCTGTTCTTACCTATGCTTATGCCACTGCCATGATGTGATGCAGCTGAGAGGATCAACAACAGAACTGAGCCAGTGCCATAACCTTGAACCTACAAAAACTGTGAGCCAAGTACACTTTTCTTATCAGTGAGCTAAGGTATTTTGCTACAATAATGTAAAATTAACTTGGGTAGCCACTGAAGTCTCTATTTAGTTAGATTAGTGGCCATTTAAAGATTACATAGCAGATCTTCTTAAAAACCTGAAACCAATAATATTTTGTTGAAGGGACCCTTGAGCATGTTTAGGAATGCTTTCAACTCTAACTTGACCTTCATGTTAAGGACAGCCAAAGTTCAGAGTATAGGGGCTTTTCAGGTCTTTCCTGAGCATGCACATAATCCTGAGCATATGCAGAGCCCTGTGCACAAGCATGTCCTTCCAGGTTTCCAGGAATATGACAGTTTTTAAAAGCCCCGTGAACATCTCAATTCCCCAGGTTTTCCTTTTAAAATTTCTGGTAGCCTTGTTTATCTCAACTGTTTTCTACTGCCTCAAACAAGCTCAAAATTTATCACTTGCATCTTACAGTGGAATCTCGATTTATTAATTCAATTTGTTCATGAGGGCTATTTGTAACTCAAGTTGCTTATAAGTCAAAGACTATTTTTGCCATAAGAAGCAATGGAAATACATATAAGGCATTCCAAATCTCCCAAAACACCCTTTAACTAATGTTTTCATAATAAGAAAGGGTTATATAATGTGCAGAATTTACCAGAAACACCAATAATTTTCCTAGTGTATATACCAAAAAGTTGTCAAATATGCCTAATTTACTACACTGTACTCGTTATTCAATTGACATCTTTTGCTTGCAAGAAGGGAGGATGAAATGGAAAGTGCTTATTATTTGGAAGGAGATTTCCCCTCCATAAGAATACCAGGAATTTGGCTCCCTGGTATCCTTCCTTTCCTATGGAGAATCTGTATGCCACTAGCACCTGCTTCTGACTCACTAAGTCTCAATCTTGCAGAACTAAAAAGTAGTCTGATGTCTGTTTCTATCTTTTCTTTAACACTGTTCTGACGTTTGATATAATAAACAATACAATGATTGGCTTTTTCTCTGTCTTTGGATCTTCTGTGTGGGTGGTTTGCAGCTGTCCATTTTTTTTTTTTTTTTTTTTAGGATTATCTTTATTTCAGAAGTTTGCTGCACTGATTGATACTCCCCTTCTTCTTCATCAGAAAGCTCCTCCTCAGCCACCATTCTCTATTGCTCAGCAAGAAGTTGAAGTTTCTCTGAAGATAATTCCTCTGAATGTTACTCTCCCAGTTCTTCAACATCACCACTGTTTATCTGCAAGCCTATGGACTCTGCTATAGTGACAATGTCATCAACTGAAGGCTCAGGATCCTACATATAGTCATAGGCCACACTTTCTTCCAGGCAGATCTCAGCATCCTTAGAAAGACACTGACCCAGGATTTCTCAATTAATCGTACACAGGAAAGAATGTTTTAATGTTCCTTTCAGAATGCTTTAAGGGTTAAATCTATATCTGAAACCATCTGGAAGCTCTTCAGGAATAGCGCCTTGGTGTATAGCTTCTTAAAGTTAGCTATGCTCTGCTGGTCCATAGAGGGGTTGTAGTAGGTTGGAGGAACTTGACTGAGAGCCACAGGAATTCTTCAGTCAGTTTTTCTTCAAAATCTCACAGATGAGCAGGAGCAGTCTCCATGATGAGGACAGCATTGAGTGGTAATCCTTTGTCCTCTACATAGTTCTTAATAGTAGGACAGAAAGCCTCCCTGATCCATTCAAGAAAATGTACTGTACTCTTATTATCCATGCTTTGGCATTTCCATATAACTCCTAACCTATTCTTCCTGATTTTATGTTTTCTGAATACTCTAGGCATCTCAGAGTGACAAATATAGGCTTTATCTTGAGGTCACCACTTGCACATAGCCATAAGATTAGCCTATCTTTCATAGGGTTGGGGCCTGGTATTTCTTCCCTTCCTGGATAATGTATGTTCTCCTGTACATTTTCTTCCAAAAAAATGCCAGTTTCATCATGGTTGCAAACTTCAGAGTGAAAGCCATTGCTCCATGTTATCATTTCAAAGTGGTATATGTAATTTTCAGCACCACTGGCTGCTTCACCATGCCTATTTATCCTGTGAACCTCACTTCTCACTTTAAAGTTGTGAAACCATTCCTTACTAACACAAAATGTTTCACTATTTTCCCTTTGTTGATAAGTTATACTTTATGATATCTGCATTTATAGCCTTAGCTTTTTCACAAAGTACAGACTCAGGCTATAACCTGTCATCTAACTTTCATTTATCCATTCTAATAATAGACTTTTTAAAAAACCTTATCTAACACTGTTGATCAGGACTTACTAATCTGAGTAACACTTAGCAACACAAGCTTCCTTATACAAATGTTTTCTCTATAAGACTGTCAACATCAACATGATGGGTTTGGACATGCTGTATATATTAATGAGATTGTCACATGAATGCCACTCTCATATGTCTCCGCAATTTCCTTTTTTACAATTACAATTGCTTTTTTTTTTTAAATCTCCCCTTCCCTCTTTAGTTTCTTTTCTAGTTTTTTGGGGGCAATTCTAATAGCAGTAATTGTAGCAATTATATAAACTACCGGCCAAAATCATGTTCACAAACAGCTGCATCTGGGCTCAGGTTGATACCTACATGTGCTTTTCTGGCATCAAAATCTTTGTTTACAACTGAACAAGTGGCCAGCATTCAGGTTATAACTCAAGACTTTGGTTACAGGTTAAACCTAAAATTACAGTCATAACTCAAGTTGTTTGAATGTGAGGCTAGTTATAACTCAATGGTCCACTGAAATTGTTCCTGACATAAAACCACAGCAATTGGGAGGACAGTTCCTAGTAGGTAACATTTGAGAACATTTTTGAAACTCTTATTTTGATAATAAAAGTTATTTTTACCTCACAAACAAAAAGTATATTCTACACTTATAACAATATCAAAGTGGTGAGAAGATCAAATATATTCCCTAATGGCAAATGAACTTGAAATATTAAGAGAAGATGAGTGAAAAAGTTTTTAATTGACTACTGAAGAACAAGTGATGAACTGAAAAACAAATCTGTGCATGAAATAGACATTTCAGTGACTGAATGAAATGATGCCTATGTAGAAGTAGGGATTGGTAGACACCTAAGTACATGTTAAAACTTTAATGAAGTAAAAAACTGTTTTTAAGTAATACTAGGTTTTTAGTCATGAATGTGCTGGGCTTAATTATCTTAAATATAAATGGCTGGCTGGCTGGCTTTCTTTCTTTCAAATGGAAATTGAGCTCAGGACCTTGTGTTTGCAAGGCAGGCACTAGAGCTAATGAGCTACATCCCTGGCAAGTGTCATGACTTATAATCAGTATTTTATAATTTATAACAGGAGATACAGAAGTATCATATGGAAGAAGTATGAGATTGAATAGAGATACTTTTCACAGGTAACAATTAAAATGTATTCTGATCATAGGATAAGTTTATTTTGTTTTTACTTTACTGTAAAAACTTACCATTTAATAAGATAAAATACAAATGTCTGCAGTCTGAAATATTGCCTCCTTATTTCCTGTTTATATGTATTCTGATTTTTAGTTGATGTTAAAGAAAGAAAAGCTTCTATATATTTTCAACTAACAGAAGTCATGTAGAAAAGAAAAAAAGAAGAAAGAGACAGAAAAAAAAAAAAGAAAAAGAAAAAGCCCTTCTAATACTGGAACCAGTTGAGAAACCACAAATATTCAAATGCAGGAAATCATGATTTTATAACATTTTAATATGATCTACTCTTGGGAAACAAAGTTAACCAAACTCTATTTCTGTACAGGAAATCTTCTAGTATACAGCTGTAATATGCTGTGGTAAAGGGTACAGCTGCGAATTTTTCACCTGTAATGCCCCACTGGTATTGTGGCTTACTGCACTGCATCAAGACTGCCTTCCTGTCCGGAAAACCCTCTAAGTACAAACAAGACTCTAAGTCCAGATTTTATTTTCCCTTGATATCAGAATATGGTAATTTAAGAGCCCTGAGAAATACATGTTAGCCTTTAAAAGGAAATATGTAACATTCTTTTATGAGGATCTATGTTTGGGTTGGTTTTTCCAAAAAAAAAAAACAAAACAAAACATAGTTATCTTATCAACTTATCAAGCTACCAGGTTTCAAGCAAATGCAGGTGTGTAATACAACACTCTTTCCAAATCATTTTTCCGTATGGAGAAAAAAATATATATATTAAGCACTGCAGGTCAAAACCAGCAGAGGTAACTTTAAAGTTTCAGAGTTTCTTTTCATGAGACTATAAACTCAATTCATACTGTGTTTTGGTCTCAAATGTAACTGTTCAGGTACTTAACTCATTTGTATAAAACAGTCTAATGTACATGGTGTGCTGAAAAAATTAATAATAACTTGTTAATTTGCAAAGATGTGATGCTTCATAATTACTGTCAATGCTTATATTTTATTAATACATTTTACATGTAATATGTTTATTATATAAACATAAATATATATAAGAATGTGCTTTAATTATCCCAGCAATTGTACTTTATCAAGTACTTAGTAAATACTTTTATAGTAAGGGCAAGCTAGGGGCATGATGATCAGAAAGACAGACATATGATTCTGGACTTTATATAATTTACAAAGGGGGCTCCAACCTCTTTTCCAGACCAGTCTCCTACTTTTATACCACATACACTGTTAACAGTAAAGAGTAAAGTACATAAAGTTGCCAGGAATGATCTGAAGTGTCTTTTAAAAAATATTTCCTCGCTTTTGCTTGATTTGCTGCCTCCAGCCTGCTGTGGCTTGTTTCCCCTTTGTGACGCCTGTCCACTATGCTGTCTGACCTTATAGCCAGTGGATTATGCACTGAAACCTCTACTGAGATGGCAGAATGGTGAGCAACCGAGAAACAGCTTCTCTGATATTTGGAATCCAAATGCTGGAATATAACAAGGTGAGGAAGAGAAGGAAGAGGGATTTAGGTCCCTGGGATTCAGCAAAAATTTTCAGTGAAAATTAAAGCCCATGTGGAGAGTGAAGAGAGGGACAACAATGAGGAAGGTGGCAAGTGCCAGTTTCTCCATGAGCCACAGCTCATGGCATGAGAAGGGCAACTCAATCCTGGAGAGGCACTGTTAATACTGGCAACTACAAAGACTCGACAGAGAAACACATCAGTGAAATGGAACAGTGGATGCTGTGGATTTCAGTTGCTGGTGAGTTATTCAGGTCCAGGACCCCCTCCCCCCAATCTCAGAGAGGGTGACTGGTGAATAGCCACTTTTTAAAAATATGTATTTTTTTTTTCCTTTGGAGGAACCGGGGATTGAACTCAGGCCCTTGCGCTTGCCAGGGAAGCACTTATTCACTGAGCTATCTCCCTGGCCCCCTTGTATTATTTTTTGACAGAGTCTCACTATGTAGTTCCAACTTATTATGTAGTCCAGGCTGGCTTTGATTTCATGGAGATCCTCCTGCCTCAAATTCCTGAGTTCTGGGATTACAAGCACGTGCCGTAACACCCACTTCCAGGAGCTGACAGCCATTATGGAAAGGGGCCAACAGCCATTATGGAAAGGATCCAAGCTGCAGGGTTGGATCCATCTAGTAGTTCCAACTGTGAGGGTTAGCAGTTAGATGATCAAGGAGTTGAGTTCAAGCGATAAGGAGCCAAGTTCAAGCTGGGAGGAATAACTGAAGAGTGTTGTGGACTGAAAAACTAGGGTACCAGCCTCATAACCAGAAACGAGTAGTCTGAACTTCAGTGGAAATGCCCCTTCTGTCAATAATTAATAGCAGAGACATGTCCTAAAGTAGACTTTTTTTTTAAACTTTTCTTCATTTGCTTTTGAACTTTTTGCGTTTTTAATATTTATCTTCTATTTTTTTCTTAGTTATTATTTGTTCTTGTTTATATACCAGTGAGAACATTGTTTCTAGCTTTTTCGTTGACTGTTTTGTTTTATTCTTGTTTTGTTTCTTCCTTCTGTCTTTCCCTCATATATTCTTTAGTTCCCAAAGCTTCCATAATCTCCCTTTGTCCTCCACCTTGCTTCTAATAACTTTTTCTTCTTTGAGTTCTCTATTTTTTCCCCTAAACTCTTTTAGATTTCTTCCCCGATGGTAAAGTTGACATACTGAAGAGACACTTACTTTATACCATTATTCAGTTTGTTTTAGATTTGGTTATACAATTATAAATCCTGTTCATACAGTTAAAGGTGGCAAATGAATAGATCTCACAGTTTATCATTTTCTAGGATGTGTTTGATGCTACCATTTTAACTGATTTTACTATTTTAGCCATGGTGACATAATTATTCTATTCAGTTGTTTTTCATTTTATGCCAAGACTGAGATTGCCTGAGTATTATAAACAATACTATGGGTCATTGCCAAGGAACTAAGTTCTAAGTGTATTAGGGAGCAACTTTTCATCTCCAATACATTGAAGAGGTAGGATTTTGCAACAAAATCAAAACTCAAAAGTAAGCTGTACTTGGATGGTATCTCTAAGCAGTCCTTTCCTAAGGGTTCTTGATACTAGCAATAAAGATACCTACCATAAACAATTTACAAGCATCAATACAGGCCTTAAACTGAAAAAAAAAAAAAAAAGAAAAGAAAAAATAGTAAGATACAAGAGCAAGATGAAATCACAGACTTTCAGCTCACCAAAGGCACACTAAGGGGGCAAGAAGTTAGAACAATTTGAAAACTTTCCACCTCTGAAGTGCTAACAAGAGGTAGCAAAGCAAGAAAATGAATGAGGCTCTATAAAAAAATCAGAAATAATTTCTTGGATAAATTCAGCGATGATGGCCATAAAAGGCATGATTAGTGAATCTTGAGGCAATATGGATAAAAAATAGAAAACTTTAAGGCTGATTGTAATCAATGAAAAAACAAGAGAAACTAAAAATGATATAAAGAGAATGGTTCACAGCAGTAATGACAGAAACCTTCTTATCCATGGAAAAAGAATTTGACAAGTGAGGGATATAGAACTCCAATTAACCGTGATTAAAAAAACTACCTGAAGGCATATACTAATTGGGATTCCAGAAATTCAACACAAAAACAGAATATTAAAAGCTATTAGAGAAAGTAAACAAATCAACTATAAATCACCTTCTCAAAAAAACCTCAAGGAGAATTTGGAATAAAATATTACTGCCCTAAAAACAAAAAAAGTACCAACCCAGATTGATGTATCCGCAAAACTATTTTTCATAACTAATGGAGAAATAAGATACTTCCATGACAAAGAACACCTGAAGGAATTCATGACCATGAAACCAATACTCCAAATATTCTCAAAGCCATTCTATGAAGAGATAACAAAGATTACAATTTGATGAACCTAAGAGAATGAATCCACTAGGCAAGCCAAGTCACTAAACTGAAGGGAAAGAAAGAGCCTGGATCAAGGAGCACGATCAAACAATATGCTACAAACAAGAAACATACTTAACTCTAAAAGAAACTCACAGACTGAAAGTAAAAGATGAAAAATAATATTCCATTCAACAGGAACCCAGAAAAAAACAGATGAAGTACATTTCAAGTCAAGACTGACTGAGACAAAGAAGGTCATTACATCCTTCTTAAGGGAACAATCCAATGCAAGAGGTAACAATCATACATACATATGTATCAGATACCAAAACACCCATCTATATCAAACAAATATTAACAGATATGAAAAATCAAATATACATTAATACAGTTGTAATGGGGGATCTTAAGACCCTACTATCACATATCAACTCAGCAACAACTCAACAAAGAAATACCAGAACTAAACCCAAACTGAAAACAAATACATAGCTGATGTCTACAGTGTTCCTCTCCGCAGTATCAGAATACACATTCTTCTTAGCTGTACATGGGATGTACTTCAAAATAGCACATACTAGCTCATAGTACATGCTTAAGTAAATGTAAAAGAACTGAAATAATTGCATGCATATTGTCAGACCAAAGTGCAATGAAATTGGAAATCAATGACAAAAGAAACAAAGCTTCTAAACACATGGAAATTAATGACACCTCCTTAAGAAAACAATGGGTCACAGATTAAATTAAAGAAGATATACGACAGTTCCTACAATTAGACAATGATGTCAGTTCAACACATCAGAATTTATGTGATGAAATGAAAGTAGTTCTACAAGGAAAATTTAAAGTGGTGAATTCCCATATTGGAAAAACATGGTGAGTTGAAATAAACCACCTAATCTTGCACCTCAACCTTGTAGAAAAAAAAGGGCAAGTCAAGTCCAAAGCTTGCACAAGGGAGGAAATTATCAAGATCAAAACAGAAATTAATACATGGAGATTAAGAAAAAAGTACAAAGAATCAATGAATCCAACAAATTGGTTGTTTGAAAGATTAAATAAAATCAACAAACCTTTAGGCAACCTTATCTTTTTTCTCATTAAAATGAATAAAAATTCTATCTATCTATCTATCTATCTATCCATCCATCCATCCAAATTCCTAATGAAGTAAGCCCTTGCCAGTTTGCTTCCACCAGTGTTGAGTGAATTCCCATATATCTTTCAAAACTAGTAGAGTACACCAGGAAAACAGTAGACAAAAAAAAAAAAAAAAAAAAAAAAAAAAAGGCGCAAACCTTTTTTCATTGTTCAAATTAAAAGTAATTTCTCTTCCAAACTTCCAAAACAGACACACATGGTTCTAATGGCACTTTGCAATAGTATCTGATTTTAGCTCTGTGTATTTGAGCATGCGCAACTCTAGCAAGGGGACCTCTGAAACTCCTCGTCTCTTTTCAAAGGTACCCAGTGCACAATAAGGACAAATCCTGGTTGTTATGTCTTAACTTCTGTCCACAAATACTGCAAAGCTCTCTTTGTCTCCAAACTGCTCATTTGATAGTTTTCACAGATCCATCAAACAGATAACTGTAACAGCATGCAAGGGCCATATGATTAATGAATGTGCATAGGGACTTAAACTTTGGCAATGAACTTAAGGCTTCTCCTGTCTTCGAATGATTTCATCATGGATGAATATAAACAGACACCATTTAAACTCAATGTGAATTGTCACATTTCACAAATTCATAAATCCAATGGGCAAGAAGTGACAACACAATTGGCAAATACCACTGTAGTTAAAAAATGGATCAGATGTATCTGAATGTAAATTCAAATAGCCTGAAAACATAATTTTTGTCATTATGTAAGTAATAAATTTTGTTCACAACATATAAAATGACTCAAAATTTCAAAAGATATGTTCAAATCTGACAAAGTAAGCGTGAGTAAAAGGTACAGTATCTAAGACAGTCATTCACAAATGGTCATCTCAGTACCGCAGCCTTAAAGTGGAGAGTAAAAAAAGTGAGGCACAAGGACATAAATGTCTTTGACACTAATCATAATTCTTTTTTAGTGTATGTCATGTCAAATTTGCCTGAAATAATGACTTATAATAGCTTAATGTCAATCATTCTTAACCTTATGCCTCTCAGATCTATTATGAAAGCAGCCACAGGGTGTTAGAAAACACATCTGCTTATCTACCAATTGAACATATCCAACCACAGCTCTATTTTGAGTTTTAGGTAGCTAAGAGAACAATGAATGTTTTCACAGATATCTATAATTCTTGAAGTCTTACAAAATCATCTCTTAAAACAATCCACAGCAAGGCAAATTTCTTGTGGTAGAATTACTGGTTAATTCTTGATGAATATGTGGACAGAATTTCTGGCCATACTGACCACCATTATTTAGTGGTGACTTATGTCCTGTTACGTGGATCATCATGCAGAAAGAATGCAATGTGAAAAAGATGAACTCTGAATGATGTTTAGGCAATTGTGTTAAATTTATAATATGTCACAGGCTAAACTAAAAGCTACAGGCACCCAACTTGCCATTTAGGGGTACCTAACAGACTTGAGGTGGGATTTTTTTTTTTTCTCTTAAGAGTAATGGAAAGGAAAAGAGTATAGGACAGGAAACAAATGGTATGAATAAAGATAACAAGAATAAAGTCCACCCAACATCTAAGTGGTATGCCTAACTAGTTGCTATATTTGAACAGAGTAAACAGGAACCGTCTCAGTTGTCATCTATTGTGATTCTCTTCCCCTGATTCTTTCGCAGTTATCCTTAAAAACTACAAAGAAAATTCTCCTTATTATAACCAGTTCTTCAAAGGTTAGCATGTAATTTAAAATGGTGTTAATTTTAGAGACTTTTCCCTCAATAAAACTAGCTTATTATTAGTGTTAAAATATAATCCTATATAATTACAGTATTTTAAAGATTTTGAATTCTATTTATTATTCTTGACAGCAAAAACTGACAACTCCAAAGAATATCAGAATGATTTACTTTTCAACAAAAATTAAAGAATTGTGGGTTTCTTATAAGGTGCAATCTGGCTCAGGTCTGAGGTACCATGGGTTGATCTATATTCAGTTTACTGTAATGAAGTAAAATTATTTTAAAGATTATTTATCTCAACCACAGAACCTCATTGTACCTTAACTGGTTATTATAACTTAATAGGTTCATCTGGGTATTAAAGAAAACAAATTTTTCAGAATTTGGCTAAAAACCAAATTCAGACTTCTTTTTTTTGTACAATAACATTCTATTTCTGACTTCTGGCATTCTTTCCTCTTTGGATTCCATCCCTGACAGACATCTGTATTTTGTAACTTTTCTTACATTCTGGCTTGGAAGATACTCTGATTCTGGCCCAATAATCCTTTTCTGTTTGAATTCATTAGTGTGAGAATTGCAGGACTGACAAAGACTTTGGGAGGTCATATATGGACATCAACTTGTTGCTCTGGACAAAATAAAATTCCAAACCATGAAAATAAATGATGTTAAAAGGTTGTAGAAAATGTTTTATGACACAGTTTTTCACTTTATAAAAATGGTACATTTGGTGGACATCATGATTTTTTTTTTTGTAAAATGAACTATGATGCAACTTACACTTTTGTTTTTAGTTGATTAAAGGGACATTCAAACTACGATGAATCAGTTGCTTGGCTCCAATGTTAAACAATTGTGGTAAGAAAGGCATAAAGCTTAAATGATACTAAATATGCACCGAATGTAGGAGCACTCCAACTATATAAGAAAAATTTTAATAGACATGGAAAAATCAAATAAACAACACAATTGTTCTGGGGAACTTTCAACACCATTGATACGAAGAGATAGATCAACTAAGCAAAAAATCAAAAGAGAAATAACAGAACTAAACAAAACCAAACTTATAAAGAAATACTTACTAGACCTTTACAGAGTATTCTACGTAAGTGTTAGAATACACATTCTTCTGAGTTGCACACAGGACATTCTCCAAAATAGACCATATACTACCACATAGTTCATGCTTAAGTCAATGCAAAGGAACTGAAATTATCCCATGTGTATTATCTGACCATAGTGTAATGAAAATGGCAATTACTAACAAGAGAAAAACTAAAAAACTCAAAAAAAAGGAAACTAAATAACATCGTCCTGAGCAATCAATGGGTCACAGATGAAACCAAACAAGAAATTAAACAGTATTTACAATCAAAGGAAAACGGAGATACACCTTACCAGAACCTGTTGGATACAATGAAAGCTGTGTTAAGAGGAAATTTTTTTTAATTTTAATTTTTATTTATTTATTTATTTATTTATTTGTGTGTGTGTGTGTGTGTGTGTGTGTGTGTGTGGCCAGCTCAGCCCACCAAGGGGTGGGGCCGGCTGGCATGTGGTGCTGGGGGATTGAACCACGGTCCCTGTGCTTTGCTAAGCTTGTTCTAAGTAGGTGCTTTAGACCACTGAGCCATCTCACCAGCCCCAAGAGGAAAATTTATAGCAACAAATTCTCATATTAGGAAAACAGAATGAGTCCAAGTAAACAATCTTATGGTGCACTAAAGCTCCTAGAAAAAGAAAAGCAAGTCAAGCTAAAAGCCCAAAGAAAACAGGAAATTACAAAGATCACAACAGAAATAAATGTAACAGTGACAAAGAAAACAATACAAAGAATTAATGAATCTAAGAGTTGATTCTTAGAAAGAATAAATAAAACTGATAAAACCCCTAGCCAACTTTATCAAAAAAGGAACGAAAAAAATTAAAATTCATGCAATAAGGAATGAAAAAGGTGAAATAACTACAGACCCTACAGAAATTCAGAAAATCATCAATACCTAGTTCCAAAATCTTTACTCTCACAGGATGGAAGGCAAAGAAGTGGACAAATTCCTAAAAATATGGAAACTACCAAAGCTGAATCAAGAAGATATAAAAATTCTAAATCACCCAGTATCAGCCAATGAAATTGAAAATGTAATAAAAAACCCTATCAACAAAGAAAAGCCCAGATCCTGAAGGATTCACAGCTGAATTCTATAACAAATTTAGAGAAGATTTAATGCCAATTCTTCTCAAATTCTTCAATGAAATGGAAAGGGAAGCTATTTTCCCAAACTCATTCCTGGAGGTAAATATTATGCTGATACCAAAATCGGAGAAAGACCCAACCAAAAAAAGAGAACTACAGGTTAAGCTCTCTAATGAAAACAGATGCAAAAATCCTCAAAAAAATACTAGCAAACAGAATACACCAAATCATCAAGAAGATTATACATCATGACTAAGTGGGATTCATCCCAGGAATGTTAGGTTGGCTCAATGTATGCAAATCCATAAATGTCAACAGAGCCAAATGCAAAGATCTCATGATCATCTAAATAGATGCAGAAAAAGCTTTTGACAAAGTGAAACACTCATTTATGATAAAAACTCCACAGAAAATCATAGTAGATAGTCTTTACCTCACTTTGATAAAAGCCCAATAAGACAAAACAACAGCCAGCATCATAGTAACTGGACAAAAACTGAAAGTCTTCACTTTAAAATCAGGAACAAGACAAGGATGCTCACGGTCACCACTTCTGTTCAACATAATTCTGGAAACATAACTCAGAGCAATTAGACAAGAGGAAGAAATAAAAGGAGTAATGATTGGATCGAATAAAGTGAAATTATCATTTTATGTAGATGACATGATACTCTACATAGAAAACCCCAAAAATTCCACCAAGAGACTTTAACATTTAATAAGAAAATTCAGTAGCATAGCAGGATACAAAGTCAACCCTTAAAAAATCAACAGCATTTTGATACCCAAATAATAAATGCACCAAGAGAAAATTAAGGAAACTACACCTTTCATAATAACTACACTTTTCATAATAATGCCCCCCAAATGAAATCCTTAGGAATCAATCTCACAAAGGAAGTAAAAGATTTATATAGTGAAAATTATAGTACTCTGAAAACAGAAATCAAAAAGGATTTCAGAAAATGGAAAGATACTGGTTGCTGCTGGATAGGAAGAACCAACATTGTGAAAATGGCCATTCTACCAAAAATGTTACACAGATTTAATGCATTCCCAATTAAAATATAATTAGTATGTCTCACAGAGCTAGAGAAAACACTTTTAAAATTCATCTAGAACTGGAAGAGACCTAGAATAGCAAGAGTAATCCTGAGCAACAAAGGAAAGGCAGTAGGTATCACAATCCCTGAGTTGAAATCATATTACAAAGCTACTATGATAAATATCAGCATGGTACTGACAAAAAGACAGACCTCAGGATCTATAAAACGGAATGGAAGATGCAAACATAACTACAAACACACTGAACCACTTTAACTTTGACAAAGGGGCCAAACATGGTCACTGGAAAATACAAAGCCTCTTTAATGAACGGTGCTGGAAAAACTAGCTTTCTACATGCCAAAGGCTAAAATTAAGACTCATGCTTATCACCATGCACAAAACTAGTCAGACTGGATCAAAGATTTAAATATTAAATCTGAAATGCTAAATCTTCTGGAGGAGAGAGTAGGTAAAAATCTTAAAAGACTCAGGTGTAGGTAGAGAGTTCATGAACAAAAACCAAACTGCATGAGAAGTGCTTAAAAGAATCAACAATTGGGACCTCATCTTTTTGAAAAGTTTCTGCATGTCAAAAAAAAAAAAATCACCAATAGAGCACAAAGAAAAACCTATGAATTGAGAAAAAATTATAGCCAACTGTCCTTGGGACAAAGGAATTCTACCAAGAACATATAAAGAATTAAAAATATCAGGGCTCCAAAATTCAAAGATCCAATCCAAAAGTGTGGATCTGAGATAAATATATTCTTTTCAGATGAGGAAATACAAATGACAATTAAAAATATAAAAAATGTTTAACATCATTGGTCTTTCAAGAGTCACAAATTAAAAATGCTGAGATTCCATTTCATATGAGAAAAAATGGCTATCATCAAGAATTCAAGCAATAACAAATGCTGGAGGGGCTGTGAGGAAAAAGGAATCCTTCTCCACTGTTGGTGAGAGTGAAGACTGAGAAGTGCTCATTATGGAGATCAGTGTGACAATTTCTCAAAAAGATGGTATTAAAGGTACCATTCAACCCCGTTCTTTCCTTTCTTGGTACTTTCCCCAAAGAATGAAATGCATCATACCACAGTGATATATGCGCACCCATGTTTATAGCAGCACAATTTTTCATAGTTAAATCATGGAAACAACCCAAATGCCCATCAACTGAGGAATGAATAAAAGAAAGTGTGATATTTTTATACAATGGAATATTACTCATCTATAAAAAAGATAAATTTGATGGTTTTTATAGGTAAATGGATACAACTAGAATGTGTACTGATAAGTGAACTAAATCAGACCCACATGTGCAAACATCATATTGTCTCACTAGTGTGAGAACCTGCAAGAGTAAACAGATACTGTGAAAGGGAAAGAATCTGTTCAATGGGAAGGAAAAATTGGAATAAGGAAAAAAAGAAAAAAGAAGGGAAAATATATATTTATGTATATACTCAGGTTAGTTTGGACAATTATACTACTGATTTCTGCTGATCTATTGAAAGGAGCAGTTAATGCTTAATTTTTTTTCTTTTTAATTTGTTATAACTTCTTCTTTGTTACCAGTTTCGCAGGTTTATATCTGGCTACCCAAACAACCAATTTGAAGATAACGTTATGCAATATAACAACCATTTTGAATTCCTATTACTTTGTAAAATGAAATTTTGTATCATTTCTAAGGTTTTTTTTAAAAACATTTTATATTCTTTAAAAAATAATGATATTAACATCATTTTACTGACAATACACAATGCTACTGACATTGTGATTCTCATTCAGCCTGTTGTTAGTTTTAGTATATTTTATTTGTTAATTAATGTCTATTTTAATAAAAACAACTGCTCAAACCTTCATAACTGAGTTTACTTATCTGCTATGTGATCTCTATTTGGAGTTTCATGACTTATCAAATTGCAATGACACACTGAATGCACAAGATTGAAGAAAAGCAATGCAAGGCATGTAGGTAAACTGGCAAACAAATTAATACATGTAGACTTCTTAGCAAAAAATTTATCACTGAATTTAATTTCAGAAAGTTGGATAAACTATGGTGAAACCATAGCATGTATTGTTGGATGCTTAAAACAATGTTTAAAGATTGATAGGGAAGGGGGAATGATGGAACATGCATGGAATTCTAGTGCCTTCGGAGGTGGAGGCAAGAGGCTCTCAATTTGAGGTCAACCTGGAAAATTTAGAGATCTTGTCTCAATAAAAGGGGTTTAGAGATGATGCGCAGTGGTATAGCATCCCTGGGTTTCATAACTAGTACATGAAAGAAATGCTGATGGGGGACTTTATAATGATGACAGTTCAGAGAAATAGCACATGATTAATTTTAATACACTTCTCATCTTCTACTGTAATGCAATATGAATATAGTATTAATTGAACAGAATTCTTTTCAAAGAATTTAACTCAAATGCTGTGAGTATATTATAAAAAATGTGGAGGATCAAAGAACAGTGAACATACATCATCAAAAATACGTGAAATTTTCCAATTGAAAAATATATTTTTTTTTAACAAATAAATCGCATGGGCATGGAGAGAAGAAACTCATTATATTAAAAGATTTAACAAAAACATATCCATCAATGTTGTGTATAAACTTCATGAGATCCTGATCCAGAGAGCCACCTCTTAAAAATATTTTTGAGTAATTAGGGGAGAATGAAATATACACTATTATTTTGTAACAGGGAACTATTATTAACTTTGTGAGTTCTGCAAAAATGGATGAAATGCTATGATATCTGAGACTTTCTTCAAAATACCACAGAAGAATAACATCAGTAAAAAGTGGCCACAGAGTTTGAAGTAGAAAGGATGATGGAATACTGATAATTAATAAATACTGGTGAGAGATGCATACACTTTACTATATGACTCTCTCAATTTATTCTATATTTCAGTTTCTTCATGACAGAAGCTTTATTTTTTCAAAAAGAGGAATTACCAGAATTTTCTGCCACTAATTCAAATCAACTGAATGTTCTTGGTTAGCAGTAATGGAAAGAGAGAAGAGAAAAGCCAAGAAAGTGTCATCACTAGTAGATATAATCAAATGATACATTTTAATGAACTCATAATATGTATATAAATAATAGACTGTGGTTTTATTATTACATTATTGATTTTACTTATTTACCAATTTCATTATTTATTAGTGATTATAATCACATTATTGACTTTATTATTTTATTGTTCTATGTTGATTATATTACCATGATGGTACTAAGAAAAAAATTCTTATATGGAATGAGCACATAACTGGTGAAGATTTTCAACATAGTATATATATTTTAAAGAGATTAGGAATTAGAAAAAAGTGTGCATAGGAGTCAAATCTATAAGGACAAATCATGAAAAAGTTGATTCTTCAAGACTTTTTATTCTGAATATACAATACACTGCAATAATCAATAAAAATAGATTATTTAATGGTTATTTAATTAAAAATGTGTCTAAGAGAGTTTTTAAAAAGAAAAAATTTAGTAATTTTATTACTCATCTTTGTAGAAAATTTTAATGAAATAAGAAGAAACTTGGAAAGCCTATTTGATATAGACTTATCATGGTTTAGCTCAAAAGAAAAATATATTAATAAATGTTTATAACTTAAGAGATGAAATGACTTCCCGATTGAGGGAAAACCCCTCACTATTATGATAAAGAAATATAGGTAAGATTAATGAAAACATTTTTAATATTTGAAACAGTGGTTTAAAATAGACTTGGAAAATATTTTCCAAGGATGAATAATTTTTAAATCAGCAAATACAAGATAAAACTGTGAATGTACTTGTATTTGTTTCAAGATCATGTCAATAAGATTAAGTTTGGGAGCTGTGCTAAGTGACCTGGTGGTAGCAATTGATAACAAGTTCATTGACAGTCAGTTTGGTTTATATACTACAAGACTCATGAAAGTGAAGAACATACATTACTCATCTCTCTTTACTGAAAGTGCCCTTTTGTGAATGCTTTGACATAAGAGGCTGATTCTTACATTGCACTTAGATAAGCATATATGATAGAATTGTTAACAAGAAAATACATTTCTCAGAATGCCTCTCCATGTAGCCTAAAATCAACATATGATTTAACTGCTTTGCTAGCATTCTGAGTATCTCAATTCAGTAACTCAGCACAATACAGCTGATAAAGCAGTGAAAAAACAGTTGTCATTTGTGATTTTTATTTGTGAAAGTTTCTAGGCTTTCAAAATATTGTGGCATGAAGATAGAAAAACCATGTAACACCTGCTTTTGGTCTAGATTAAGTTTTTAAAGTGCACAAGGATCTCTTTATTAGTCAATATTTTAAAATTAGAATATTACTTTATAATTACAAAACTAATACAATAAATTATGGAGTACAATGTAGAACTTGAGTTGAAGGTGTAACTTCAAGAAAAATTTGTGCTTTACAGAGAGACAGCAGACAGCAGTGTTCTGGGACTAAGTCTATGGACTGTCAAGATCCAAGAAATACCAACCAAATGCTATTGTACATACTTCATGAAGACCTTCCTCAAAATGGTTCCCTAAAGCACATCAAGTTCAATAATACAGAGTTGTCCATCAATCTATATAGGTATATCCATCTCTGTAGGTAAATATAGGTTCTGTAATCTGTAATCATGATGCCTGAGATAGAATCCTGGCTTTGCTATTTACCTAACCTTTGTGAGCTTCATCATCTATTAAATAATGGTTTCTAAAATACATGGATGAGTGTTTATAGCATACAGATAAAATGAGATAATTATGTAAATCTCTTAGCATAATGGATGGTATTAAGGAGGGTAACATGAAGGTATACAAGGCAGAAAAAAAAAGTAAAAAAGAAATAACCTTTCTCAGTATCAAACTCTTAGGGCCAAAAGTCTTTTCTGTCCTCTGTATATTGCTACTTGTTAGGTTTGTTGATTACCATACAATAGCACAAAGATGCAACTGAACTATCATTTTTGGACAGACATATCAAGTTTTGTTTTTTTTTTAAACTGACACCTTCTCAGGTGTGATGATTCACAACTGTAATTTCAGCACTCAGGAAGCTGAGGCAGGATAGCTGTGAGTTCAAGGCCAGCCTGAATTACTTGGTGAAATTCTGTCTCAAACAAACAAACAAAATAAACCGACATCACTAATTTACCTCTAAGGACTGAATCTGACTATTCAACTCTATTTACGACTACTCCTACTGACCACTGCCTCCTGGCCCTAGAATCAAGGATAAACTAAACCCACAACATCTTTCCTGATTCCTAACTTTTTTCTTCTCTCCTTTCATACCTTTCACAAATATCAAGGAATTCCTATATTCTAGTCTTCTAGAGAACAGAAAAGCCCTGTCAAACAGTGATAGGGCCTCTACTCTATAAGGAATTACAATCAAATACTTGCACAAACCAAGTACAGAATATAAGAAGGAGATGGGCTACTACTAGGAATGATCCATCACTGGTACCCTGGTGACTAAAACTGGACAGGTCCAAGTCAACAGTGAATACAAAGTTGTCAAATTCACAGCTTGCTCCCTGCTTCACTGCTCCACTATCCACTGTGTAGATGTGATAATGCTAAGATGCCCAAGCTTTCTGAAATTTTGCATGCCTGGGCTTTTCTGATGCTGTCATGTTCACCTTGTCTTTGACCATTCACTTATCAATTCATGTGTCAGTTTCCTAGAGCTTTCATAGCAAATTACACATATTCAGCGGTTTAAAACAATAGCAATTTATACTCTTGCATTTTGGGAGGCTAGGAAGACGAAATTAAGGGCCCTGCAACCTCTGAATGTTCTAAGGAAGCATCTTTCCTAGTCTCTTCTTAGTTTCTGATGGATCTCCTTGCAGCTGCAACTTTTCAATCTTTCCCTCCACCTGCACATGGTATTTTCCCTTTATGTCTCTGACTCCTGATGTATTATTTATTTACTGGATGTAGTACATTTTCTTGTGATTCTATCATGAGTTCTCTTGACACCATTTAAATCAACAAATCACCAATCTACTATTTATTTACTGGAAGTAGTAAGCATTCTTCCGGTTATATCCCCTTATTTTCATTTTCTCAGAGTGTGATTTCTATTCACTTGCATAGCTTCAATTTTTACCTCTATGAAATAGAGTATGACTTCCCAAACTATTTCTCAAATAATTCTACGTTTTTGAATTGCCAGCCCACATTTCTAAACTAGCCATAGGTCCTTTATGTGATTATTTCTCTAAAACCTTAAATTATAAATGTTTAATACAAAACTTAGCTTTTTCACACTCGTATCTGTTCAATTTTCCCTGACATGTCCAGTCGCCATTAACTGTGGTGTTCCATTCGTTTAGCCATTTAGAATAAACAAAGAGTCATCTTTAGTTTTTCTCTCCTACTACTGGCTACATTAAGGAATTGAAATCTGTTCATTTTGCTTTTAGATGTGTGTGTGTGTGTGTGTGTGTGTGTGTGTGTGTGTGTCTGTGTGTGTGTGTGTCTTTTTTTTTTTTTTTGTATTTAGGACAGAATGCTGTACAGGGTGTACAGGCTTTCACTGTGTAGATCACCATCATAGTGATTCTCCTGTTTACAGTCTCCCAAGGACTAGGATTTCAGGTGCCCGGTCTCAATTGCCAGCTCAGCGTGCCCTGGGGGGTGGGGCCAGCATGGCACTCCTGGGGATCAAACTCCTGGCCCCTGCGTCTGCCTAAGCAGGAGCATTAATCCGCTGAGCTATTTGGCTGGCCCTATATGTGTCTCTTATATTCTTTTCCTTCTTTCTATTCTGTCATTATTGTTTCTGAGTAGTTGCAATGTGCCCTGACTAGGTCCCTATGTATCCAACCTACAGTATCCCCTAATTTGTCCCTTGCTGTATACCATGGATTTGCCTTAGCTCAATAACCACTTAAATGACTATCATCACAGAATAATAAATTCACGGAATAAAGTCTAAATGGTTTAAAGGACCTTGCTTTAAGCCTTTTTTGCAAGCTTATATACTCTCATATTAGCTTCTTTCTCTGCATGCTGATTACAGCATGTTATATTCTTCTGGGTAATCACTGGTAATGTACTGTTTTATGAAACTTAGATTATAAGCTTTATGAGATAATACATGTGAGGGCACATTTTAAATATTAATCAACATCACCTTTTGGTCTTAAAGGCTGTAGGGCAGACTAAAATCTAAATAAAGAGGACAAGGATTCAAAACTTGCAATAACCAAATATTTTTTAATGAGTAGGCAAGTATAACTGGTATATCCATTCAATGTAATATTTGATAACAAAAAGAAATGAAATACTGAGACATAGTATAATATGAATAAACTGTGAAACATGCTAAATTACAGCAGCTAGGTACAAAAGACCATATATTATATTTCATTTAGTTAAGATGTCCAGAATAAGCAGATATATAAAAACAAAAAGTCAATTTGTAGTTGCTTAGGCTTGGAGCACAAAGAGAGTAAGGGTGACAGATAAATAGTATTAGGTTTATATTTGAGGAGATACACTTATTTTAAAATTGTTTATGGCAGTCATTGCACAATTCCATGAATATATTAAAATTCACTGAATCGTACCTTTTAAATGGGTATGGCATGTGAACTGTATCTCCATAAAGCTGCTGAAGAAAAAGGGGATAATAGCATAAAAAATCGCGATCACTAACTTTGATGTAGCCTTTGAAGCTGGTACTACAAAAGATGTAGGTAATCAAGTTTGGGTTTTTATTCTTAAACTTAGTATTGGATAAAATAATTGGAAGGCATGTGTGAATTTTTCTGCCCAATCTTTATATAAAATATATGTAAAGGGATAAAGAATTTCTGGTTTGCAGTAACAGCTCAACTGTTCTCCAACATTTAAAATTTAGGGCATAATAAGAAGAAAAGCAGTACCTGCAGATAGCAAACAGGAGAATATAGTAATTGCTACCACTTACAGAGCATTTACTGTGTGCCAGACATGGTTCTAGGTACTTTTTACATGCAACAATCATTGTTCCCAACATTTAAGTAAGGTATGAGCTATTATTGACCCTACTTTATAGATGAGGAAGCTGAAAAATACAGATGTTACACAACTGGCCTGAAGTCACCAGTTAACTTCGGATTTGGAGCCAGAGACTGTAGCTCTAGAATCTGTGTTGTTAAGAAATGGAATACATTCCAAGGTCAACTAAGACTCAGGACACAGGAGAACCTACACTGTAACATCCTGTAACTCAGTTGTGGCCAAAATTTTCTGATCAAGGAGATTATGGGGCCAAACAGGAAAGTGATCGATGATGTAGAGTGTGTCTAAGGAGAGTCACATGGAGAGAAAACATTCTCTCAGGCTTTCACAGAGAGCAAATTGGTCAAGCAATGGCCGTGACTCATCCACATGGCTGACACTGATGAAGGATCTACAATTTGAGATGCAGGGTCTCAGGATAAATCCTGAGGGGATTTGACTGACCTTATCAGATCCAAAAGTTACAATTCTTGTTACATAGGTCTTGCTTCATCTTGGTCTTAACCATCCAGCAGAAAAGTATAAAAACGAAGTATAAGAAGTAAAGCCATGTTGTCATGTTGAGCTGTAGGGGACTCAGGTCAACAACTTCTGACATTGCCAGTTAAGTGGAAGATCCAATACTATTATGGACTACTGGACTATTTTGGAATATTTTGCTGAGTTCACATACCTATAATATTTAAATGATGGAACTAAACAAAAAAAGAGGATACAGATGAATGACCATTTTGTATCTGTATATTCAAAATGGTTAGGATAGATATATAGCTACATTCTCTTAATTCAATGAATAGAGGGATTTGTTGTAATAGTGTTTGTAAATAGGCTATCATGTCTGCATCTTGTACAAATAACCACTAGGAAGACAGTATGCAATGTGTTAATTATTGAAACTGTCCTATCAATTTGATTTGAAACTGTCTCATTGCTATTTGGTTCTCAATAAAATTATGGAAAAAAAAAGAAATGGAATACATAATGCAATCCCTATCAAAATACCACGAACATACCTAACAGACCTAGAGAAATTCCTAAAATGTATTTTGAACTAGAAAAGACCTAGAATAGCAAGGGCAATCCTGGGCAACAAAGGCAAAGCAGGAGACGTTACAATCTCTGACTTGAAATTATACTACAAAACTAATGTGATAAAATCAGCATGGTATTGGCAAAAAAAAAAAAAAAAAATAGACCTGAAGATCAATGGGATAGATTAGAAGATGCAAATACAACAATAAACACATTCATCCATCTTATCTTTGGCAAAGGGGTCAAACATGTTTACTGGAAGAAAGATAGCTTTTTTAACAAATGGTGCTGGAAAAACTGGCTCTCTACATGCTGAAAAATTAAGAAATGGAATACGTTGAGGTTTTTTTCACTCCCTTTGTCCATTTGTTGCTCATTTAAACAAAGGAGCTTCCCAGAAATAATCTACACTTAATGAATAATGGATTTAACTGCTGCTTTCATAGGAAGAAATATTTTTATTTGGCTGACACTAACTCATAAAATGATGATCACAGACCATCCATTCATATTTAATATTATTTCATTTTATCAGTTTTAAATCTCAAACATTTTTAATACTGAGCAGTAAACATCAAACACATTCTGATTGTTGTTAAGCATGGGTTTTTGTTTCCAGAAAGAAATAGCACCCCCCTTTAAAAGCAAGAATATTTAATAGGAAGAAAGAAATGGGCAATAAAATTTCTACCACCAAATAAAGTGACATGACAAAAATGACTTCAGTATTCTTCCAGTTTGCAAATGTTTTCCATTTACTTTTAAAGCACATTTTACTGACATATTCCTTCCCCACCTCTTAGTTTTTTGAAGGTTAAGGAATGCTAGCATTTCAAACTGTTTGGATGTTTATTTATTTATTTAAGAAATCACATTTGCATTGTTTTCTGAAAATTCTTTCCCAGCAGATGTTTCATTAATAAAGTACAAAATGAGTTTTTTTCTCCACAACAGCCTAAATGATACATCTCACAATCAGGCAAGAGTGGATGCTGGCTGTAGGACTGGAGGATATAATAGAATCTGGGACATAAGTCCTCAGGGGTTATTGGCTGTGCTGTCTGTAAGAACTGCTCTTATCTCTGAATATCTCTCCTCTCCTTCCTTCAGGAAATAAGCCCCAATTTCCCTTTTAACTAGGTATGGCCATGTGATACAATTCTGGACTCTAAGATATTGGCAGTACAGTGGTACTGGGTGTAGATTCCTAGAAATATTCTTAAAGGGAGGAGGTTTTACTTATTTTTTTCTTTTCTTTCTTTCTTCCTTTTTTTTTTTTTTTTTTTTTTTTGTCCCTTTCTTTTCCTATGACTGGAGTTGGGACAAGCTTCTTGAAACTTGTGTGACCATCTTGGATCCTGAAAGAGAACCAAGTCCAGAGATAGTGAAGCAGTACTAGCAGTACTATGCTGGAAGATGCCTGAGACCTCAGAACCTCACAGATATTCACAGTTCTAAGTCACTACCTTCATATTTTCTCACAGATGCAAATAACCTTATTTAAGCTACTGATGTTTGGCATTTTCTGCCTCTCATATCTGAGCCTAATTATAACTGATACAGAACTGAATAGCTCCAGTAGTGTTCCTCGTTACTGGGATTCCTTTCCAAATACTCACTTACAGCTTACAGAGATCTCTTAACTCTCTGAAACTGTACATTAAATCTCAATCACTTTTTTGAGAATAGAGAAATGACAACTTGTTTAACTCTTCAGAAACTCAGCTTCCTTATCTCTAATAAGATAGACATTCTCTCTGCAGGGCTTCTTTCAGGCTTAGTGTCTCTGTAAACTTCATCACAATGTGAACAGTGCTGAACACAGGCATCCTCATTTTTAAAACTGTGAGTGTGAATGCTCTGACCATACTTCTTACACACTGTAGTCCCCTCTGACTTCTCTTACCTGCTTTTTAAATGACAATATTCATTATAAAGGACATAAATTCTTTCTTTTTTTGGGCCCGAGAGATAGCTCAGTGGAATCAGTGCTTGCCTGGCAAACAAGATCCTGAGTTTGATCCCTGGGACCACCAAAAAAACAACCAAACAAACAAAAAACCAAAAAAATCTTTCTTTTTTCTTATGTATTTGGTACAGGATCTCACTATGAAGCTCGGACTCGTAGTGATCCTCCTGTTTTCAGCCTCCCCAGCACTGGGATTACAGGTATGTGCTACCATGCCCAGTCTTGGTGGGCAGCTCAGTATGCCCAGGGACAGGGCTGGGGTGGCATGTGGTGCTGGGGATTGAAGCCCAGTCCCTGAGCCTACCTAAGCAGGCACTTAGTCCACTGATCTATCTTGCCAGTGGGTATAAATTCTTTCTTTACAACATCTCTGCATCCATTTCATTTTCTCAATTTCAACTACTTCTCAAAGTTTATAGCTTTTATCATCTCTGAGATTCCTACCAGGTATTCTCATTTTTGGTCTCTTCTTTCTCCGTTTTCCTTGTACCTACATTGATTATTCCAAGTCCAGATTATTAGACTATTAGACTGCAAACAACTCTCAGAAGGTTCTCTTTCTCTAGCATCTCCATGTGTTAATATTATAATCTTTATCTATCAGGTCTATGTGCTTTAGAATTACAGGAAGCTAGTTCACTAAGGCCTATCAAACAAAAATGAAGTCCATATTCTAAGTGTAGTCAAGGCAGCACAACATAGAACTTATGAATTCATAGAAACCTAGGTTCATGTCCTACTTTTATCCCCCTACTTGTTTTCTGATATTGAGGAAATTAGTCAACTTTTAAGAAGCTGTTTTACTTCAGCTCTAAAGTACGGATAACTGCAGCTCCTCACTGAAGTTACAGTGAAGATAGAAGTCATTTCACATAAATGATGCATTTGGTGCCTTGTACATAGTAAGTGGTCAACAAACATGTTACCTTCTTCTCTCCCTGGCAATGATGCAGACAAAACAGCCATGACTGCACCTTATCACTCTTCCACTGATCTTGTACTTGTCTAACCTGTGCTAGTCAAAATTGATTGCTACTTATTAGAAATATTATGTGTTATGCTTTATGTCTAGATGTCCCCCCAAAGCCTCATGCAGTCTTGAGATGAGCTTCTAGAGTTTGTGATTGACTTATGGTCTAATGCTGGGTTAATGGTGTGAATGCTACCAATCCTGGGGTAGGTAGCCTGCATACAATGTAAGGGAGGAAATGAAACTACTCTGGTCTTCCCTTTTTGCTCTTGTTGCCTTTTGCTGTTTCATGCAGCCCTCTGCCATGTACCACCCTGCCTTGGAGCCAGCCTAGTATGGACTGAAACCTCGACAAACTGTGAGCTAAATAAACCATTCCCTTTCTTAATTCTAGGCATCAGATAGTTTGTCTCAGTAATGAGAGAAAAGTACCTATCATATTATGTTATGCCTTCTCAATTTCTGTAATTTTGCTCATACAGATCCCAGACATCCCCCCCTCCAACTTATCTCTTGAAATTCTACTTATCCTTTAAGGATTCTCTCAATAGCAAAGCCTTGTCCTGATATTTCCAGTCAGTTGTCAACCCTGTGCTTAAAGATGCACATTCTAGGGCTCAGGAGATAGCTCAGTGGTTCAAGCACCTGCCTGGCAAGTGCATGGACCCAAGTTCGATCTCTGGTACCCCATGCATGTTGGCCCTACAACCCCGGGGGTGGGCACACCCTCAAACCAGCATATGGTGGCACACACCTGTAATCCCAGTGCTGAGTAAACTGAGACAGGAAGATCACTATGAGTCTGAACTGCATAGCACGACCTTGTTAAAAAAAAAAAAAAAAACCACACAAAACATTGCACATTCTTTTTGTATTTTCCATGGCATATCACAGGTTACACATTGCTTTGCTTTGTGTGCTTTGAGAAAAGAAGTACAGCTCTCTTTCATAGCACCTAGCCCAGGTCCTTTCAACTGTAGTTAATGAGTTAACCTCAGAATTCTCAGCCAGTGCTCTTTTAAATATATTACAAGATCCTTCCCCTTCAAACTTTTACAATACAATGAAGACAGAATGATTAAAACTGCATTCAGGGAATATTCTATTTTAGATTTCCTTTCTTTGTCCAAAAAAGGAGTTCAATGGCTTCTGGATATAAAACACTTCAGTAGTTGATCCAACACCATTACCCATCATTCAGAAACATTTATTATTATGTCTATTTGGTACATGTGATTTTTTCCCCCTTTCCTTTATTTCCTAAGAATCTGGCTCAGCCATGTACTTCTCCACCCTAGCCCCAGCTTTTTTCTTCTCTACATTTCAACAACAATGAATCTCATATCTGGCTTTGAGTATTTCTTCTAAAGATGATGGATAGAAGAAAAGCCTTCTGGGACACATTAGTACAGCTGCCAGTGGGCAGGAGGTGCTTATAAAATAAAAAGCTCAGGATTCTGGGAACATATGTGTAGCTATAAGTAAACCATCCAACACAACTGAAAAGAAACACTCAGGAATACTTTTATTCTTTTAAAGCTGTGTGTCGAAGAGGCAAATCATATTAGATTGCAAATAACTCTCAGAAGGTTCTCTTTCTCTAGCATCTCCATGTGTTAATATTATAACCTTTATCTATCAGGCCCATGTGCTTTAGAATTACAGGAAGCTAGTAAAGTCAAGTTTAAAGCAGTAAAAGTCCAGTTTATAATTTATTGGCTAATACCAAGTTCAACTGTCTGACTTGGAACATTTTACACATAATTATAGAAAAGAAGAGATACACTCACAAGTATAAGATTTAGTGAAACCTTAGTTCAATCTGTGGAAAAACAGTAGATATGATTAGAAAACTGTTGAAGGCAATGAAATCACACTGTTACAAACACTAAATATTAAAGTTATAAAATCATTTTCTAACAACAAAAAGTTGTATGAAAAACTTTCATACCTCACAAGAACCAGAAGTGTACCTACAGAATCTATAAAACTGCCAATGTACTAAATCATCACTGCATTTAAAAGGAAGCAGTAGCCAAGAAAGGTACTGATTGTAATCATATAGGGGACAAGAAATGACCTTATGTATCTTTTATGTGAATTGTGTGACACAGTACCTTTCCTAACCCAAGTTTTGGGAGGATATTAGGGGACATCAGTGATAGGATTTAAAAAATGGTATGAAGTTTTTCTCAACATTCAGATAGCCTTTCTTTGATGTACAGAGAAAAACACCATCACTAGGTATTTGCAAAGAGAAAAGTGGAGAAAGTATTCATTATAGTGAAGCAGCCTTTCTAGAGACCTTCTGACAGTCAACCGTAGACCACATAGGGAAAGCTGTCCTCCATGGTGCAGACATTCAGAGTCAGACAGACCAAAAAGTAGCAGATCACAGTATTTGGTCAATACTGGCCAAAAATTCAGCTAACAGAGCTTGAGTGCAAAATAGGACCATTAAGAGCCACACACACTAGAGAACTCTTTGGTGGTTGTTGTAGAGATCAAAATGATTCCCAATTCATACTCATGTTGGTAAGATGTCACTGAATTCCACTGCTATAGTTGACTGGGTCAAGAGTACTCGACAGCAAACTGGATCAATTACAAATATGCACCTACAAGGGAGGTTAGATTTCTACATGTGACTTTAAGAGTTTAGGGACTTGTATGGAAAAGGTAGTCAGAGAAGCAATGGGGAAAAGCCAGTCTGTTGGGGAAAAAAATACATCAAATATGAGGACAGCAGAAAAAAAAAAAGATAATAAGTGAATACAGTCCAGGGTTCCTGTATTGCATTTTGGACCCACATCCTTCCAGCCCAGATGTATCTTGCCTTTGGACTCAAGGATGCCCCAGTGTATCTTGATATTAACTCTCCCCAATGCTTAAGTTCATATCAATGAGGTTTCTGTTACTTGCAACTGAAGAACTATAACTGACAGACTATTTCAGAGCTATGTGAAAGTGTCTCTTAGGGCCTTCATTCCCTATCAGTGAAAGCATTCTATTTACTAAACATATGCTGAGCTAGCAGTCCTCAAAATCATGATGGCATTAACGAACTATATATATAAGAAAGTCCTCAGGAAACAGGGACCCCTTGGTCTAACCAAGCAGGGATCCAGGTTCTTTTATCGATGAATCAAGATGTTGATGACAATAATGATCATGACAGCCACCACCAGATGTCAAATAACTTATTCAGCCTTCAAGTATATAAGATATCATGCTGGATGTTTCATATGTATTATCTCTGCTCCCTGTAATTCTTAATAATTTTATTTTGTTACAGGGTCTTGCTATGCATTTCAGACTTATAGTGATCTTCTTGGCTCAGCCTCCCCAGCACTGGGATTACAGGTGTGTGCCACCATGCCTGGTTATGGGGCCAGCATAGCACACCCTGGTCTTTGGGGCTGGCATGGCATGTGGTACTGAGGACTGAACTTGGGTCTATGCGCTTGCCAGGTAGGCACTTAGACCACTGAACTAGCTCCTTAACCCCCAATCTTTGTAATTTTTAGAGACAGAAGTCTACTAAAAAGGTTTGTGACAAACTGAACAACAGACGTCATTTGGGAAAGGCCAGCCTTCTAGGAAGGCAGGTAGCCTGAAGAGGGGATTTAATGTGACAGATTCACTGTCATTCCATATCTAGCTGTTGGTCATGCAGTCTGAGAAAATTTTAGTCATATTATACCATTGATCAGATTTAGGAATGTGACTCATGCTAACAAAATTCACCAATATATCAGCCA
Organism: Octodon degus; assembly: GCF_000260255.1. NCBI lineage: Eukaryota > Metazoa > Chordata > Mammalia > Rodentia > Octodontidae > Octodon > Octodon degus. The sequence goes on along the minus strand of NW_004524694.1, from coordinate 2,205,544 downwards.
GATTAATTTAGCATAAGATGTGTAACTACCAAACAGCATGAATACTGCTGCTGACCCACTGAGTAATATGATACTCTCTCTATAGATGGACTGCACTGGGAGCCAAACTATTAGAAGACTGTTTAGGTGGTTACATGATTTAAATGTTAGACATGAAGATTTGACAGCATCTAAATTCAATTCTCAAGATGGATTTAACTACCAGGTAAATCATACACTTGGGTACATTTTACTGGAGGCTGCCAGGAAAACCCTTGCTAATAAATGCTGCTCTAGACCTAACCTGCTCTTCTGAGGGAAAGTTTCTTTTATTACATGTTCTAGTACTCAACCTGTTCATGCCAGTCTAGGAGTACTTCAATTTAAGGTTACTCTGTATCTTTGTGCTAATAATTTCATGATGTAATAGTGTAATTTAAAAGAATAATTTTATTCTTTCCACATTCCCATTGGGGTAGCATACTGTTAACTCTTACAGATCATGCACAGTACTTCCACCCCACTTGTCTTCTGTAGGGAAGAAGGCATAGGTTTCAACTCAGAAAGAACATGGGTTTTACAGTCAGAAAGATGGGGGAAAAATTCTAACTCTCTCCCTTATAAATTTTATGATTCAAGGCAGTTAAGGTTTGGCCTCAATTTCCCCACTTATAAAGTGAAGATGATGCTCATCTTTTACAATAAAAGTTTTTGTTTATTGTTCTTTCAATGTGGTTTCACTCTGATTTTTATTAGGAATTTTGTTGATTTCTGAATTGGTTAAAAATAGTGAATTTGGTAAAAGTACAGTGATTTCTTTGGCTTACTATTCCCCTTCTCCACTAGAAATGAAGAAATGACATGGTTTGCTCTTGTATTTTTTCATCCTGTTGCCATTATGTAAAAAAGTTTCATGTAAGAATTCTGTACTAGATTTGAAAATACTATATAGAAGAAATCATGTAATTTTTGTGAATTCTGACAACTGAAAGGTATACTGAATTACAATTATCAATAGCAGTTTATTTAAAAAAAAGGTATTTTCAAGGTCCATAATTTGTTATTCACTTAATATCAATTACATCAATCTTGTTTTCATATTTCTTTTCACTTACATTTTGCGCTAAACTTTCAGAGATCTTCATTTCATACATGAAAGCAGGCCAAACTAAGTATCTTTTACCATGGAGCAACAAGAACAAGTTCCATAATCTATATAAGAATTAAAATAGATACCTAAGATGTATGATATTCAGACAGATAGTGAGGTTAAGCTGAACTGCTTAGGTTGTAGGGTAATAACAATAAGCTTCTCTACTGGAGGGCTAACAACCTAAGTTTGCAAAACAAAAATTAGAGAAAAAGAAGGGCTGCAAGAACAGCCAACATTTTGGCCCTAGCCTTTCAAGGTCAATGAAGACTCAGGACACAGGAGAGCCTGTAATGTAACATCATGTAACTCAGTGGTCTCCCAAATTTTCTGGTCAAGGAGATTATGGGGCCACAGAGGAAAATGATTGATGATATAGAGTGTGCCTAAGGAGAGTCACATGGAGAGAAGACATTCTCTCAGGCTTTCACAGAGAGCAAATTGGTCAAGCAATGGCATAGTTTGTAAATCCTGACAAAGGATCTACAAACTACTGTACAGGGTTTCAGGATAAATCCTGAGGGAATTTGACTGACCTTATCAGATACAAAAGCTACATTTCTTGTTATATGGGTTTTGCTTTATCTTGGTTTTAACCATCCAGTAGAAAAGTATAAAAACGAAGTATAAAAAGTAAAGCCATATTAATATGCTGAGCTGTAAAAGGCTCAAGTCAACAACTTCTGACATTGCCAGTCTTATGGAAAACCCACTACTATTATGGACTACTGGACTATATTGGAATATTTTGCTGAATTCATGCACCTATAATATTTAAATGACAATAGAATACCCTTGTCTGACAAAACTAAACAAAAAAAGGGATACAAATGAATGACCATTTTGTACCTGTATATTAAAAATAGGATAGATATACAACTACATTTTCTTAATTCAATGAATAGAAAGTTTTGTTCTAATAGTGTTTGTAAACAGGATATCATGTCTGTATCTTGTACAATGAATAACTACTAAGACAAAAATATACAATGTATTAATTATTGAAACTGTCCTACTAATTGGATTTGAAACTGTCTCATTGCTATTTGTTTCTCAATAAAATGATTGAAAAAAAGAATTAAAATATTCATTGCCAATTTTAGAAAAAAGAATGAATTTAAAAAATGTTGATAGTGATCACAATGAAGCAGCTCTCAGGAGAACTTAAATTAACCAACTAGCTTTCCATGTTTATTTATGAGTCTGTCCAAGGCCTAGGCTTCTTGCCTGGAGATGTGCTGTGCATTCTTAGTAAGTGAATCTCTGGTCCCTACTGAGGCCTGCAATGGAAGATGAAGCTGGAAAGCCTGAAAGGATAAGACAAGATCACAGCCAAGGACACCTAGATCCAACCTCAGCCTGACAGATGCCTCAGGCATCTCAATCCTCTGTGGATTAATTTAATACTTTACTTGGAGAAGTCTTTAAGTGATTCTGCCCTTCTTGAGTACTCCCCTCCCTTCTGATAACTAAACATGGGCCATCCAGAGAAGGTCTTGGTCTTAGCCCTAGACAATCTTGAATTCTTTTAGGAGCTTTGATCCTCCTGGATCTCTGAAATCATTCCATTTGCCTCTTTTTATTTAGCCTTCACTGTATACTCATTTGGGAGATTATGGACCTATCAGTTCACAATAACTAATGGATCTTACTAACCTCACAACACATAAATTCTGAAATGAGCATATTTTAAAAATGGAATCCTCAACAGTGTACACAGTAGGATGAGGAAAAGGAAAAACCTAATAGGTTTCAGATATAGTACCAGAAATTTCTTATACTTAGGCTCACTTAAAACACATAATAGTCTGAGTTGAGGAGAAGGACAGGAGAGGGAGTGGGGGAAATAGATATTTCTATGTATGTAAGCAGGATGCTTTTGACAACTGTACTGTGCATTTCTGCTGATTTATTTTAATGCTTTGTTTCATCTTTTTCCAATTTGTACTTTTTCTCTTCTTAATTTCTTATACATTTCTTTCTTCCAATTTTACATGCATATACCTGGTAATATGAATAACTGGTTGGAAGACAACACTATGAATTACAACAAATACCATGAAGTTCATATTACTTTGTTAAGTGAAAATCTGTATCACTTGTAATTTTTTCTGTTTTAATTCTAATTTGTATTCTCTTTAAAAAAATATAATACTTTATTTTGGATGGTAGAATTACATCACCTTATAATTATCTTTATTTTACCTAGTAGATACTAATTTTATTGACATATTAATAGACTGATAACAATTAAAATTTAAAATAAAAAAATATAAACTAAGAACAAAGTAAAGTTCCTTTGCTGTCTACGAACACTAATTTCTGAATTTTTATCAGAATCTATGGAAACTTTGATTTAACACTATGGACATGTTTACCATTATTTTTATTTCAAAATAAAATTCACAAGCTAACACAGGAACTTTGCTTATAAACTTCATTAACAATCATGGAATGATAGCATACAAAGAGGCAAATCTTAAGAGGACAGTATAACTGAGCTCTGTAACGTCAAATTTTTAAATGAACTAAAAGCTCCTGAAGGAAAACGTTACCCAAACTTAATTCTGTTTTTAGGACTAAGGCCAATGAGATTAATTTATCTTGCTTTTTAAGAACTAGTCATTTGTTTGAGGGACCAATGAGTTTGGCAGAATATTCAATGATCTCACCAAGAGCCTGTGCAGTGTAAAGATATTAGACTGTGTGTTTACAATGGATGATACCACTGATGAATGGCTTACTGCATCCTGACATGGTTCAGTTTGGAAAACCACACTGCACTCATTAGTCCCTTAAAACAGTGGTGAACAATATAAACTGTCAAAAAAAAAAAAACCCCGTATTTTTTAATATTGTCAAAAAGGAACGAAGACATTCATGTGTTTCCTTCCATGTAATATATTTTTACTGAACAGCTTTATTTCACTGGAGAGTGTAACAAGCACAATGACAAATTAGGTTTTCCCTAAGAGACAGTTAGGGATATCAGGAGGGATATCAGACAAAAAAGTTATATAAATAAATAAAATATGAGAAATAAGGTGGAAAAGAACATGAAAGTTGTGGCATAAAGTGCTAGAAAGGTACTCTTATGCATAAACATGTTCCTCAAAAGAATCTTCATGGAAAAGATGGCATTTTAGCTGTTGTGGTTAGAAGAGTGGATAGAATGAACTGGCACAGAATGAAGGGATTCAAAGAGGAAGTGGGATGTTACATCTAGGTTTCCGAATGCCAAATATGTCAGTTTAAACAGAATATAGACCATGTCTAAGGGGCTGAAGCTTTAAAAAAAAAAGCCAGTGGGGTGAGAGTCTCTATACAATGCTGTTGAGGTCATCACAGAAAGGTGATAGAGCCACTGTTGATTTACTATATAATTCACTTATAAGACCTCAGAAGGATAACTTGGAAGGAAGAGAGACTGAAGGCTGGAATTCCATGTAGGTGTCTTTTTTAGAGAGTCAACCTTTATATATAAAAGAGGGGTACAGACAGCTATTTAAATGTTCTAACTATTAGATACAACATCCCAAAACAATTATGAAAGGTAGAAGATATCAAATCCAATGTTCGGCTGAAGAAATTGAAGTTCAAGAGATTATGTCTGCCTAAGGTTAGCATCAGTAAAAAGAGGGGCCAGATTAAAGTCTATGTAATTTCTACTACACTAAATTGATGAAGGGGATTACTTTCATGAGCTTCCTGCAATTCAGAATCAGTTATTCAGTAGTATAGCTGTTCCTTTAGTATAAACTTAGTGGCAGATGTATGTAGCAGAGGAATAATTCTGAAAATAGACAGAACTTTCATGAAAAAGAAAATAGGGAACCACTTATACATTAAACAATCACAGAGTACCTGCCTGGCAAATACAATGTCCTGAGTTTGTGAGTTTGAGCCCTGGTACAAAAAACAAAACAAAACAAAACAAAAGGCCCAGAAATTTCCTTGATAAACACAGCCCCAACATGTGGACATTGCACTGTCTCTCAATCTCCATGAATAAGCCCAAGTTCTGGTACTTTAAGTAGATAAGAAAAAGCTGCTGAGTTGAACTAAACTTGTAACTTATGATATATATTTTCTGTTCTGAACAGAAGTTCCAAGGAAACAAAATAGTTTTCTTGGTTCTGAGTTTGTAATTCAATCGTTTCTACTGATGGGGCCCATCCCAAGTCCTGGGGAAAATTATGTGCAAAGTGAGAAGAATATAAGGATGACAATGGGATCTTAGAAAGATGGCATCAAAATAATCCAATATAGTTCAGTAGTCCATAACAGTAGTGGGTTATCTGTAGGACTGGCAATGTCAGAAGTTGTTGACTTGAGCCTTTCCCAGCTCAGTATATTTATATGGTTTTACTTTTTATCTCATTTTTATACTTTTGAATTCACACACCTACAATATTTAAATGGCAATGAAATACCCATCTCTGTCAAAACTAAACAAAAAAGGGATACAAATGAAGGACCATTCTGTATCTGTATATACAAAATAGAATAGACATATAGCTATTTTCTCTTAATTCAATGAGAAGAAAGATTTGTACTAATAGTATTTGACAGGATATCATGTCTGCATCTTGTATTATGAGTAACTACTATGAAGACAATGATGTGCAATGTATTAATTATTGTAACTGTCCTACTAACCTGTTTTGAAACTGTCTCATTGTTATTTGTTTCTCAATAAAATTAATAAATAAAAAAGATGGCATCAAGTCTCTCTGCAGCATGTGTTGTTCTGTTTATTCCTTCAGTTGTTAATTCTGGATCAAGCTCTCTCTTTCACCTTCCAGATGATACAATCCTGTCTTTCTCCCTAAACAAAGTATCCCATCTTACAATTTTGTCCATATTTCAGTTCCTTATTTCTTCAATGAATTATGATACATAGTCAAGACCTTTATGACATTGTTTGCTTAGATTCCAAATCCATACCTGCGGCCCCTGAGATGGTCCCAGGTCTGGAGTATTTCACCTGGTCTCCAGACTCTAGTATAGCAGTGTTGAATCTTTTAGAGATTTTAATAATAAAAACAACTCACTGTCATACATGTGTCATAGGTTTAGTTTTTTGTGATCTAACCTAAGCTTCTGCTTGGTGCAGAGCCTAAGAAAAGTCAACAGAGTAGTAGTAATTCTCATAGTTAAAACAACACTTGCTAGGTATCAGCCACAGTTTTGACAATATTAATTCTTATAATCACATTATTATTAACTCACTTTATTGTTTTTTTAAAAAGCCACAACAAAAGCCAATGCTGAAAAGCTAAGTTACTCATCTAATGTGACACTATTTGCAAGTGGTAGAACCAGGATTAGAATGCTAACATCCTGGCTATAGTTCACATCCTTTCTCTACTATGTGCCCCGACTCTCTAATGGCAGTAAGATAGAAAACATGGCATTACTTCTTTAGGTGCCCTGTGAAATACACAATAGCACCACTAATAATTATCAATGTAATCATTAACACTTAGCTATAAATCTTAACCTAAAATCAGTTGGAAAGATGCTCTTACATAAAGTTGAAATTTTAATACATGAATATTTTCATGCTAATGAAAAGCTACAGATATTCTGCAATTAGAGAAGTCTAAAGAGATACTGGAATTCATAATCTAAGAATACTGGTAGAGGTCATAATCACAAACACAATTTCAAAAAGAGGTAAACAAATTTGAGTAATTAAGAAGAGACTGTCGAAATCTTGGCAATTTTTATGTACTTGGAGCTGGAAATATGTGTTGAAGAAACACAGAGATTCTATTATGGCAGTTGAGAGGAAACAGTACTTGCACTTGATCTAAGGCATCCACCCAGGGCAGTGGTGTCTTGGTTATTTTTCTTCTCATTACTGAGACAAAATATCCAATGCCCAAAATTAAGGAAGGAAAGGTTTCTTTAGCTCACAGTTTGTGGAAGTTTCAGTCCATAATCAGCTGACTCCAGGGCAGGCTGGCATGGTAGAGGGACAACAGTTTCACAGCAGTGGAAGACAGCAAAAGCAACAATAGCAAAAAGGGAGAGCAAGACTCTTCCTTAAAGTGAAGACATGCTTTACTGCTGAGTTGTTTTGTTAAACTTCTAAACTTCTCAAGTTGACACAATAAAACAAACATTACAGAATCCTAGAGTACAAACAGCCACCCACAGAGGTATGTCCTCTACACCCTAGGATGTAGAACTGGTGAGTTACTTAGGCTTCTCAAGTTGACAGAATAAATAAATCATAACAAGTGGCAGGAACAGATTCTAGATCTCTTTAACAGGCTGAGTATGTTAGCACATTGAATCATTCCCAAAACCAACCCACTTACTAAAGGCATCTCTACTGTAGTTGCAGAGTTTTCTATTCTATCAGATCTACAGCTTGCAACACAAAAATACAGTAATTATGATAAAATAAGGTAACACGATGCCTTAAAAAAATGTGCAGCTGCCCAAAAATAGACTCAGGCAATACTGAAGTGGATAAACACTCACAGAACAAACAAATAAACAAAGAAAAATGAAATAGTGAAAATGACTAGAGAGATTAAAGAAACAATCAGCCAAATAAAGTACTTACTAAAATAATCAACCAACTTAAAATGCAAATTTGCAGCTGAATGAAGAATTCACTAAGATAATCAATTTAAAGAAGACACAAATTAAGCAGCAGAATTAATTAAAAGAATGGAGGATAAAAGCTCACCTCAATAAAGAATTGGATGGCATGAAAAGGAATCAAGCAAAAGTCCTGGAAATGAAATACTCAAAAGTATTGACAGTAGGCATGGATAGTCAGAAGATAAATGATCAAGACATGATGACAAAGTTTATGTAATTATTTACTTAGATACTAAAAAAAGCAAGAAAATACAATCATAACATGATACAAGACGTCCTAGATAACTCTGAAAGAATAAATCCAAGGATTATTAGATTTGAGGCAGAAGCAGAGTTAGAGACTAATGACATAAAAATTTGTATGTAGAAATGACTCCAGAAAAGCTTCCAAATCCATATAATGAGTTTGATATCCAGGTAAATGAAGCATTTAGAGCCCCAAATATGTATGACCAAAAACAAGTCTCTCCATAATACACCATAGTCAGTCCTAGAAATCTGAAAGAAAACTAAAAACTGTTAGAGAAAAAAATCTAACATACTAACACAATTCAACACAAAATCTACAGAGAAGCAGAATTACAAGTCTTTCAAGCCATAAAAGAAAACAACTGTCAGTCCAGATTACTGTTTCTGTAAAATTCAATTTTAAAATAGTTGGGGAAATGAAGACATGTCCATTGACAAAGACAAGCTAAAGAAATTCATGACCACCAAATCAGCACTGCAGAGAATATTCAAGCGAATCATAAACAGAGGCACTGGGGTTCATACCACCAAAGTACCCAAATCACAAAAGAAATAATACTGGGAGAGTAGTTAAAGAAAAGGAAAAAAAAATAGCACTGGAAAAATAATGCCATGACAGGAACTAATAAATGTCTTATAATAATAACTCTCCACGTAAAGGGTCTTAACCCTGGAACCAAAAGACAGACTGGCAGGTGGGATCAAAAATGAAATGTTATATGCAAGAAACACACTTTATGTACAAAGAAACAAAAATGAAGAAAGTCGAAGGATAGAAATCAGTTTTTCACACAGCTAGAGCCTGAAAGGAAGCAGGAGTAGCTATTCTAATTTTTGAGGAAGTTGACTTAAAAACTGGTCAGAAGAGACAAAAAGTGTTACTACATATTAGTAAAGGGAAAAAATTATCCAGGAAGAGATAATAATTGTAAATATCTATGAAATATCAGAGCACTCAATATCATAAAAGAAAAAACTAATTGACATAAAAAGGTAGATACTAATGTAATCCAACAGAGGACTTTAATACCTTACTCAACAAACAGACTACTAGACCAAAAAAAAAAAAAAAAGTAAATAACTAAATAAATAAATGGGGGAGGGGGAGCATGAGGATATAGCTCAGTGGCATAGCATCTGGCTGGCAAGTGTGAAGACATGAGTTTGATTCCTGGTACCAAAAAGCTTCCCACCCACAACCAAAAATCCAAACCAAACCAAACCAAACAAAAAAACAAGTTAAACTATATCCTAGAAGACATGGATTTACCAGATAACTACATTTCACCTAACACCAACATAATACACATTGTTTTCAGCTGGCCATAGAACTTTTTCCAAAAGAGATCACAGTTTAGGGCACAAAGCATGTCTCAATACAGAAGAAATGAAATAAACTTTCCCACCCTATCAGATTACAGTGGAATGAAACTATAAACCAACAGCAAAGAAAACCACAGAAATTACACAAACACGTGGAAATTGCTCAATACATTTTTGAATGATTAATGGCTCATAGAAGAAATGAGGCAATAAATTTTTAAATTTCTTAACACTCAGAGACTACTGGGAAGATGGCAGAGTGGTGAGCAGCAGAGAAAAGAGTTTTGGTGTCCACTCACTGGAATATAACAATGTGAGGAACAGAAGGAGGGAAGTGGGCTCCAGGACCCAGGAATAATCCTAAGTGAGAACTGAAGCCCATACTGGAACTAAGGGAGAAACTTCCATGAAGGAGAAGGAAGAGGAAGGTTATACTTTTTCTCTGAGCGTGGATTCACTGTATGGGAGGGGTGGCCTGAAACTACAGATGCACAGTTACTGCTGGTGACCCTACAGGCCTCCATGGAGAAGTATGCCAGTGAAGCAAGCAGTGGATGCAACAGACTGCAAAAGACTATGGTGGATAAGGAGTTGTCCCATTCAGACCTCCTGCAAGAGAAAGAGAGGGTGACTGGCCAGAGGTCATCTTGGAGAAAGGTCAACCGAGTTTGAGACTTGAGAGTGGGAGTTAGCTTTCCCTAGTGGAGTGCAGTGGTCATGAGGACTCCTGTAGGCTGGGGAGCTCTGGCTCCAACCTTGTATCCTGAGACAAATCTGAACTTCAGTGGAAATAGGGGTTTAGGCTTACTGGGATGATCTTCTACCTCATTGTAAAGCTACTTCTGGCTTCCTGAGATGGAGGAACACAGATCTGGACCTATCTGCCCATGCTGTCTACCAGTAGAAGCAGAGATTCTTTTTTTTTTTTTGCGGAACTGGGGATTGAACTCAGAGAGATTCTCTTTGAAGTGGACATTTTTTTCCTTTTCTTTTGCATTTTGTTGTGTTAAATTTTTCTGCATTGTTTGTTCTTGTTTTTATATAAATATGAACATGATTTCTAGTTTTGTTGTTGTTATTGCTCTATTCTGTTCCTATTTCTTGTTTCTCTCCTTCCCTTCTGCTTTCATTCATTCCCCAAATTGGTGTGATCCTTCTTTGTCCTTTAGTCTTGCTTCTAATCTCTTTCTTTTCTTCTATTTCTCTATTTTTTCCCCCTATTTCCTTTTAAATTTTTTCCACTGAGGGTAAAACTGCCATATTGAGTACTTATTTACTGCAAACAATTTTCTGGTTCATTTGAGTTTTCTTTTTTTTTTAAATTATAATCACAAATCTAGTTCATATGGTCAACGGTGATAAATTAATAGTGACCACAGTTTTTCATTTTCTAGGCTTGTTTGATGGTATTGTTATTGCTGATTGTACCACGTTAGTCAAAGTAACATGATTGTTCCAACCCATTTTTCTCTTGGTACAGCAAGACTGAAATTGCCTAAAGGCCATAAAAATACTATACATCAATGCCAAAGAATCAGGGACTGGGCTAAGTAAAAAGCAACTTTTCATTCTCAATAAATTGAAGAGATGGGACCTTGCAAAAGACTCAAAATCCAAAAGCTATACTTGGAAGACACCTTTGAGAGGTGTTTATTTCCTATGGGTTTTAAATACTAGCAGTAAAGCTACTGACCACAGACAATTTATAAGCATCAACCCAGAAATTAAATTGAAAATAAATACAAAATTAGAAGACACTTAAATATGGTATAGCCTTATGCATCAAGCTCACCAAAGGCAAATCCAGGGGGCAATGAGATAGAACAATCTGAAAGTGACAATCCTGGACTCTCTAAAATGGTAAAAGTGGGAATAACTAAGCAGATGAAAGAGACTCTAGAAAAATATCAAATCATAATAATTTCTAAGATAACTATGGAGATGAGGACCACAAAGAAAGCCATGTGTAGTGCCTTTAAAACAGAGACACAAAATAGAGGAGCTCAGGAAAAGACATGGGTCTAGTTTAGTCTTTGGCATGTGGAAAGCCGGTTTTGCCAGCAGCATTTATTAAAGAGGTTATCCTTCTTCCAGTGAATGTTTAGGGCCCATCTGGCAAAGATCAGGTCACTGAGTGTGTCTGTAATTGTTTCAGCATCTTCTAATTTGCTCCATTGATCCTTGGATGTTTGTTTGTTTTATTTTTTTTCCCAATCCATGCTGTTTTGTAATCACAGTATCTCTGTAGTATAATTTCAAGTTAGGTATCATGACTATCCCCTGACTTGCTTTCGTTGACCACAATTACTTTTGCTATTCTAGGTCTCTTCTGGTTCCAAATGAATTGTATAATTGTTTTCACTACTTCTGTGAGACATGCGGGTGGAATTTTTATCAGGATTGCATTAAATCTATATAGCAATTTTCAAAGTATTGCCATTTTTACTATATTGTTTCTTTGTACCTGATAATAGGTAATACCTCTCCTTTTTATTATATCATCTTTGATATCCTTTTTCACAGTACTGTAGTTTTAAATGGAGGCATCTTAATTCCTCCATTAGAATATAAAAAAAAAACCTCAGAAAAATCAAATCCCCAAAATTTAAGACTGACTCCAAATATGGGCTTCTGAAATGAACTGATACATCTATGATGAAGAAATAGAACTGGCACATAAATATATGAAAAAATGTTCCACATCACTGGTCATTCAAGAGATGTAAATTAAAACAAAATTAGATTTCCTCTCATCACAGAAAGAATGGCTATCATTAAGAAGTCAACAAATAACAAATGTTGGAGGTGCTATGGGAAAAAGGAATCCTTTGCTATTGTTGTGGGAATGAAGGCTGGTATGACCACTGTGTACATCAGTGTGGCAATTCCTCAAAGAACTAGTACTAGAGGTTCCATTCTACTCAACTATTCCTCATCTTGATATCTTCTCAAAAGAATTAAAAACACTGTACCACAGTGATCTATACATACCCATGTTTATAGCAGCAAAGTCTGTAATAGCTAACTCTCTGAATGATCTCAAATGCCCATATGAAGGGCTAGCAAAGGGGTATTTTTTTAATAAAATGGAGTACTACTCTACTACAAAGAAAGATGTTTGAGACACCTTTAGCTAAATGAATACACCTTGAAGAAGTGCTCTTTAAGTGCAATAAATCAGACACACATGTGTAAACACTACATGGTTTCTGAAGGGTGAGAAACCAAAAGTGTAAATAAGGACTAAATGTATAATACATATTGTGAAATAGGAAGAAAATGTGCAAGTGGGAAAATGAATTAGGTATTGGGGAGAGTGAAACGAAGGGAAAAGAAAAAAATCATGAGAACAAAAGGAAAATATAGACACAAAACTTTTGTAAAAAAGAAGAGTGGTTGAAAGGAGGGAAGGGTATGGGGGAAAATTAACTTGTGTCATATACAAGTACAAATTCCATATAATGAATGTGATAATTCTGTATACCTAAAATATGCCAATAAATGAAATTTTATTTATTTATTTTATTTTTATTTTTTGCAGAACCAGGGATTGAACTCAGGCCCTTATGCTTTCCAGGGAAGTGCTTATTCAACTGAGCCAGCTCCCCGGCCAATAAATGTAATTTTAAAACTCTTTGAATCAAATGATACCGGAAACACAATCAGAATCTGTGGGACACATGAAAGCAGTTTTAAGATGAAAGTTTGTAGCTATAAGTGCCTGTATTAGAAAAATAAGATGATTACACATTAATCTCACGATAATCTCAAGGTGCTATAAAAACAACCACAATCTAAACCCAAAAGCAGTAGAAGAAAAGAAAGATCATAGCACTAATCCATAAGGTTAAACAAATAATATAATGGATCAAGGAATCAGAGTTTGTCCTTGCAGAGGATGAAGGAGATCACTAAAATCTTAGCCAGATTTGCCAAAAAGGAAAAAAAAAAAAAAAAAAAAAAGCAAAATTATCATAGGCACTACTGAAATTCAGGAGAATAAGAAATTACTTTTGAAAACTTATATTCCAATAAATTGGAAAGTTTGGAAGAAATAGATAAATTCCTAGGCACATATGACTTAAACAGATTTAGCAGATATCTAAAGTGTTTAAGCACGAAGCAGCCCAAGCCCAGGCCCAGCGAGTGTGTGGGAGAGCTTCTGCACTCCCCTGTACCCGCTGGACCCCTCTGGACCCATCCCAAGCCTGGCATGTAAATGAGACTTTCAATCATGCTCTTGAGGCCCCTCTAAAACCCTCCAGAGCCAGTCCAGACCCGGCATGTGAGTGAGAACTTCTGCCACACTCTTGGGACCCCTCTAGACACAGTCCAAGCCCAGGTCTGGCGAGTGTGTAGGAGAGCTTCCGTGCTCTTTGCTGCCTGCTGGATCCCTCCGGACCCAGCCCAGGCCTCCTTGTGAGTAAGCCCTTCTGTCCTGCTCTCTGGACCCCTCCAGACCCATGCCAGGCCTGGCATACAGGCCTGGTATGAAACTCTGCAGCTGAAGTCCCTGTAGGGAGACTAGGGGTCAGAACCACTCAGCTAAGCCACGAGCAGAACATCTTGCCAGAGGGGCACAATAGGTGCACTTCGAAGGGCTGCAGCAGGAAGAAGCTGAGCACAGCAGCCAGACCCAAGCCAGGCACAACTGGATGAATTCAAACTTCGTAGATCTGTACCTGGTAAGCTGAAACACTGCTAGACCCAGATCTATAAAAATGCCCTCACTTTTTCTCTCTTGACTGAGAGAGGGGGCAAAAGGTAACTGGGGCGAACTAGTCTGCCTGGAAAACACCAGGTAAATTATTTCAACAGTAGAGTTTTATCAGAACAGGATTTTACCAGAACTAGTGAGAACTAATGCTAATAATGAGTTTTACCAGAGTTTAACAGAAATTACACCAATATTCCACAAACTCTTCAATGAAACTGAAAGGAAGGGAATGCTGTAAAAGTCATTCTACAAAGCCAGCATTACAATGATATCAAAACTGGATAAGGCCTCAACAGAAAAAGGCAAACATCCTTGGTGAACAGATGCAAAAACCCTCAGTAATATACAGTAATACCTGAGTTCATGAACACCTCTGTTTCCAAACAGTTCAGTTCACAAATAAAAGCATTTTGCTCAATTTTGCTTCTGTCTGCAAACTCTGCAAGGGGCGACAAACACAATCATGCTCATCTTCTCCACACAAACACAAATACTGCTCTGTCTCCAAATCATAAAACAAAGTAGGTTCATAAACTCAGGTACTACTGTATTTGCAAACAGAATTTAATAAATCATTGAAAAGAATATATACCCTGACTAAATTTTCTTCATTTGAAGGAGGCAAGGATGATATAATATAAACAAATCAATAAATACACCAAAAAGAGATAAAATTATATGATCATCTTAATAGATTTAAAAAATGTCTTTCACAAAATTCAACTTCCATTCATCATAAAATCCCTGAAGAAAATAGATGCAGAAGGACTTTATCTCAATTTAATAGAAGCCATTTCTAACAAATCTGCTGCCAACATTATACTAAGTGGGGAAAAATTGAAAGCTTTCCCTCTGCAATCAGAAAATGAGTTAAGGTTACCTATTTTTATCTTTCCTCATTAACACAGTATTTGAAACATCAGCCACAGAAACCATGGGAGAGAGAAAGAAACAAATAGGAAGAGAAGAGGTCACGTTATAGTCATTTGTATAAGAGGTCAAGTTATCTTCATTTGTGGATGATATCCTTTATACAAAAAATCAAAATACTATAGAAGATTCTTATAGCTAGGGAACAAATTCAGCAAAATAGGATACAAAATAAAAATAAAAATCAATAGCATTTCTGTACATGAATAATGAAATAAAGAAATTATTCTCCACAGAAAACAATCCTACTCATATTAGCTTAAGAAAAAATTACCTAAGAATCAACCTAACCAAGGAGGCAAACAACCTTCACAATGAAAATTGTAGTATTTTGAAGAGAAAGACTAAAGATATTAACAATGGAAAGATAACCCTGTTTCTGGATATGCAGAATCAATATCATTAAAATGACCATATTATTTTCAGAAGCAAAATATAGAACTAATACAATTTCTATTAAAGTACCAATAACATTCTTCACAGAACTAGAAAAAAATTTAAAATTTATATGGAACCAAAAGAGAGCCAAGATAACCAAAGTGATCCCAAGCAACAGAGGCAAAGTAGGAGGCATCACAATTGCAGATTTCAAGTTGTATTACAGAGCTACAGTGATAAGACAGCATGGTATTGGCAGAAAAACAGACACACAGATCCATGAAATTAGAACACAAGACACAGAAAAAAACCAAACACTTTTAGCTATCCTCCTTTGGCAAAGGGGGAAAAGCATATGCTGGTGAAAATATAGTCTTTTCAACAAATGGTGTCAGGAAAACTGGTTATCTACATGTAGAAGAATGAAACCATGCAGGAGGATATAACTCACTTTGTTCTAAAATAAAATCAAAATGTATTGAAGAGTTAGATATAGAAGCACTGAAACTTCCAGAAGATAACAGAGGAAACACTTGAAGCCACAGGCACAGGCGAGAATTTAGTGAAGAGAACTCCATTAGTACAACCAAACCAAACCAAACCAAACCAAACCAAACCAAACCAAACCAAACCAAACCACAATCCTCTCCAAAACCAAGAGTAAACCAAAGTCTACATAGATTAAAAATACATAAATTAAAAATCTACATAGCAAGTCCTAGTCCAGGCCCAGTGAGTGTGTGGGAGAGCTTCCAGCTACCCTGCGCAGGCGGGACCTACTACTGGTCCCAGCGCAGGCGAAGTGTGGGTGAGACCCTCTTCCACCCCCTTGGAATGCCCCCCTCCACTCCACAACATCTCCCCCACCCTGCCCACCAAGTAGGAATTTCTGCCTTGTTCCTGGAACCCCCAGACCCAGTCCTAGCCCAGGCCCGGTGAGTGTGTGGGATAGCTTTCGGCTACCCTGCACCGGTGGGACCTATTACTGGTCTCAGCGCAGGCGCAGCATGGGTGAGACCCTCTTCCTCCCCCTTGGGACGCCCTCCACCACTCTACAGCACCTCCCACATCCCGCCCACTGAGTAGGAATTTCTGCTGCGTTCAGGGAACACCCAGACCCAGTCCTAGACCAGGTCAAGTGAATGTGTGGGAGGGCTTCCGGCTACCCTGCACTGGCGGGACCTATTACTGGTCCCAGCCCAGGCGCAGCATGGGTGAGACCCTCTTCCACCCCCTTGGGAAGCCCCCAACCACTCTGTACCACCTCCCCCACCCTGCCCACAGAGTAGGAATTTCTGCTGCATTCCAGGAACCCCCAGACCTAGTCCTAGCCCAGACCTAGCGAGTGTGTGAGAGAGCTATCTCTCCCCCCTATTCCACCTTGTACCATCCAGACTCAGCTCAGGCCTGGCATACAAGCCTGGGGTGTAACCCTGCAGCTGCAATCCCTGCAGAGAGTGTAGAGGATAGAACCACCCAGCTAGTCCAGGAGCAGAAAATGTTGCCAGAGGGGCACAACAGGTTCACCTTCAAGCGCAGCAGCAGGAAGGAACTGAGCACAGCAGCCAGACCCAAGTCAGGCACAGCTGGAAAATCCAGACTTTGTAGATCTGCACCTAAACTTCAGTACGTGCTAAGGTTATAATCACAATGAAGATCTACAACAAAGGCCAGAAGACAGTGCTACACAAAATGATAAGAAGGAACAAATTGCAACCTCAGAACCCAAGCCCAACCGTAACAAGTGCAGAGGACACTAACACAGAACAAATTGGGAATCACACAGCTGAAAGCAATGAATTAACGGCTTCTGAAAAAAAGAAACAGATGCAGAAAGGTAGAGAGGAACTCAGACTGGAAATGAAAAAAGAAATCCCTGAAATAATAACATCTGCAGTAAAGAATCAAATGCAGAAACATATGGAGGAAACCCAATGCCCACCCACAACAAGTGCAGAAGACACTAGCTCGGCTCATAATGCATAAATTAATAGGGTCGATAGTAAATAAGAAACAGCAGAAAGTTATAGAGGAACTGAGAGCGCAATTTTTTTCTGAAATAAAAAAAGAATTCTCAGAACTCACAGCATCTGAAGTAAAGAAGCAACTACAAAAACAGGGAGGAAACCCAATCTGAAAAAAACACTGCAGTAAAAGAATTTATAACTGCTTCTAAAGAAGACATCGATAAAAAAATAGAGGAGATTAGAAAAATGACAGATTCCTTGAATGAGCAATACAGGAAAGAAATAGATCGCATGAAGCAGAGTCAAAGAGATATAGAGGAAACTAAAATCTCAATCACAAGCTTGCAAA
>NW_004524694.1:2186370-2187781 GCF_000260255.1 Octodon degus | reverse complement strand
ATGCCCCACTACATCCATGAATAGTTCCTTCTATCATACAAATCCTCTTCCTCCTCCTCCTCCTTCTCCTTCTTCTCCTTCTCCTTCTTCTTCTTCTTCTTCTTCAGAACACAGAATGGGATATCTGAACTTCCCCAGAAAAAATGACCAGCATCCTGGGATGCTCTCTGAGGTTATGCCCCTGATGATTTAAGAACTTCTATAATAAGGCCCCACCTGTTAATGCTTTACAGTACCTTGGAATAGTGCCATACTGCAGAACAAGCCTTTAACATTCACACTATAACAGTAGGAGTTAAAACATCAGAAAATAGCCAGAATTTGAAAGTCAATGGTCTGTCAAGCCTTTTGGAGCCAATGACAAGAAGAAAGTGGTCTAGACTCACCTGAACACTCAGGAACATAGGAGGGAGCACAACCAGCCTAAGACATAGACTCTGTAATTGAGGCAGTCTCACTCAACTACGGCCATAGTCCAGTGGTAGCAGAATCCAAAGGCTAGCTTTTGTGGACTCGGAAGTTGCTACATTTAGTCAATTTTCTTGATACTCACTGGAATTTGATTTTGCTCAGTTATGAGAATGAGATCCACCAAAAACAAATGGAGGATAAAACTACTTTTGAAAGTAGTATTCTTGCTTTTCAATCTCAAAATTAAGAAAAGGAAGGCACTAGAAACCACCACTGAAGACTGAGGCTGATGCAAAGTGACAAAGAAGGGAGAAACTTTATGGATTCTGTCACTCTTAGGTACAGGACTGGTTTGGAGTTTGTTTGTTTTTTTTTTTTACCTTCATGACACTGCTTAATCCATTTAAGAGCCACAAGTGTCCCATCTAATACACATGGATTTTGAAGGAAAATCCACTGTCTGCCATATTGCCCATCTCCTATCTTAGTGAACTTCTCTATTTTCATGGCTTTAATAATTATTTCTGTCTTTTTCGACAGGGCACCCATAACTGGTCCTAATTCTTAAATAAGTGCTACTCCTATGCTTCTTTATAGAAGGAATTTGGACACTCTAGATCAATTTGATATTTTTGGATGAATGTATTCATTATTGAACCATTCACTGGTTGCCTAATGCATACTGGCATGCAAACATAAAGTAATTAAAAAATTTCCTTTCATATCAGATTTTCTCAAGTTCTGGGTAAGCAGTAGGGGAGAGAAAGTAAACAAAATTATTTACAATATCAACTGCTGAGTACAAGAACTGCTAAAGAACATTAACACTTCTTTGTTATACAAACTTGTTTTCTTGATTTATTTTTATTTGTTTTAGCTATCAGTTCTTGTATGTAACTTATACATTTAATCAAGTTGGTGTTCATTTTTCTTCTTTCTGTCCCTTTTTATTCTTTAATAACCTCTCTTTTACTTTTTTATATCATATATAAATATGAAA
>NW_004524694.1:2175424-2186270 GCF_000260255.1 Octodon degus | reverse complement strand
ACCCAAAAGCTACAACTCTTGTTGCATAGGTCCTGCTTTACCTTGGTCTTAACCATCCAGCAGAAAAGTATAAAAATGAAATATAAGAAGTAAAGCCATGCTGTTATGTTGAGCTGTTTGGGGACTGACATCAACAATTTCTGACACTGCCAGTCAAGCAGAGGACTCAATACTATTATGGGCTACTGGACTCTTTTAGAATATTTTGCTAAGTTTACACACCTATAATATTCAAATAACAAAAAAAGGGTATACAGATGTATGTCCATTTTGTATCTATGTATTCCAAGTGGTTAGGATAGATATAGTTACATTCTCTTAATGAATAGAGTGATTTGTTCTAATGGTGTTTTTAAATAGGATATCATGTCTGCATATTGTACTGCAATTAACCACTAGAGTGAATATATGCAAGATGTTATTTATTGAAACTGTCCAACCAATTTGATTTGAAACTGTCTCATTGCTATTTGTTTATCAATAAAATTATGGGAAAAAATCTACATAGCAAAGGAGATAACAGAGTGAAGAGAAAACCTATAGAATGGAAAAAATTGTTGGAGCTTCTTGTTCAGTGGAGGACAAATGTCTAGAACATATAAAGAACGCAAAGAAAAAAATGTACCCCCTAAAACAAATGACTCAAATACAACAACAAAAAGCCAAGAACAATCCCCCCAAACAAGCAAACAAACAAGGTAAGAAATGAACTGAATAGTTTTCTTCAGAGTACCTAGCATGAAACCATGTTAAGATTCTTTAGCCATCAGGGAAATGCAAATCAAAATAACTGTGAGAATTTTCCTTATTCCATTCAAAATAACCATTAACCATTAGGAATACAAAAGAGGCCTGCCAGATAACTCAGCGGATTAAAGCGCCTACTTAAGCAGACGCAGGGGCTGGGAGTTCAATCACTGGTGTGCCACATTGTCCCTGTCTGCCAGGTGTGCAGAGACATGATTGATACTGGGTGTGGTGACGCACACCTGTAATCCCAGCGCTTGGGAGTCTGTAAACAGGAGGATCATTATGAGTCCTATCTATATAGTGAGACCCTGTAGACTCTGTACTAAATACATTAAGAAAAAAAATACAAAACAAATCTTGGCAAAGGTGTTGAGACAAAGCAATACTTCTACATTGCTGGAGGGAAAGTCAACTAATACAACCACTATGGAAATTAGTATAGAGATTCCTCAAAACACTAAAAATAGGAATTTTATTTGAGTCACCTCTACTTCTCCTGTGTATAATCCCAAAAGAGTTAAAGGCTTCATACTACAGTGATATGTATATATCCATGTTTATAGTACCTCAATTTATAAAATCGAAGAACTAAAAATAGCCTAGATTCCTGCCAACAGATGAACAGATCAAGAAAATATGGTAAATACACACAATAAAATTTATATATCCCTGAAGAAGAATGAATTCACATCATTTTCTAGAAAATGGATGGACTGTGAGCCTATCATATTTAATGAAATGAGCCAGATACAGAAAGCTAAATATCACATGGTTTCTCTTATATGAGAAACTCAAAAAATAAAGAGCAAAATAGGAGAGATGGTAGGACACAGGCAGACTTTCTGGAGATGAGGAAAGGGTTTTGAGTAAAAGAATAAAAGGAATAGGGGAGGACTGATTAAAAACCAGCAGGAAATATATATGAATTCCCCAAAATCAAAGTTTTGCAAACATATATCAATGAAAACAAATAATTATTTTCTAATAGCAGAAAGAAAGTGAACAAAAACAAGTAGTAAACAGTAAATGCATAATTTTGGACAGCCATATAAGAGCTATGAAGAAAGGAAGAGAGGTTAATATAACACAGAATAAAATAATGGCTAACCTGGACATGACATTTGAGATGGTGCCTAAATGGCAAAAATGGTGAGTGGTAATAATGTTCAAAGAAAGGGATGACTGGGACAAGTGACTTTAGTGGCATGCTGAATGACAAAGATGAGGACGCTGTGGATGCAGCACAGCGAAAAGGAGACTCAAGTGAGTTCTACTCAAATATACACAGAAGTGACTAGAATGCTCTTTTAAGCATTAGAAGAAGGTACATACCAGAGTTTAAATTAGGACCAGTGTGGTATGACCCACCTTTTAAAAAATGATCACTATAGCTGCAATTAAGTAGAAATAGTCAAGAACTGAAGCACAGAGACCAACCAGGAAAGTACTGTTGTAGGAACAAACAATGGCAGCTTGTCCTCAAATTTTACTTGTAAAAATAGAGTAAAAATATGGAATAGGGACTTAGAGGCAGCAACGACAAGACCTGATGATAGGATGGATATGCAGAATTTAGGAAAGAAAACAATCAGAATGACTCCTGGATTCTGAGTGGATAATTATGGGATAGTAACAGGTGAAAGACTAAAAGAGAAATAAATTTGAGGAGAGATTTAGGTAAGTAGAATATTAATAATGATGATATTACTATCATGATATCCATAATGACATTTGCATTAAATTCTGGTACTTTACAAAATCATAGGGAATTTAATTACTAGTTAGAAAATTTTCTTGTTTTAAAAATCAGCCTGTCTCAGGCCTAAGACCATTTTCAGCTACAAAAATAAAAATTAAAATTATAAAATCCTGGATTTACATGGGCCTATATTATTTTACAAAGCAGTTCTAGCAACTTTGAAGAGTCTGAAGACAAAGTAGGCACTTTTAAATATGTGGTGAACTGAATTATACCTGCTTATCCCATTATAGTTAGAGAGCACGGTAACCTAACTACATCAGGATGAAGAGTGGGATTTAGGATATATGAATTGTCATGGATCTTAAATTTGAATTACACTATTCCTTTCCTTTAAATTTCCATTGTATATACACCTGTATACAGTACAGATGTATTTCTCTGTGATATTACTGATATAAGAAGTATTCTCTAAACATTGCTCTTCACGAATGATCAGCACTTTCTCATGTCTTTATTTTAAACTTAATCATTACATACCTGTAGCACATCACCTAGGTCTGCTGTGCTAATATCTGGGTCCTCTGTGGTGTTGAAAGGCACTGGAGTTATTCGTACAAGGGTGAGCACTCTAGGTTCTGGATACCTCCATAACATCATTCCAGGGCTATCTTCAGTTTCATTGTAAAAGAAGACTTCATAGACACCAGGCAATTTCAGAGGTTCTGTCAAATGACAATACAATCACATGCTTTTCTTGCTACAATGGTAATTTTTTTTTTCTTTTCCTTCTTTTTTTTTTTTGGTGGCACCAGGGATCAAACTCAGGTCCATTCTACTGAGCTATCTCCTTAGCCCCTCAATCATGCTTTTAAGGCAACACGTAATATGTTATCCGGGAATGGGCATGCAGACTCCCATTGGATGTGATCCCCATACTTTGGGTGGCTGTGGCCAGGAGGAGCACAAGTTTGAAGCCTGCTGGGCAACTTTACAAGACCCTGCCTGAAAATAAAAGAAAGGGCTGAACATAGCTCTATGTATAAATCTTACATTCATTCCCTAGTACCATGAAAAAAATCACACACACACACACCCCCTCTGAAATAACATACAGGCATAAATATATATGTAGGTTTCTTAAGAGTAGAAAAAAAATATGGGAAGAAAAGAAAACAGTAGTGGCTGGGGAGATAGCTCAGTAGAGTAAGTGCTTGCCTGGTAAACACAAGGGCCTAAATTCAATCCCCAGTTCTGCAAAAAAAAAAAAAGAATTCACTTTCCCTGGCAAGCACAAGGGCCTGAGTCCAATCCCTGTTTCCACCCCCCCCCCAAAAAGAAAAAGAAAACAATATAGAGAAATCTGAGATAGACAGTTGTTTTTATGGGTTGAGACTGAAAGAATTGAAGATTTTTTCTCAAAAGATTGAACTGAATCACGTACTACTTTATACTGCGAGTAAGATGCACTTTACAAGTGACTTTTATGTGTTATCATTTATTGAATGTTGATTTAAACATGCATGCGCACACATACTTTCAAACAGAAGTTACTTACCAGCATCTTGTATATACTGAAAAAGACCTGTCCGTAGATCATCTGAAGTTTGTTCAATTTTAAATGCTTGATTTTTTTCCATAGATGGCATTTGAGACACTGATTCAGAAACTTGTGCTTCAAAATTTCCTTCCTCATTAAGATATCCACTGAGTAATTCATGTAGAAGAACTAAACAATTCAAATGTTCTTGACCCCAGAAGACCTTTAAAATGACAATAAATTCTTCTAGCCTTTAAATATAAACATTTCTTGAGCATAAGTACAATCATATTTAAATTGATACAAGCCCATAATTACCTTAAATTTAATTACTGATAAATTACAATTTCTTATTAACTTATAAAAGGATGAAATTCTATTACTTGAATAAATATGTAAAAAGAAAAATCACTCGTATTGTGTAAATAGCATATGTTCATACAGTGATCCATTCATTCTGAAAGATCAAACCAAAGGCCTGTGCATGCTAGGCAAATGCTGTATCACTGAGCACAGGCTCTCAGCCTTCAAACTATAAATTTAAAATGCTAGATCCATGATGACATTAAATTTAATGGAGGTAATATCTATGAACTCATTTAGCTAAGATGACAAAGAACACCTATTACGGTGCAAGAGAAGGCAATGGAGATATGCTAGGTCACCAATGGAAAAATTTTTAGAGCTTTCCAGGATAACAAACAGCCTGCTGTGGCACATGGCTATGTTACCTGCTACTGCCGTAGGCCAAAATGTGAATAATACTAATACTAATAACCTTGCAGAATAGCTTTGTACATTTTGTCATGAGATTAAATAATATTCATCACAGTACTCCTTTCTGTGTACTTTTACACTTCAGAGAAAAGGAGAGGGGAAACGTATTCAACAGACTTAAAATTCAGAAGGCTCCTAACTTGTGTTTAGTGAAGTGAATCAACACAGGAGATTCCATAGCCCTTCTCTGCAAATCAATTGCCCAGTAAGTAGAGTTTTAGAGCAAAAGCATGTAGTTTCTTCTACCAGAGCAGATTTTTTTCTTTTTATGTTTGTTTTTTTTTTTTTGTTTTTTGTTTTTTTTTAAACTGGGGATTGAACTACTGAGCCATCTCCCTGGCCCCACTTTTTATGGTTTTGAATAAAGTAGACATATTACCAGTACATCATAGAGATTAATGGCCAAGGATTGAAATGTCAATAATGATAAATTTCTCTGAATATATGGGTAAAGACAATATGACTATTAATTCAGAAAGAACTAATTAGTATAGAGAAAAGAATATACAAAGGTAGAAAAAAGTGGTCCTATACTCATGGCAAGTTTGAAATTTCAGGCTTAGGTACCCTGATATAAGATAAAACACTAATTTTTTTTTTGCTCCCATCAGTATTATTTTTATTAGGTACTGAAAAATAGAGATGAAAAGTCAAGCTGGGGATAAAAATACATTTAAGCCTTTAAATTGTCAAGAGATAGTTAATGATTAAAATGTAGAGATGATATAATTTGTTTTTACAGGTTTTTTTTAGATTTTCTTTTTTATTTTTTCAGACAAGGTTACACAATGCAGTTGAGGCTGGCCTTGAACTCAGTTTGTTAGACCAGGCTGGTCTTGAACTTGCTGTGATCCTTGTGCCTCAGTCTTCTGAGACTGGGATTACAGGCATGAGCCAATATTCCTGACCTTAATTTTTTGTTTTAAGGTATAGTTACTTTGTTGCATTGGAAAGCAAAACAAAACCTTGTTTATTACTAAATGTGTTCAGATTGATGATGATAGATACTGCAAATTTCAAAAAATACAGAGTGTAAGTTATCAGGACATCCTGATTTCTTGATTTATGTTAGCACAACTACTGAAAAGTTGAGGGAATACAATTAGGAGAAAACATAAAATTCACATTTAATATGATTCCATTGCTGACCAATAAGTCATTTCAATTTTCTATCACTGTGAATTGTGTGAAGCTTTTGGATTTATGACAAGCTTGAAGAATACTAAATCAGATAAATATTAGATTAAGAAGCTATCCATATATCATCAAGAAATAAGGTGGATATTCTCACAGTCCATACTTGGCTATCAGGCAAATATATAAGTGCCATGTAACATATAGGTTAATCATCAGACATCACCCTAACAAAACTGCTATTATGAAATGGTGTTTATATATTGCCAGTGATACTGTGTTTCAAACATGTTGACTAGTTTATAATTAGAAAACTTCTATGCATTAAAATGCTTGATCCAAACCCACTACGATTGTGGACTGCTGGACTGTGTTGATTGTTTTGTTGAATTCATGCACCTATAGTATTTAGATGCCAATGGAATACCCATTTCTGACAGGAGTAAACCAAAAAAGGCGATACAAAGGAAGGACCATTTTGTATCTGTATATACAGAATAGTTAGGATAGATATACAGCTACTTTCACTTAATTCAATGAGAAGAAAGATCTGTACTAATAGTGTTTGGACAGGATAACCTGTCTCCATCTTGTACTGTGGATAACCACTAAGAAGATAACAATGTACAATGTACTAATTATTGAAACTGTTCTATTAATCAATTTTGAAACTGTCTCATTGATATTTGTTTATCAATAAAAAAAGTTTGATCCAATAATTCCTCTAATTATATACCCAAAAGACAAGAAAGTATATCCCCTACAAAAAACTTGTAGACAGATGTTCACACTAGTATTATTTATACAAGCTCAGTGGAAATATCTCTCAAATGATGAATAAAGTGGTAAGGAAAATGTTCTAAAACTGTGGTAATGATCACAGAACTCTGTAAATGTACTAAAAATGATAGAACTTATATTCTTTAAATAAAATATAATTCAGTAAATCTTTTAAAAAATTTATGAAGATAGCAATGACAATATACATAATTTTTAACACACACACAAACTTAAAATGTAGTGAAACAGTTAAAAACAAAAGCTATTTAAAAGCTTATGGGAAAATAGGGCAAATCCTCACAGACCTGTAGCAGACCTCCTCTTAGATCGATGGATATTTTTGGTAGAGACTGGTCTGGGCTTTGATTGCCACTGTGTTTACACCAATTAGCTTCCAGACTGGCAGTACCACAAAATGGTCCTATCAAAATCCGACTTTTTTCTTTGAGACTTGTTTTAAGCAGAAAATCATTTAAGCTGAGTAGAAATGATGATCCAAGAATTATGCCTAAAAAGAAATAGACATAACTATATAATTATTCCTGAAAAAGATAATAGTTGGGAAAGGACTATGTTTTTAAAGAGTGTCAATTCACTCTGTCGGACTCTTTCAGTTTGTTTTCCACCATGGTTTCATGCCATTTACATATAATTCTAGTTATGAAGCAGGTATACGTCATTCACATTCCTAACAAAGCAATATTTGCCAAAACATTATGACATTTTCCATGTGTGAGCATTTTATGTTTTATGAGTAGAGACATTTTCATTAAATTGTGCAAGTTTTTCAAAGACAACATTAAGAATAAGAGCAGCTGCTTCATTTGTCTGTAGTTAACATGACGGGAAAGGGCAATTTTCTGTGATTTCTTACAGCAACAGAATACACTATGTTACTTTGCTAGATACTCACTCAGCCTTTTGACTGACTTGTGTTAAAATTTAAAACCATCAAAATATATAACATGTGTTTTCTAAAAAATTTATTTTAATCCAAACTTCAAACATCATAACCACTTGAAGTTTACAAAGTCTTAAAAACAGATAGTGGCAGGTTAGATTTATGAGAAAAACTATATGTTGTAGTTCAAAGTAAATATACCCAGAAAAGGAATACACTTTAATGTAGGTTTTCTTTTGAACTTAAAGTAGGAGTGAGGATCAAAACCATTTCATAAAACCAACAGCACACTTTAAGATGTTTAGATGCAAAGTTAGAGTGGTGAGTTCACTTTCCTCTCAAGGAGCTCATATTCTAAATTGTCACTGTGAATATTGAATTTCACCAGACTATGTTTGTAATGCTCAAGATTTATTTTTCTAATGTTATTTGATTCTTTAAAAAGATGAAAGATTAAAAAACACCTTAGGCTCACAGTATATACATGTTTCAAAGTATAGTACCCACATTGACTTTTCAATTCTGTGGAGATTTGAAAATTTCATATGTTGGAAATTTCTACTGAAGTAACAAGATATACAACTTCTAATTCTCCAAAGAAAGCATCATACTGATAAGTGTGTTAGCACTAAGCCTTTGGTTAAAAAATTTCAGGGTAGAAATAAGTTCCTTAAATTTATTTCATTAAATATAATGCACTACTGAACTTCCACTTCATTCATACAATTATCTTGATTAAATCTAATTCCACAAAATAAAAAATAAGAGATTAAAAATATTTAAGAACTAAAATCCAACTTCATTAATAAGATTTACAACCTAAGTCATATATAACTTCCAGACAAGTGTATTACAGCTCCTAACTTCTCAACAGCAAATATCTGCTAAATGAAACATCAATTCATCAACCAGAAATTGTCACAAAAGGATTATAAAGTGTAGGCTTCATGTCATACAATCATCTAGAAAATGAGCGTTAAGGGACTGTCTGACTTAAAACCCCCTTTATCCTCATATACATGCTTCTTTCTATATACTCAACAGTGACATACCTTGTTATATAGTAGTTATGTTAAGGCAAATATCCAATTGATCCCTGGAAAACAATGTGTTTAAACCAAAGGTGGCCTAAATTGGTTATTTAATGGCTATCATAATTTCTTTAAGAACTGAGATTGAAAACACTTGAGCTTTTCTGAGGGCTCTTCCTTGAACAGATTCCTAAAATCTATCTCCTTCCTTCCTATTTCCCTCCTTTCTTGTGGTAATGGGCAGCAAACCCAGTATCTTAACATTGACCAACATTTTTTAACATAGAACTATATATATCTCCAGTCCTTTTAATAATTTTTATTTTGAGGTCTTATTAAGTTGTCTAGGTTGGGCTTGAATTTGCAATCCTCCCACATAAGCTTCCCTTGGTATTGGGACTGCAGGTGTGAGCTGCCATGCATGGCTCATATCTATTTCATTTTGTCCAGTTTCATTTTTTCCCCTAACTTCTTTATTTTAAATCATCAAGGAATAGAGACCTTCCTAATTTAAGTGACTGACACGGATAGCTACATTATTTTCAAACGCCAATAGTCTCAGCATCCTAGAGGCAAGGACTATCTTATTGAGTTAACTTCTGGGCACTGTACTATAGTGCCCAGGATCTGCTCCACTGAACTGAATTGACAGCTTAGAATATGATCCTATCTTCTGCTACTTCAACATTTTAAATTGATAGACAGGAGTTAAACATGATCCTCATCTTTAAATTTTTTTTATTTTGTAATACTTTTAGACCTATATAAATGTTGCAGAAATATAAAATTATCATATAGCCTAAACCAATTATGTAACTAGAGTACTACTGAAATCAGTAAATTCATACTGATACAATGGAAGTATTAGGTAATCACTAATATTATTTAAAGTATATCATTTTCCCCATGATAGTCCTTTCTCTGGTCTAGCATTCAACATAGGATTCTCATTTAATTTAGGTACCAAATCTGTTTAGTTTTTAATACGCAACAGATTTCCAGTTTTCCTTGTCTTTCATGACCTTAAGATTTTTGTATAACCAACTATTTGGCAGAGCACCGGTCCATTTGGGTTTATCTGATGCTTTCTCATGAACAGGAGGTTTTTTTTTTTTTTCTCCATCATGAAGTGATGTTCTTAGTGCATCTTATTGGGTAATGGAATAGTGCTATTTTATGATTGGTAATACTGACTCTGGGTCACATGAGTAAAGCAGAATTTTCCACTTTAGAGTTACTATTTTCCCTTTTGTAAATAAATATCTGGCGGAGGCGATTCTAGGAGATTCAGTGAACACCTTTTTCCACTAATGTCAGATTCCTTCAATGGGATTCATTCATAATGATTATTACTGTGATGTGTGACAATGCTAATTTCCTATTTCCTTTATCCAGAACTGTCCTTTCTACTTCATTTATTAGTTTGCTTATTTATATTAGTATGAAATCCTGAATATTGATTTTATAAGTTACAATCCAACATTACCACTATTTTGCTGCAGAAATTGAACCAGCCTTTGACTCATTTAAGTTGATTCTTGTGTTCTTTGGACATATCTCATCATTATTTAAGACCCTGTTTAGTTCCTGGCCACAAGATATTTCAAGTTCAACTTCTATTTTCTCTCTGCTACTTAGGCATCAGCCATTTCTCAATGAAGTAATTTTTTGTTGTACATGATATCTAGAAACCAAAATCTGACTGGTAGGTGTGCTCATTGCTACCAGTGTGTCACTGCTTCTAGGTCCTCCCTGCAAAGAATACTAAGTAGTATATGGACACTAAACAATGTATACACATATCTATATTAATTCCTATATCTACTCATCTGTATATATAATAAAAACTTGAATTCATACTGATAACTCTGGTTTTATTTTAATACCATAGGAAGTTTCTAGCCTTCTACCATAAATTTTCATTTCTGTAACTATGAAAAATGTCCTGAGTATCCTTTTCTGATACGTTTGCTTCACATCTACTCTAAAACAGCAGCTGGAGTGAGTGGCCAATATTAAAGCAGAACACAGACATAAAGGACAACATTGGGGAAACAAAGGTAATTAATTATTTTTTAAAAAGGCTATTAACAGCAAGACCTAATAATGCATTCTGGAAGTTTCTTTAAGAATGGCTTTGAGGGCTGGAGAGATGGCTCAGTGGTCTAAAGCACCTACTTAGAACAAGCTTAGCAAAGCATCAGGGACCGCGGTTCGATCCCCCAGCACCACAT
>NW_004524694.1:2165160-2169564 GCF_000260255.1 Octodon degus | reverse complement strand
TTATAAGTGTACAAATTGTATACTTGTGCATTTTTTCCTATAATAATAGGCCTAAGGACTTTGAAGATAGTCATTATGTTATTTTTTCCCGATATTGTTTTTCCTATTTCTTTCATCTAAAATTTGTACTTTCCTTTATCTTCAAGTTTACCAACACAGACCATGGGTCCATTTAAACATGACACTGAGAATTTAATGTGCTAATGGGGGCAGTGAGGACACAGAAACAGGCATGGCCTAATGGCATCAAGAAAATACATAACCTACAGATAAATAAGTGTGCCTGGCCTGGTCCCTTGTGCCCCTTCTTTTTTTTTTTCTTGCCATATAACCACGAGAAAATTAGGCTTGGCTCACTTACAAGACTACTGAGTAACCCAGCTTATCTCTATGTGTCTTTCTTGCTCACTACATGTGCACTACTGTGACTGTGACTCTCAATGAAGGGACCTGGTTATCATAAACAGATCATCTACAAGGATGATTATTCAAGTTTATAAAGTCATCTCTTTTGAACATTTCTTCCTATATTTTTAAAAAGCTATGTCATAACAAAATCATTTTAGTTCAATTGGTCTTAATGGTGGTGTAAGTGACCAATAATAAGAGATTGTGGTGACCTGTAATAGAGTAGTGGTGAATTTCAAAAAGAATAATCCCTGGGAGTGTGACAGGGTAATTAAGTTTTTTTTCCCTTTGAGAAGCTTGCCTATGGGACATCATCCTTTCCTATTTTTCCCCAATCTGGAGACATACTAAGTATCTTTCTTATGATAAAATGAATCTTACTTTAAATATCAACATATGTAATAAGCTCTAGGCAACAGAGAATACTGAAGAGTTCATGTATACTAGATACTTATGCATTTAAAATCTGGTATAAATGACAAAAGAAGATGAGTGAATGTATGTAGTGCTCTTCTTTCTAGTGCTAATGCAAGTTAGTGGTGTGGACAAAAAGCCCACAAGTAAAATTATAAAGCTATCTCTTTAACAATGGAATACTGGAAAAAGCCAAATAATTTTGTTCATTTCTCTCCCTGTGCTTATAGCAAATATGACAAAATGTTTACATTTGTTCTCTCAGTGAGAGCAAATTATGTTCCAATATGTTATCCTCTACAGCTGATATGCTATCCTTTATGTGGTTTGTACTTTAACTTTTCTAAAAGTCTAAAAATTTGTAGAGCTGGAGAGAGAGCTCAGTGACACAGTGCCCTGGCAAGCATGAGGTCATGAGTTTGTGTCCCAGTGTGTGTATTTGCAGAAAGGGAAAAGTTAAATGAATGTTGTTAAACTTTAAGATAGGAAATAGGAAGGTAGATTTTTGTTAAATGAGAAGGGGCCTAAGAGATGGGCAGGGAGAAGAAGGAGATGTAAAAACATAATAGTATGTGTCATGTGTATATACCAACTACCCACAACAAATGTATCCATAATGTAGTGCAAACATATACTAATAAAAAAATGAAATAAGGTTTTTCATAGATTTATGGATAAAGTTGCTTTAAAAAACTGAAATTGGGCCGGGGAGATGGCTCAGTAGAACAAGCACTTGCCTGGCAAGCGCAAAGGCCTGAGTTCAATCCCCGGTTCCGGAAAAAAAAAAAAAATTGAAATTATCACCTTCAAAGCATGATCATTATTGTTACCCAATTATTGATCAAGTCAGATTTTAAAATTCTGCAGTAAATTCTATGCTTTAAGAAGCTGATATCCTTTACTCAGCTTCCCTCAATGTTAATAACTGATATAAAATTTGAATATAATTCTCAAAAATGAGTAACTAATAGTGATACTACTAATTAACAGACCTTTGAGTCTGAATAGTTTCTTGTCTAATGTCTTTTAATCACTTGAAAGATCCTCTGTTGCATTTAGCACTTGTCTGATCATGTCATTCTGACCAAGAACATAACCTCTTCTCTCCATCTCTTTTTAGTGAACAGAAAGCTTTTCTGCTGCATTTTTAGACTGACCTCTCATTACAAAAGTCTATATTTAAGGGTGTGCAAGATAGCTCAGTGGACTAAGGACCTGCTTAGGCAAGCAGCGGGACCAGATATTGATGCCTTGCACCACATGCTGCACTGGCCCTGCCCCCAGGAGCATTGAGCAGGCCACCCCAACCAGGCATTGTAGTGCATGCCTACAATCTCAGTGCTGAAGAGGCTGAAAACAGGAGGATTACTGTGAGTCTGAGCTGTGCAGTGAGACCCTGTACCAAATATATTTTAAAAAGTCTATGTTTACATTTTCAATTTCAATTTCAGCAAACTAATGGCAGATATTTAATTAAACTAAATGAGGCGTAGCAACAATGAGAAGTAATTTCAAAAACTAGCATGATAAATGAACCTTACTTTGACTACATACTGACATTTTCATCAAGTACGAAATTCAGTTCATTTAAGCACTAAAATACTTCATAAAACTAATAAATGTAAGCCATGTGTTTTGGAAAATATTTACAAAATATTGCCAGCTCTATAATACCAGGATCTACTAGACTCTAAGTTAGTTCCTACTTTCTACATGATGACTGAATAAAATACAGTGTGAATCAAGCTCTGCATATCATTAGAAAAAGTACTCAACAATGACATATACTAAGGAAGCATATCCAGGTATTTTCTTTTTTTAACCCAGCTGGAACTAATCTTAAGCTACTAGAAAATCAGAAACTATGTGTTGGAAACATACAGAAGCTAATTTGCATAACAGGGAAGCATGGAGTACCTCAAAAAGTGAGGTGGAAATAAATTTTGTACATATGATGAAGACATGACCAGGCCCTCAAAGAATAAATCTTTCCCCACTTGTAGAACCTTCAATTAATTATTTTATAGCATATAAAAATGATACGTAGGTGCTCTAACCATGAAAGAACATTGATTAAAATACATAAATTGACTTGATTTTAATTATATTCAATTTTGTAATAGCTCATATGTAAAAATCTATAGTACCTGTTACTATAGTAAATTAAAATATATGATAAAATTGACATGTTGTAACAAAACCAAACAGAGAGCTGGACATTTATTTAAATGGCAAGGGATGCCAGTGCTCCCTAACAAAGTAATTTAAACCTCTGGTCATAAAATGAGTCCAACTGGATGGCCCACCTACTAGCATAAACCCCTTCTCCAAAGTAACTAATGCCTTCTCATAGGCAGAACGTCCAGTGTCCCCCTAAACTCTGACCCAATCCTCACTGACGAGTTAAAGCTGGATGCAAAACTCTTCTCTAGAAATAGGGAAATAGAAAACAACAAGAAACCAGAAAAAACATTTTTTTTTTTTTCACATAAAGGACAACTTCTCATGAAAGGAGAAATGACTACTGAGTTGCCTACTTATTCCTGGCTCTTTTCTAAAAAGCATTTTATGTGAAATGTTTTAAAATTCTAATGTCCTGGAAATTTTTTAATTTGGTAGAAATACAAAAGGGGATGGAGGATATTCTTTGCCTGCTTCTCCTCCAACCTGAGATGCTGGTCATTGTTCTAACAGTTGTGTCATTTTACTAGAAAAAGAAAACTTGATCTGATCATATGGATGTGTTAAAGAAAAAAAAGGTAAAACAGATTGGTATATCTGACATCATACCGGAGAATGTAGGACAATTTTCTAACGAAGGAAAGAACAACAGCAAATGCATGTTTAGAAAGTTTCTGAGACAAGAGGCCAGGAGATGGCTCAGTGGAATAAGCACTTTCCCGGCAAGCGCAAGGGCCTGAGTTCAATCCCTGGTTCCACCAAAAGAAAGAAAAAAAAAAAAAAAAAAAAAAAGAAAGAAAGAAAGAAAGAAAAGTTTCTGTGACAGATATAGTAGCTGGTTAATTACAAGCAGAAATTGATGCTGTTAAATCAATTTTATTTAAGTTAATCATGTGGATAAAAGAATTGGCATAAACTTAAATGCTGAAAATGGTATGATTTGGCATGAGTTGGAAAGCAATTCATCATAAAGGCTTAGAAACTACTCTTTAGCCACGTAACCCAGGTTTTTAGAAACTGATAGAACAGAAAGACCAGAAGCCAAGAGAGATCCACTTGACCTCAGAATGTTGCAAATCACTCAACCTTTGCACGTTTTACTCAGTGCAGTAGTTAAATAACCACTTAACATTCTACCCTGAAAATCACCTGGGCAGTGCATTTGTTTTTACATTGACTGTCCTGAGCATTGTTTGGGTGGCATCACTGCAACAAATGGATTGTTGTTTGCATGAGATACACTTATATGTCTGTTTTATATTTATTTCTTATTTTTTATATTAATTTTATTGAGAAAGAGGTAGCAACGAGATAGTTTTAAAACAGATTAGTAGGACAGTTACAATAATTAATACATTGTATATTGTTGTCTTTGTAGTTCTTCATAGTACAAGATGCAGA
>NW_004524694.1:2162395-2165020 GCF_000260255.1 Octodon degus | reverse complement strand
TTTTTTTTTACTTTTGTCAGAGATGGGTATTCCACTGTCATTCACATATTTTAGGTATATGAATTCAGCAAAGTAATCCAATATAGTCCAGTAGTCTATAATAGTAGTGGGCTATCTGCATGACTGGCAGTGTCAGATGTTGTTGACTTAAGGGCCGGGGAGATGGCTCAGCAGAATAAGTGCTTGCCTGGCAAGCACAAGGGCTTGAGTTCAATCCCTGGTTCTAAAAAAAAAAAAAAAGAAAAAGAAAAAAGTTGACTTGAGCCTTTTACAGCTCAGCATATTACTATGGCTTTCCTTTCTTTTTTTTTTACTATTTTTTAAAAAATTATTTATTTATTTTCACATTCTGTACATATTTAAAGTTTAGCTTACCAACAATTGATGGAAAATACCTGTTCCATTTTATGTCTAAGGCATTTGATATTCAGACAGACACTGATGTTAAGCTCAACAGCCTATGTTTTAGGGTAATAATATCATTAAGCTTCTTTTCTGGAGGGTTAACAATTTAAGTTTTCAGATCAAAAATTAGAGAAAAAGAAGGGTTACAAGGATAGCCAACATTTTGGCCCTAGCCTTCTAAGATCAATTAAGACTCAGGACATAAGAGAACCTGTATTGTAACATCATGTAACTCAGTGGTCTCCCAAATTTTCTGATTGAGATTATGGGGTCAGAGAGGAAAGTGATCAATGATGTAGAGTGTGTCTAAGGAGGGTCACATGGAGAGAAAACATTCTCTCAGGCTTTCACAGAGAGCAAATTGGTCAAGCAATGGCTGTGACTCATCCACATGGCTGACACTGACAAAAGATCTACAAACTGCTGTACAGGTTTTCAGGGTAAATCCTGAGGGGATCTGACTGATTTTGTCAGATAAAAAAGTTACATTTTTTGTTATATAGGTCTTGCTTTATCTTGGTCTTAACCATCCAGCAGAAAAGTATAAAAACAAGGTATAAAAACTACTATTTTTTTTAATACTTTTTAGTTTAGAACATTGTATTCATCTCTGATGTTTGTTTCTAGTGAAATGTAATAAGTTCTGGTTATTTTCTTTTACTGATTTGGGTATATTTGTAAAAAATTACCTATAATTTTGTTTCACAATTTATAAAACTTCTAATTGTAAGAGTACATTAGATATAATTCTTATAGTCCTCCAGAACTCAGTGATTTTCTTTTACAATACAAAATGGATACATTTGGGAAGCAGAGACTCAACTAGCAAGGAAGTGCCAAAAGATCTAAGAAAAAAAAAAAAAAAACTGAAAAACACAAATGTTTGGGTATCAGAGAGGAAAAAAATCTGTTGTGAAATGAAAAGACAAAATAGCCTAATATAGTCCAGTAGTCCATAATAGTAATGGGCTTTTGGTAGGACTGGCCATGTCAGAAGTTGTTGACTTGAGCCTTTTACAGCTCAGCATATTAATATGGCTTTACTTTTTATACCTCATTTTTATACTTTTCTGCTGCATGGTTAAGACCAAGATAAAGCAAGACCTATATAACAAGAAATGTACCTTCTGTATCCGACAAAGTCAGTCAAATCCCCTCAGGATTTACCCTTAAGCCCTGAATTCATGCACTTACAATATTTAAATGCTAATGGAATACCCATCTCTGATAAAACTAAACAAAAAAAGGGGATATAAATGAAGGACCATTTTTTATCTGTATATACAAAATAGGATAGACAGCTACTTTCTCTTAATTCAATGAGAAGCAAGATTTGCACCAATAGTGTTTGGATAGGACATCTTGTACTATGAATAACTACTACAATGACAACAATATGCAATGTATTAATTA
Organism: Octodon degus; assembly: GCF_000260255.1. Taxonomy (NCBI): domain Eukaryota; kingdom Metazoa; phylum Chordata; class Mammalia; order Rodentia; family Octodontidae; genus Octodon; species Octodon degus. The sequence goes on along the minus strand of NW_004524694.1, from coordinate 2,163,202 downwards.
CTGAAACTGTCCTAGTAACCTGTTTTGAAACTGTCTCAATGCTATGTTTCTCAATAAAATTGGGGGCCTGGCCCTAGCTCAGTCCTTTAAGTGGCTGCTTCCACAAAGCTGTCAGCCTCAGGTTGCTGGAGTTCGAACCTCACAGCTCTCCAGCTGGCCAAAAGCGCCCTGGAGGCATTCGAGGAACAAAATAAACAAACAAACAAACAAACAAAAAAATCCCTCAATAAAATAACAAAAAAGTGAAAAGATAAAAAAGTTGTCTCCTTATTTTCAAGTATTCAGAACTTTTTTAAAAAAGTATTGAGAACTTGAAAGAAAAACTAAAAAAAAAAAAAAAATTCCAATAATGGTCAATGAATATAGTTCTAAGGGTACTGTTGATAGAGTTAGAGTTGACCAACATCCTCTACACTGTCCTGTAATAAAGAAACCAGGAGAAAATATTATTATAAAATATTTGTGCACCTTTTAGACCAAACTATATGGAAGTCATTTGTTATTTTATTCAAAACAAGGGGGTGCGAGAAAGTCTTTTACAATTTAGATTAGGTCTACTAGAGTAAAGAATTGAATAATACAGGTAGCAGAATGCCAAGCATGATATCCATGGTTGATGTCTTCACCACTACATTTAGTGGGTACACTTTTTATTGAAATTATAGCACCAAGAAAAAAAGAAAAGGCCAACATGACAGTGTAAAGTGTGTTGTTCAAAGAAAGACAATAATTCAAAAAGAATACAGAAAGACACTAGGTACTATTGTTCAGATCATAACACTGCATTTTATATTTTTTTTTAATTTT
>NW_004524694.1:2155283-2162295 GCF_000260255.1 Octodon degus | reverse complement strand
CAGCTCAGCCCACCAGGGGGCAGGGCTGGCTGGCATGTGGTGCTGGGGGATTGAACCGCGGTCCCTGATGCTTTTGCTAAGCTTGTTCTAAGTAGGTGCTCGAGACCACTGAGCCATCCCTCCAGCCCACTGCATTTTATATTGAGTGTTTTAAGATATAGCATGCGCAGAAAAATTATTCAATAAATTTTCTAAAATTGTCTTTTTTTTTTTTCTTTAAATGTATTTAGAACAGGGTCTATAGGGGCTCACTACGTAGCTCAGACTCATAGTGATCTTCCTGTTTTCAGCTTCCCAAATGCTGGGATTATAGGCGCGCGCGCCACCACACCCAGTCATCGCTATCTTAGCACACCCCGGGGGTGGGGATGGCACAGCACACTGGGGATAGAACCCTGGTTGCTGCGCCTGCCTAAGCAAGAACTTTAGTCCACTGAGCTATCTGGCCAGCCCTTAAAATTGCTATTTTTATATTGCCTGTTGTGCTATCTTATAAAAACTGATGAAAAAAACCCTGTGCAATATTTAGTTTTCTGTATTTAAAATATAAACTTCTTAGTGGTTAAAACTGGCTCAATGGTTTTCAGCCCTGGTACCCTGGAAACATCCTGCTTTAATATACATATATGTGATTTTATATAATTGTTTTTAACCAAATACTTCTATATCTAGGGTACACAACACAAAAATGGACATCCATGAGGTAATTTTAATATCTCAAAGAGCTCAGATATCATGAGTGTATCTGAGACAGGGTCATGGAGACAGAGTGAAGTTTTTATTTTTAGATATAACTACATCTGGTTGGTTTATTTTGCTATCTAATTCTAAATGCAATATGTTTGGATCACAGGGTTTATGGGGGTAAAAAGATAAACAGTTGATAAAAATATGACCTTTAAGATAATTTTTAGTTCAAAATTTAATGATCTATTTAGGCATGGTGGCACATGCATGCCTGTATTTGCAGCACTCTGGAGGCAGAGGCAAGAGATATCACTGCAAATCTGAGGTCAGTCTAGGCTACACAGTTAAGTTCAAAGCCAGCTTGAACTACATAGGAAGAACTCTTCAAAAAACCAAACCCAAATTAAACAATCAGAAAAACCAAACAAATAAAATAAACCAAAAATTAGCTCTCCTTGATTTTAGCAGTTCAATGGTCTGATTCTACTGAGTGAAAGAGGGAAGATATCCAGACCAGTATTTTCTGTGTACTACCTGGTGCCCTGCATTATGTAGCTACTCTTCACACACTGTCACCCAGTCTTCTTAATAGCCCTGACAATTACTCATGCTTTCATTTGGGAGATGAACTGTCAAACAGCTTTTACCACAGTTAATGTGTTAGTAAGTAGCCGGGTGGATACAGATTCTGTCAGACTCCATTAAACAATACATTGTTCCATAAAAAGTACTATTAGTTTAGTAATTTCATTTTTCACGTGGTAGGAAGGTTTTAAATAAATGCCTTTTCTTGACCTCAGTCCTTTTATATGGCTTCAGTATATTATGCTGACAGTCAACAGGTCCAGGGAACTGGCCATTGTGCGAAAAAACATCTCCAATGTGTTTTCAGTCACTTATTAGCAAAGCTTATGTGGACAAGTGGGTAATTTTCTGTGACCACAGGCAAGACCAAACACTGTCACAAATTCAGCAGAGCAGGGATTATAGGATTCTTCTAACCCTTGCTTTTTTTTGTAGATCTAAGGCTAGGGTTATGACAATACATGTTCATTTCACAGAAAACTAACTTAACAGGTCTTTTTAACAGGATGCAGAGTCTACTAAGAAAAAAAAATTCTATTACTTATTTACTTGGGCTGAAATGTTGTTTCTCCAATAACATTTTGCACTGACCTATCTTCATGTTAACTGATAACTTCTTTGTGCCTCAAATGCCTCTTTTACTTCTGTCCAAGAAACATCCTGCTTTACTATGTGTGAGTTTATGTTCTTGTTTTAAACCAAATGCATCTAAAGAGAGAAATGCATTTTTCTTCACTGTACTTTTGTTAAAACTAGAAGAAATATAAAGGTTTTTTTTCCTCCTAATATGCACAGGATACACAAAGGCCTGTGTAATAGGACAAAATCCTAAAAATGTGTAACCTGAGGCCAACATCTATATTAAGTTTGGAATTTGGTAACCAAAAGCCATGGCAAGAAAGACTATTTTAAGTAGAGACAAGATTTGGAGGTGGGTTTATATAGAACATTATTATAACTGTACTTTATTTCTTATTAGAAGGGAGCAGAATCTTATGAAGGCTTCCTACTTCCCAAGAGAACCATATTTATACAATTAACAATTCTTTTGTTGAAAAAGCTTTTCATTATTACATGTGGACACATGTGGGCTGCATAAAAACACAAGAGATGTGTAACACACGGTAAACAGAAAGTAATGATCTTAAACAGGCCAAATCCTTGAACTTGTCATTAATAAATGTCTCTTCTACATTCAGCTACCCAGGCTGCTGGGAGCCTGTTTCCTTCAAGTACTTCAAACACTGAAATCCAGGAACATTTATTATTTTAATCCATTACAGGCAGTGCTTGATTTAACTTTATTGGTTGTGGTGGTGGTAGTGGTTATAAGTGGGGGTACAGCAATGTTCTTTTACACATCATTTCAAAAGGGCTTAATTATATTTTATAGTGTGGGCCAGGAATACTGCTTGTTTTTTGTCTAGCAAGGTTCAAACAGAGTTCAGGTCAGTGATGAATCAGAAGAAAAAGTCAGAGATGGTTATCTCTCTGTAGTGAGCTCATCTCCCTCTAGAAAACTGGGCAGGTACAGCATGTTCACTGCACCACAGCAGAGATTGCTCTGATAGCCTATGATTCTTGCTTATTAGAAACTTTTCATTTTGCATGCAGCATGGAAGTTAATACATTAGAGATTCAACACTGTGGTTAATTTCTGTATCTATGAAGGCACTGTCCTATGTATTTTAAAAAACTTTATTTTAGAACCCAAGACAGCAATAACCATAAGCACTAATGCAAAAATGTACCTGAAGAACAAGAATTACACAATAGACACTGAGATATACATAAGCTCTTTACAATAGAAAAATGTACACGTGTTACAAAACAGAAGATGTACAAGGCTCCTAAACATAATTTGCTTAGATAAAATAACTGCATTAGCATTCCTAAAAAGCAAAAATGTTTAAAAAATATTTTAAATGCTTTAAAAAAATGTTAAACCTTCCCAATTTTCTTCTTCTTCTTCTTTTTTTTTTTTGAAACATGAAGAAGACCTTTTCTAAGGTAGTGGTATTCATGCTGCTTAATAGCATCCAAAAGTCTATCTACTCATATTGTAATCATGGGAGGGAAAATAAAACTGGTACACAGAGATTTCTTCTTTGATGAAAATTACAGTAGCTCATATATTTATGCTTTTAATCTTTCCTATTAGAAATAACATGAGCAATTATTTTGGGGATAGAGTTATAGACATTTTCTAGTTCCTTAGAATTTCATATTATGCTTTTTTTTTTAATGCCTCAATAGTTCACCAGAAATTACAGGAAAATATCAGTATTGAAAAAGATCTATAACTATAGGTAACTTAAAGTTAAAAAAAAAAAGGCACATGCCAGTTTATCAGTAGCAACTTTGAACCTTGTTATAAAGTAATAGGAGGGAATCTGTCCAGGATTAATAGTGGTAGTCAGACCTGGGATGAGGGAGTGTCATGTTTCACGGACTCTAAGGCATCTGTTCTGCCCGCCTACATTTTACTTCTGCAAAACCATAAACGTACCTCTACCTTAGGGACTATAGAAAGGCATTAGAACTCTTCTGCTTTTCATTATCACAAGATTCAGTAACTCATTTCATTGTCAAGATAATCCCCTTTTACTCTTTCTTTTGCGCTTGCAGGGTATGCCAAAATGACAAATAAAATCCCAGATGTTACAGACCCAATAACGTCTCAACCGTTCCTTGAGTGTTGGGTTTAAACTAGTTGGGACACAGTGACAACAATGACAGAACCCTTATGCCCACACCCAATATTCATTAACGTTGTTAGTGATTTGTATAGCTGTCTACAATCTATACTTCCACTTCTCTCCTTGGTGGCTGCTTAAAGTTAAGTCTGTCCTCTGGCTTTTACTATCAAAGAATTCATTTCCTATTGTTCAGGCACTGGAAAGAGATCCTATTTCTTTCTAAATGTAACAGTGGTCTTTGGGGTATTGTAAAGGCTTATTATTGCAACATATTATTTTAGGTAGTCATCTCTAATTTAATGTTTTATTTCCCCTTAGGCTAACTTGAATCTATGCAGCATCCAAAGGCTATGAGATGTCTGAAGAGATTTTCCTCAGAAATGGAAAACTTTGTATCGATTAATAACCTGGTTTCACTTTTCAGTACATGACAAGGAATTGGTTTAAACATTTTATTGGTCCTGAATTCTGTGACCAATGAGAAGAGGTATTTTGTCTACATGACAATAATGTAGCTATGTTTTCTTTCTTTTGTTTTATTTATTCACAAAGATAAGTACATTTGGATGACAGCAGTGCGGGTAGTGAAAGTTACTAAAACCACAATTCTGTGACTAGAAAGAGCTCAATTCACTGGTTTCTGCTGAGTGACAAGTCCCTGATGTATTTATCGAAAAGAGTCCTTACAACTTTTCCCAATTCTGACTAAAATGGTACCAGAATGTCCTGCTTAGGGTTTTCCCCCTTGTGCTGCCTCAATTGTTTTTATCTTATTTTTCCCTTCTTTGTTAATATGGAGTTTGCCAATATCAGTACTCCTGAGAAAGAGTAAGGCAGGCAGCCTCATGTACAGCAATTGCATAGCTCTCAACTGTAACTCCTGTTTGGTGAAATCTAGGAAGTGATGCCCTAATAGAGCCATAGTATCCTCTGACAAGGGGAGCTACCGTGTACAGCTCACTCCCCACCCTGTATGGAGGAACTACAGCACAACTACTTCAGAATGTATAATTACAGATTACAGTTTCTTAAAAATGACATACTTCTAATGGCAATAAAGACAGTATTGTGTATATATGTGGTGGAAAGATTTAAAATGGTTTTTTAAAAGAACACATTATAAAATAAATATTATCTGCCTTAAAAACCTTTGCTAAATAACATAATTTCTAAATGAAATTCATTTTGTTACTGGCAATAACAATTATCAGATTTTCTAAAATATATACCACTTTTAAAAATACAAGCATTATGTCTACCGAAATCAGAATGTTAGGGTCATTTTACCAAAGTCACTTGGGAGACTTTAAGTGTTTTAGCAGAAAGAGTTAGGCTAATGTGAGGCATTGCTATGCAAGCATCTGCAAAGTCAAATTAAAAACAAGTTGTTTGAAACTCTCATATTTAGGGTCACAAAACAGAACTGGAGGCTTAGAAGAATTGTTGGATTTCTTTTTAAGGTAAAGTAGAATATATTTAACTATTTCATTTGTTTTCATCACATCAGTGAATAATTTGTAAATATTTGGTTTTAAAAATGAGTAAATGAATAAGAAAGTGATTCAGAAAATGTAAATGTACTGATAATGTTTGCGACAAAACATTAACTTTCTTCTTTCATGCTTTTATTATTTCGTTTTCACATACTTCCTATAAGATTTTGACAGTCTGATAGAAAAATGCAATCATTAAGTGAACGCAAAGATTTTTTGTGACTCTAACAAGTGAAGGAACATGCCTATAACACATTCCAGTGGCATTTCTCTAAATGCTATTTAGCATATAAGATTCTTCTAGCTTTACAAATTTATTTCAGCTCCTAAATTAAAATTCATCTGGAAAAGACCATTTTCTCCTGTTTATATAACACTGTCACATAAAGAGTGTTAAAAAAAAAATATTTCACTAAAAATAGCTTGCGTAAGTTAGGGATTAGAGTAGTTTCTGCTGCTATAATTGTTCCTTTGTAGTTTTTTCCATGATGTTTTGCACAGTGTTTTTGACTGTGTTTATTAAAGTCAGCACATCAAAAAGGATCAAAGAGAAAGTGAGTGAGAACCAAAGAAACCCCAAGTGTGTTGTCTCATTGGGGAGCTATGCAGATTCGAATAAACAAGTGCAAATTGTTGAGGTTTTAATGAAAATTTCTACAATTATTTTATCTTAAGTCATTCTATACGATAACATCTGTACAGCAGATGGCTACACTGTACCAAGGCAATGCTCCTTTTTCTTTCTCTGTTTAATAGTACATCTGAGATGACTACTTTTGTCACTGTGCTCAATTTGGTTCAGCAAATAATTTGAAAAGTGCAGCTGCTGCAGATGGTCACAACAGTTATATAAACTGGAAAATCAAAGACAGTTAAGTATTTTTGTAGTAGAGTCAAAATATAAAAATCTGACAACCTTTTAAGTTCAAAGATATAAGTATAAAAATTTTGGAATGTAGAGATGTCACTTGAAAATTAACAAATGAGTAAAGACTGTGTGTGTGTGAGTGTGTATGTGTGTACACATGTGTATAAGCCCTGTGGTGAGTTTTCTTCTTGATTTTTGAGACTGGATCTCACTATGTACTTTAGGCTTGCCCTGAACTCACCATGTAGCCCACACTGGGCATAAACTCACATTGATCTTCTTGCCTCAGCCTCCTGAGTTCTGGGACTACAGGCATGTGCCACCACACCTGGCTGTACATGTACTTTGGTGATAGATACTATTTACCACTTATCAAAACTCTACCTTGAAAAATTATGTATTTGCCTATATTTAATATAAACTACAAAGATGATATTTAAAGATATTTAACACAATCAAGTTCAAAGTTTAAATTATTACAAAAATACAATTAAAATTAATTTTTAAAAAATATGAAGCAATCTTTGAATTAAAAATTTCCTAGAAGATATGGGCTGCTTGTCATGACATGCAGGTTGCTGCTATGATGTCTCTCGGGTAAGTGGATGTTTAAGAAGAAAGGGGTGGTGAATGAAAGCAAGAGACAGGAAAAGGAATAATGTGGAACTGTCCTGCTTCAA
>NW_004524694.1:2131720-2154304 GCF_000260255.1 Octodon degus | reverse complement strand
GTCCGCATCTTGTACAGTAATTAACCACTAGGAAGAATGTATGCAGTGTGTTAATTATTGAAACTGTCCTAGCGATTTGATTTGAAACTGTCTCATTGCTATTTGTTTATCAATAAAATTATGAAAAAAAAGAAATCAACTAGAAAAAAAAATTTCCTAGAAGCCATCTTCAGTTATAACCAGAAGTTGATATGATCTTTTTTCACCTAATTAAAATGCTGATTTTATCTTTTTGTTTTGGTGTACTATTATATAAAGTTAAAATGCTGAAAATAGATTTTGATGTTTTTCATGGTCTCGAACTAAAGTTTTTCCTATTAAATGTCTAACTTCAACTTGTATTTAATCTGACCCAAATAACTACGTTAGAATGTTTTTTAGACACTACCAGTAGAGACTGAAAAAGGTATAACTTCTATTTCTAGGTTTAACTGTATTTAAGAACTACATGTAAAAGGAAAAGAGATACATAGCTTTTTGATTTTTGTTTTTTTTTGCGGAACCAGGGATTGAACTCAGGCTCTTGCACTTGCCAGGCAAGCGATTATTCAACTGAGTCATCTCCCCAGCCCATAGCTTTATGAGAAGAAGAGAACAAGGTGAAAATAGACTGAGTCTATTGATTTATATTGCTGTGAGAAGATTTTAAGTATATTTTAAAGACAAATGTTTACTAAGGATAGACACCATTTTAGTGGGTAAAATGTAAGTAGCAAGTGAATTCAAAAGCAATAAGGATTTTAAAGAAAGAGAAGGATTTAAAATTGCATACAGTATATTTAGGTTCTTCCACAGTCCTAACCTTTCTTTGCTATGAATAAGATACAACTATAAAGGCGTGGGAAACAGTCCAGTGTTCTCTGAGCTGCAATTTATTTGTGGATAAATCGGACGTTGTAACATCCAGTGTTTAATAGTCTTTCATATCCCATGAAACTTACATTTTTCATTTCTAATTTTAAAGATAATAAAAAAAAAAAAACCAGAGCTTTTAGCTGGCTTGGTCACAAATACTTCTGGTGAGAAAGAAATAAATCATCTATGTTTTGGCTTAAAATTCATACATTTTAAAAGTAAAACCTTTTTTATTTCTTAAACTACTGTGCCCAAATAAATCTGTGAAAATAAGTTATAGTTAGTCTCCAGCTGCCACATGATTATTTTTTGTAAGTAACTAGGTTGCATTTAGTATAAGAGCTTATTTTATCTCTGGACTATGCCATAGTCCCAAGTTTTCCCCCTACAAATTAAAGTGGAAAAAGGGATAGTTCTCTTTTACTATTTTGACTTTCAGAGTACACTGTCTGGCATTTTGCCTTAAACTTTTACAGTAGCGGTTTATGTGATTGAAAACTATGATTTCCCACCTGTGTGTTGCCTTTTCTCTTCTCCTCCTCACATTCCTTCTGCCCACCCTTTTTGATTCAGCATGAAAAGCACATAACAACTTAGTCATGGTAACAGAAGAGAAAAATGTAGATGTCACTGCCAGTTAACCCCTCACCTCTCCACCCATCAATGACATTGAATTTGCAGGGTCCAGGCCTCTGCTTGGCTAGGCACAGAAGCACAGCCTTTCCTTGTGAGGTGTTGCTACCTGAGAAAATGCCTTGAAGGCATTCTTTTCTTTTTTCTTTTTGCCAGCTCAGTGTGGTGCCAGGGATAGAACCACTGGCCCTGAGCTTCTCTAAGCTTACCTAAGCAGGCGCTTTAGTCTGCTGAGCTTTCTTGCTGGCCCTCAAAGGCCTTCTTAAAAGTTGAACCTTGGCTTCTGTTACACTTGTGTAGCATATCTGCAACCACAATAAATTTTCTTTTTTAACTAAATTGTTACCAGTGAATTATTGCAGTGCATTAGAATCTCCTGTGGTGCTTCCTGAAGTAGAGTGCTAGGCTGCATGGTAAAGATGGAGTGTGACAATCTGCATTCCCAACCAGGGTCCAGGTGATGCTGATGTTGCTGGCCCAGGGGTCAACCTGCAAGAACCATCATTCTAACAGTTCACAAAACTTGACACCCTTGTTCCACCACAGCTATTTTAGGTGAAAAGACATTAGGAAAAAACAATTTGAAAGAACACACTTCAAGAAGTAGATGAAAATAGTTTACTTTAGGGCATTAAAATATCTAGGCTCAAAGGAATTATTATAAGACTATTTCTGCAATAAGACCACAAATCAGAAATGTTTCCATCACTAATGGCCTATAAAACTTTTAACTTCTACATAATACAAATCTTCAAAATAATGTATTTTTCAGAGGTTAGCAAATCAGGGCTGGGGAGATAGCTCAATGGCTTAAGCACCTTCCTGGCAAGTACATCCTGAGTTCAATTCCTCAGTACCCCTACCCCATAAAAAAGATGTTAACAAATCATATTGCTTGCTCTCTCTCTCCCATTCCCATCTCCATATCTCCTTCTGTATTTTTGTGACTTACCAGGTACTTTTTGTGCAGCTTTGACACTAAGACTTCCGTTGAAGTTTGACAGTGATGCTAACAGGCATGGTTTGTTAGGATGAGGCACAGGTTCCATGGAGACCACAATCTGAGTAGTATGGACAGAAATTTTTTGAAAGTAGGAAATGGCTCTCCACATGTTTTCTTGAAATGAAATCTTTTGCACTCTATCACCATGAACTTTGGGTTTAGACAACTTCCCATGGAGGTTGTAGACTGGATGCTCATCTTTATTCAACATGGTGTATGATAGGGCTGAAGTTTCTTTGAGAGGTGCAAAGGTGTGTGCATTTTTGATCTTCTTTAAAAAGTGGTTTATCTGATCCAGTTTGGTAAAACTCAGGTTCATTTTCAAAGGCTTTGATATATCCAGGCTGATGTCCGCTATAGAAGTGAAAGAAGATAAAGAAATTAGCACAGCTCTCATTAAGTACTCCTTAGGATGCCAGAATGTTGTACTTCTTTTACCACTCAGTTAACTATTCATTCAATGTCATTATTTGAAGAAACATTATCTTTAGACTACTTAACTGCCTATATTCCTGGCCAGTTACTGTTATTTCCTGACACAGCAAGCACCATACATGGACAATAAGGTCATATATTTCCACTTTTGTATTCATACCCCAAGGCAATATGAAACAGGTTTTCAGTTTGTTACTTACCTGAAACCAAGAAAAAGCACTTTTCTTACTATCCAGAACAATATCTGACACAAATACTGATGGTAATCAACACTGATCCAAGTATCTTACTGATGCGGCTTCCCATACTACTCTCTAATTGAATTTTGTAGAAAATATTTTGTTCTCCTTTTTCCAGCTGCAAAACACAACAGCCCTTGCACTGTTCCCTACAGTCTGCATTGATAGAAGTTGAAATACTTCATTCAAAATACATGGAGATTCTTAAAATCTATTTCATTTATATATCTCAAATATCAGATGTTCTCCTAGTTGCTTAGTTGACTCACATTAAAACAAACTCAGCTTATTATTTCTATTTTATCTTATTTACTCTTCAATTGCCTTCATTTTGTTTTTATTATCAGTAAGACTTTGGATTGTAAAGATCATGAAGGCAGAAATTGCCATACATCTTTATAGCCCAGTGTTCACACTGTAACTCACAAATGTATCTAGCAATAAATGTTAGAACTTAAGTGAACATAACAAGTATTCATTTCACTGGAGCCCGAGCATGTAACAGAAGACAAAATCCCAGTGCAGCTAGGAATAGTAATTATTAAGCAAGTCAAGTTAATGTTCTATATCTACTTCCCTAAGGAGGGCTTTTCTCTTTTTCCTTGGATTTTGGCACCTCTGGGTTTCTTCCTATAGGCCAAGTTCACTTTGGCACCCTCATTTTCATATTTGCCTTTCTTCCTGTTCATTCACCTGTCTTATCAGGCATAGTAAAACTTGGGAGAGTCCTGGCTTTAGCAAGTTGTCCACTTGAAAAGATCAAATACTGGAGTAACCATTATACATTAATAATATGTTCTTGTCTCCTCATATATTTTTTTTGAACAGAAAAAAATCCTTAGAGGAATTTTTTAGTGCATGCTACATAGAATAATGGGTTCTATTTTAGCATATTCAAACACTAATATAAGTACTTTGTTCATTTCCACTCCTCCATCATCTCCTTTCTTTCCTTTTATCCATCATCTTTCTCTTCACTAATAGTCTTTTACTTGCCTGTCATCTCCCTTTAAAATTTTTTTTATGTTTCTTAATTCCTCATATAAAAATGTGACATCTGACTTTCTAAGTCTTGTATTTGTTAGTATGATCTCTAATTTCATCCAGTTTCCTGCAAGTGATATAATTATATTCTTCTTTATGGCTGAGTAATATTCAATTCTTCAGTATATTCCTGAAAGAATGAAAATCAACATATGATACAGTGACTTGCCTTCCCATGTTTACTGCAACACAGTTCAGAACAGTGAAGCTATAAAAACATTCTAGGTGCCTATCAAGAGGTGCATGGATAAAGAAAGTATGGAATATATGCACAGTGCCTTGAATGCTTAAGAGAAGGGGACTGGATTCAGTGTGGTGTTTTGTAAGTAAAATGGACAAACCATAATTAATGGATTGGGACCAGGGAAAGAGGTAATAAATGAGAAGCCAAAAAATCAGATTTCTTTCTGTCTGTCTGTCTGTCTGTCTGTCTGTCTTTCTGTCTTTTGTATTTTAGTAAGGGTCTACAGGGTCTCACTACATGGATCGGACTTGTAGTGATTCTCCTGTGTTCAGCTTCCCAAAGAGCTGGGATTATAGGCATGGGCCACTACGCCCAGTCTCAATGGTGATCTCAGCACACACCCCTGAGGGGCAGGGTTGGCAAGGCATGCCCAGGATCAGACCCCTGCATCTGCGTCTTCCTAAGCAGGCAAAAAGTCAGATTTCTGACGTAAGCCACTACTTAATGAATATAGGGAAAATAGTATGTCTGTACTAACTGCTTTGAGACGAGGGACTTATGTTGAGTTTGGGAGCGCTCAGTACAAGGGACAACTGGGTTTTTTATTTGCTCTTTTCCTTTGTTACATTATTAAACATTAATTTAGCTACAACAGGCCAAGTAGTAGTTTAGGTACTCAGAATACTAAGAAACTGTAAAGTCTATTATTTAGAAGCTCACCAATCAGTAAATTATGACAGGTATATAAGCAGGAAATTATTTAAAAAAACCTACAGATTCTTGATGATAATAAAATGCACAGGACATTCTGGAAGTGATGAGAGGCACCTCACTCACGAACAGAGATCAAGAAAAATTTCCCAGAAGTGACTTAAGGACTGAGTCTAGAAGACTCAGGGCAAGTAGCCAGAGTTACACAGTTTTTGTCTGTGTTCCTCAGTCCACAACGGTACCTAAGAGAGGAAGGTCCGCATCCACATAGGAGCTGCAGTTCTCACATACATCACCCTATAAATGCTATGCCAATTCGCAGTTAGAGGAAAAACTGGATCTCTTAGGTTCATCAGGTTTTTGGGTGAATATTGGGCCAACTTCCTAGCCTAATTATATGGTCTTTTTAAAAGGGACATAAAGAAAACAACAGGGAAAGTCAGAGAAATTTGAAGTATGGGGAAGGTTTGTGATAGTTTACTGCTGCTCTGAGGATGGTGCGGGCCAAGTGAGAAAGTGCCTAGAGCACCCTTTGGGCAATCTTTGGATAACAAGTGGCAAGGAATTAGGAACTCAGTCCTACAAACCATAAGGAACTAGATTATGCAATCAACTGGACTGAGTTTAGAAGTAAATTCTAGGAGCCTCCAGATTAGGGCCTCACCCAGATGACCTTATGAAAGTCCCTGAGTAGAAAACCTAGCTGAACCCACCTGGATTTCAATTTATATGATTGTGAGAGGATAAATCTGTGTTGCTCTAAATTATATTTGGTATAAATTAACAGAAAATAAATATAAATTCCATATGCACATTTATTCATATGACATTTCCAGATTTTGATGTGAATATCAAAGAAGTTAAAAGACCTAAGCATATTTGCCTCAACTGTATCTTTCTCTCCAAAAGAAAAAACATCTAGTATAGCTTTAAAATGTATAATATGTTAATCAGCTTCTTAGCTCTTTATTTTTCTTTAAAAAAAAAAATTCAGGGTTCCAAGAAAGAAGAAACTGTCTCTCCTACGGGGGAGAATATAGCCCTCAAGTCTATACACAATAGCTATGTGAAGATTTTAAAAAATAAAGGATAACAGGTCATGGAAGAATAACAGAATTCACAATACCACTTAAACAGGAATGACTTTCTCATTTATCCTCACCCTCATCCCTAGCCTACACAGTGTCATGTGCAGATAAAGAGATATAAAGAAAAAGGCCTCTATTTCTGAATTTAAAGAATGTGAAGTACAGCTCCTAATGCTGAGAGACTACTAAAATTCTCTGCCTTATTCCTTCTTTTTCTCATTCATGATTTTTCACACCATGAAATTAAGTTTTTGGTAGAAAATTCATACCTTCTTTGTTAATATCTTCAGTCCCATAATAGGAAAATTATTTTTAGAAAAGGGAAAAATCATTCAACAAAAATTTTTGGCATTTTTAATCAAAAAAATAAAAATGAAGCAATCCACTTTTTAATGTCTTTTCTACTTTTAAAAACTAATGAAATACAGCAACCTCATCACTAGGATAAAAACACTTTTTAAAAAGCCTAAAAAGCTCTTTTTTTAAAAAACACAGACATGGTGGGAATTATGTAATCTTTTACAGTAAGTGGAAATATAAATGAATGATAAAGTGCTAGGCATACATTGTTAATGTTGTTAATACAGATTTTATTCCAATTACTAGCAAAGTCTTGTGTTTAAGAGTTTTAATTTTTTTTCATCATCCTCATTGAACTTTAATTAATAGACTATTTTCAGAATTTAGATTTTAGGAATATGCAGTTATAGCCAGCTGGGTCATCTACTTTTCTGCCAGATCTAGTTCCTCTTTATCTCTGAAACATATTCTGTATTTTTAAGTGACCAAATAAACCCATGTCTGTCAATTATTAGATTCTAATTACTCTTCAAAACTTTCTGAATAGCTATCAGGAAACAGAATGATGGAATGACTATTGAGTTAAAAGGAGATTAGACAAATACAAATAAATTACAGTTATTTTATGGTCCCATCACCCTAAAAGGTGACTTAATAGTGAAAGGAAAAGAATCACATTGCAATAATGAAATCAGACAGGGAATTCAAGCCCCAGAGGTGATTCCCCTAAGTTTATGCTAATGCACACCTTGTGGGGGACCAAACATCAATTGCTAAAGTTTTCTGAGAACGGTTCCAGATATTTTCTTATTTAAAATGTTCCAACTTTACTTGACCCATTAGTCATCATATTACTTACATTTATAATGTATCATGAAATCTATTACCAAAAATCCAATGGGTTCAATATGGCTTGTTATATCCAAATCATAACATTTGTGAAAGAAAACATTGTTAAGTGATTCTTCCTTTTGAATTTTATTTGCAAAACACTTTTTTTTTAAAAGACAAATAAGGCCTACTAGGAAAACATTTAGTCTATACATAGGTGGCTACGTACAAACAGGAATGGTGCTTTTTATTCCTCATCTTAGAGATAAATGCAAAACACAGATACAACAAATCTACAATTGAGCATGACTTTAAAGATTACAGTAACTTCAATAAAAACATTTTATTACTAATAGTATTTTTCTCTTAGTGATTCAAATTCAGGTTTTTATTACAGTATAAAGCAAATGTGCTCATAATGACAGTGGACAGTGGAGGCTGAATGTTCAGAGGTGTGAGAGCTAGAAAACTGGAAAGCTGCTGAAGACAATGAGGTCAATGTGTTTTTGATGGCATGACATGTGAAGATTTCAGTGGAAGCAGATATGAATGCTTTAATTAATGATGGCATGCCATGTGGAAGTGGGTCCTACTCCAGGTGCTCTGAAGAGAATCAGAGGCAGGGACTGACATGGGTCTGACCTGTGTCAGCCAGTAGCAGTTCATGGTGCTTATCACTTAGATCTGGACATCATCACTACTAGCAAACTTATCCAAACACATATTTTCATGATCAAGCATTGACTGTTTGACTTCATCATACAGTTATGATTATAGAATAATCACATTGGCTTTCTAAACAGAATGTAAAGAACTGAATTATTCTAAATGAACTTGTCTCTTCCAGTAGTAACAGTATGAGGCAAAATAACACCCACGCTCTAATAATTTTTGCAGCTTTTTGGTGCTTATTATCTTTGTTTTGCTATTCTTTTATTTTAAATGTATTTAGTACAGGGTCTACAGGGTCTCACTATATAGATTGCACTTGTAGTGATTCTCCTGTTTACAGCCTCTCAAGTGTTGGGATTACAGGTGCACACTCTCATGCCCAGTCAATTGCTTTCTCAGTGCACCGCAGCAGTGGGGCTGATGTGGCAGGCCTGGGGATCAAACTACCAGCCCCTGCATCTGTGTAAGCAGGCGCTTTAATTCACTGAGCTATCTGGCTGGCCCTTGTTTTGCTATTCTTAATTGTGGCATACATTCATCCTTGAAGACAATATATACATCTTTTGGAAAGAGCCAAATGTTGTTTGGAGTTAACTTTAGCAAAAATAGTATTACCAAGCTGCTTATGAAAAAAAGGAGACATCATGCAAGAGATCCGTGAGTGGAAATCAAAGAGGAAAGATCACTGAAGGTTAGTGAATTAGGCTAAACCTAGTGGCAGCTAAGAACTAGGGTGTACAGAGAAAAATGAAGTAAGGATTCCAGACTGGCAGAGCAACAAGGCTTAAAACATAGAGAAGTCAATTTACAGAGACTCTGTCTTGTCACCAGTATTGGCTGAAGAGGTCACTTGAGATTCAGGGCTGAGGAGACATATGTCAAGTAAATGTCTGAATATGCCTTTTTCTCTCAAGCCTTAGCACACCTACCTGCCTCTGTGGTAGTCCAACTACATACTATATAGCAATCTATACAGTAGTAGAAATGTGCCAGTATCAATCTTGGTTTTATAAGTTATTTACAGTAGCCACCATGCATCTTGGCTATATCAATTATTTACAGAGACTGATGAAGTGCAACTGTACCAAAATCTTGCTGCTTTGAATGTAATGTTCCCCAGAAATCACCCCCACCAACTGAACCAAAGTGTAGCCATTGTAGGTGAAATTTTTTCTTTGCAGGTTCCCATTCCCAATTATGTGACAATCTGAGTATCATTAAAAATAATAAACTTACAATAATACCAACGAGTGTCAATTAACTGGCCATCACTGGGATATGCTAGGCAGGTGTTTATGCCACTGAGCTATATCCCTGGCCCTCGGGGATATGCTAGAAAGCCAATTTATATTTGAAAATTAAAGGAAAAGAATAAAACATTTATCCTGCCTTTGTGGATGAATAGTACCAGGTGTGGTGGTATACTTCTGTAATCCCAGTGCTGGGGAGGCTCAGACAGGAGGATCACTACTAGTTCAAGCTGTGTAGGGAAACTCTACCAAATAAATACATGAATAAATCAAAGAAGAATCTGAAGTTAAGGCTACTAGTTAACAAACTTTGGAATAATCAAGGACTGCATTTACACAAAGGAGGTACTAAATACTATGAAGGGCTACTGTAATAAAAAAAAAACCCACGGAAAATACCTCAAATGGAAACAAGGACAAATCAAAAATGATAGTGCCATATGAGAGTACATGGCTGGAATAATGCTATTATTTAATATTTTAAAGGCACTTGAACACCATAAGGAATGGTGAAAAAAGCAAGGGGGGAATGTGATGCAAACATATTTAAAGAGTGAAACGTATCTACTAGGTGTGTGGAGAAACAATCTTGGAGTTAGATGTAAGTCAAAACTAGAGCTAAGCATTTGGAATTTGTTAACATAAATTGAGGCTATTGTTCAGAGATTAGAACAGAAAGCTCAGCCCCTGCATTCTTGGGATGGCACAGGGCTAGAGCGTTAAAGGAAAGAGAGCTGTATGGAAGCAATAGTTAGGGAAGCCAGATAATATTTCTTTTCTTTTCCATTTGAGCCTACTCCATGTTGCTTCCATAGCAGGTCATTCCCGAACCTCCTTCACTCTCTTCTGTAGAGGAAAAATTATGATAGAATTAGCCTCCATGAAGACATGTTTTTAAAAATTAAATATCTGCCACTCCACTGACTCAGTTGTGTTGCCGGCCCCTTATAGGCTTACCAACCCAGGATCAGCATCTTTGGGTCTAATTGATTATAAATGCAGCCCATCAGATGCTACAACCCTTAATTAGACTTTCAAAGAAGACTAAGTCCTTCCATTCTGCAGTGTAGGAATGTAAGTGATATGCCTTGTTATGCTGGTGGAAAATTTGTTAATAAAATTGGACGGTTATCTGAGTAAACTAAAGTTCATTTAAAATCAGTTTATTACAAATAATTTTTTTTCATTTCTCTTTAAAATAGAAATTATTGTTGAAAAGCTAAGCTGAAATGTGAAAGGCTTTCCTGCATTTCAAATTCTCAATCCATTCCCTATCTGACATCCTAATGTTAAATTTATGGATTCATTTGATAAATCAAGAGGAAAATAAACAATGATAATAATGTTGACACTGGAAACTGGACTCCATAATACCCAGGAAATGTAAACATCAAGGTTCTTATGATTTTGTTAATTAATTCATATTTCTTCACATAGAAAATAGTTATAGTATGGCTGTAAAATTGAATTAACTTATCGGCAAGACTCTAGTGGCTAACCAATGGGCTTTATCCCAATTTTTGGAAAGAAAGGATAAAAGACAGAATTTTAGGGAAACATTAAGAAAAATTAATTAAAATTAGTTTCTGAAGATCTTTTCTTTCACTTTGAATCTTCTTGCCTTTAAAAATTGTATTACTACCCAGGCATAGTAGTATATCCCTACAACCTCAGTTACTTGGGAGTCTAAGACAGGAGGATAGTAAGCCATTCTGGGCAATTTAGCAAGATTCTCTCAAAATAAAAAAGAAAAGAAATGAAAGGCAACATAGCTTAATGCTCTCTAGTTGTAACACCCAGCATAAATGGGGAAAAACGATTTCATTTATTCTTCACTTTCTTTGGGTCATTTTTCTCAGGAATCTGTTTCCATGAATCAATCTTCTTTAATTTCCATCAAGTAATAAATTTAATAACAGAACAGAACAGAACACAAATGCAGAGTTCATCAAGTAAATAAAGACATTTAAAAACCAAATATTTAGGAGAAAGTAACTTAAAATTTTTACTTTATGTAAGTAAAGCTAATTGTTCATGGAAAGTCTTTATTTTACAGCACTTAAGTATGCATTTTCATTCAAATCAAAGTTTGTGGAGATAAAATATTTTAGGATGTTTAGGAATTTTTAAGCACAAATTAAAATCATTGTAACATAAAACAGCAAGTTAACTCAAAATAAAACAATATTCAGAGTAAGATAATAACCACTTAAAAGTCACATTGATTTTTAAAACAAAAATCATATAGAACCAAAGATAAAACCAATCCAAAGCTAATATGAAATCAGAAAAACTGAAAACTACATAGGTAAATAATGAATAAATTAAATAGGATGAGATCCAAAAAAAGATATCAGGAACCCTATGGCTATGTGGATACTGAACCTAAGGTAATATGAAATTGCACTCAGAACCTTGTGTTTGATACAAGCATATTATTTAAAGTATATGATGAATAGCTGCATGCTAATCATTAATTTATAATAAAAGAGAGATGACTTGAGAATCTGTCTTAATTTGGTACATTTATTCTTTGTTGCTATTTAAATGTCATTTCATGGCTACAGTGAGGTGTGGTTCAAAGATTTTTCTGCAAAAGAACAATGAAAAAAATACCAGGGAGTTCCAATATTTTTGTAAATGACCCTGAGTTAATTAGAAAAATCTGCACCCCTTCCAGTTCTTCTCATGTGTCAGCTCTCATTAAATTAAAAAAAAAAAAAAAAAAAGCTCATTTCAAAGTTAAGAAATCCTATGGTTAACAAAACTTTTAAACTGGGATCAAGTGGGCACATTCTTCCATTTCTGTGTGATGTCATACCAAACACATTACAGTTGAATTTGAATTTGCAAGAGTAGAGTGATTTTTCAATATAAGAAGTATCTGATTTAACACTAATTTTTCCCTCTGTAGGCCAACTGCGCTGGGAACAGGTGGCCCTGCTTTCAATTACAGAGGGCTAGCATGCCAGTGTGAGGCCTGGATTAGTTCACCTTCTCACGGGGAACTTTCCTCAGTTGGGAATGGATTTATTATAGCTTCACACATGGAATAGAGCTCATGTCAGCTGAGGGCAGTGACACATCATATGATTCAAATTAACCTGCTGTGGACTGTTCCGCAGGGCTTAGATTGTGTATTAAAATGACGACATTTTAAAAACAGCTTGAAAGAAACCAGGATTGCTGAACTGCAATGGTTCCAATTTGTTCCAACTAATCTATCACCTGCTGGAGATATTATTCTAGTGGGTTTTTGGTAGCTGCTGTTTTCCAGGTTTCTCCAAGCCACTGACCTTGCTAATGGGTACAATTGTTGCCTCTGAAGGAAAGAGGTGGGGGCGAGGAGAGACTTGAAGGAGTTTTTGGTGTACAATTTAGGACCAGCCATTTGGGTAAGGTAATTCTAAGTGAAGAGAGGAAATAAGTGAATACTCAAGAACTCTGAATTGGTTTGCCAAATACAAGTTGCAGAATTTGTATCACCTTGTTCACAGAAAATAATCTCTAAAAGATAATTTTGAAAGGATGGATTTTAAAATGCTATTATTTTGAAGAAAATTTAAGGTTAGGCAATTATACTTACTATTTCCTTATATTTGAGGGTCATATCTATTATCACTGTAACCTAAATTCAATAGCACAAAAAAGTTTATGGCTTTGGATATGTAGCAGTAAGGCATTCTTTAGGAATGTTATGTGAATACATATGTATACTTATTAGAAAAGTAATGGCAGGAAGTTTGTCATAATATTTAATAAGAACATTGCATAAGAAACAAGTATTATTTGTAATACCTTAATTATTATCACTAGTGCTTATTTCTTAAGGGAGAGAAATAGTACTGGAAAATATTGTAAACTTTGTTTTCCCCCTTCTCAGCATAAATAATGCCCTTTCTTACACTCTTATTATGTAAAATTCAAAAAAAATTTTAAAAATTGCTAAAAATCTATAAAATAGTACATTCAATATGCCAAAATTGTTTTAATGTCTTTTATTCCCATTTAAATAATGTTACTATTCTCTATAGCTTCTTGATTTCCAATTTAACATACAGTGACAATCTGACAATATAATGACAGAAGGTAAATACCTGTGGAATATCTACTGACCTATTTGAAATGATAAACTGTTCACAGTAAGAAAATTTTTATTCAAGAAAATAAATTTAGTACAAGGTTGTCAGGAAGCTTCACAGAGCTGAAACAACATTTAAACTAAGAGTACTTTTAGTTATAATCTCCATTCTGTTTAATTTCTGACAATAAAAGCACCATTATGAAAACTGTTCTCTTGTGCCCACAAATTTCTGGAGTTGTACCCTCAAAAGCTATTACTAATGCTCTTAGAAGTCATATATAAACAGTTGGATAAGCAAACATGTCTATACATAGCTTAGCCCCTAAATAACATTCATTTCATCTAGGAACCTGTTGAAATGCAGATTTGTAAGCTCCATCTTCCACAACTATTAAATCACAATTTGCATTTTAACACATTCTGCAGAGATGCTTCACACAAAGCCTGAAGATTGAGCAGCCCTACTGCAAAGTAACTATTTCAATTCAATTACTTAAGAGTTTGAATTTCCGGGTACATTATCATCACTATTGAAAGGACATGAAATCAGAAATGCTATATATCTAATTCCCAATTTGGAAAAGTACCTTAAGAAACACAAAAGTACAATTACCTTAAAAAGCAATTTTTTTCTACCACATAGTTATATCAAATGCTGGAGGAACTAATATATAGTTTTATGTACTCATTGGTGTTTTCTCTTAGGATTCAATTTATTTGGTTGTGTTCAGAATATGGTACTGAATCTACCATCAACTTGCAAATCCTTATCCCTTTCATGAACAGATCAAATAGAAACTGCAAGACAGCTTCCCAGCCAAACTCAGTGAAAGACTAAATACAAAGCAAATGTGAGACTCAATGAGAAATAAGAAGCAAAGTTTGTCACTCTTCTATGAACTAATCCTATTTTATCTTTTTTTCAGTACTGGGGATTGAACTCAGGACCGTCTACTGTGCTATCTCCCTAGCCCAAATCCTATTTAATCTGTCCCAACATTTTAAGTCTTTCACATATAACACTAAAATCAGGAAATGTCCTACATCTGATATAATAAAAGAAAGCACTGTATTACAGTTTCAGTGGCAGAAGAGTTTTTCCATAATTTTATTGAGAAACAAATAGCAATGAGACAGTTTCAAATCAAATTGGTAGGACAGTTTCAATAATTAACACATTGTATACTGTCTTCAGTGGTTAATTGCTGTACAACATGAGGACATGATATCCTATTTACAAAAACCATTAGAACAAATCACTCTATTCATTAAGAGAATGTAACTATATATCTATCCTAACCACTCTGAATACACAGATGCAAAATAGACATTCATCTGTATACCTTTTTTTGTTCAGTTCCGTTATTTGATTATTATAGGTGTGTAAACTCAGCAAAATATTCTAAAAGAGTCCAGTAGTCCATAATATTATTGGGTCTTCCGCTTCACTGGCAATGTCAGAAATTGTTGACCTGATTCCCCTACAGGTTAACATAACAGCATGGCTTTACTTCTTATATTTCGTTTTTGTACTTTTCTGCTAGATGGTTAAGACCAAGGTAAAGCAGGACCTATGCAACAAGAGTTGTAGCTTTTGCGTCTGATAAGGTCAGTGAAATCCCCTCAGGATTTATCCTGAGATCCTGTACCTCACATTGTAGAACCTTTGTCAGTGTCAGCCATGTGGATGAGTCACGGCCATTGCTGGGCCACTGTGTTCTCTGTGAAAGCCTGAGAAAATGTTTTCTCTCCATGTGACTCTCCTTAGGCACACTGTACATCATTGATCACTTTCCTCTTTGGCCCCATAATGACCTTGATCAGAAAATTTGGGACACTAGTGAGTTACATGATGTAACAGTACAAGTTCTCATATGTCCTGAGTCTTATATGACCTTGGAAGGCTAGGGCCAAAAAGTTGGCTTTCAATGCAGCCTTCCTTTTTCTCTAATTTGGTCTGCAAACTTAGGTTGTTAACCATCCAGAAGACAAGCTTATTGTTATTACCATACAACTTAGGCTGTTAAGCTTAACCTCACTATCTGTCTGCATATCAAACATCTAAGGCATAACATGGAACAGGTATTTTTCATAAAGTATTGATATGTTGAACTTTAAGTCCCTACAGAACATGATAAAAAAATTTAAAAATTAGGATACATTTTAAAAATAGGCATAAAGAATTATAAACTTATGTTTACACATAAGTCCAAAAATCTCACCATATACAACCTTGAAGCAGGACAGTCCCACAACATTCCTTTTCCTGTCTCTTGCTTTCATTCACCACCCCCTTCTTTTTGAACAACCATCTACCAGAGAGACAGCATAGCAGCAACTGGCATGTCATGACAAGCAGCCTGTATTCAGAAGACCAGAATGACAGGCACTCCAAACATGAAACTACTATTACAGATTACCATCTGCAGTGCAGTTGCTTAGTTCACAGGTATCAGTATATATAGTTAGTCAGGGTGAGAATCTTTCCAATTAATTGCTAGATTCAAAAATCTTCTGGAGATTCTCAGGATCATTGCCTTGTCCATCTTCTACATATAACTGTATGGCTTGACACTGTCATGTTTCCTAGCTCCAGAAGTTTCTTTTTAATGATACATTAAATATCTTTTCCTATAATTCATGGTGGTTTTAATTCAGTGAAAGAGAACATTTCATATTCAAAAAACAAGTACTAGATAGAACTTATTCTCTTCCAACCTATCTACTGTTACACAAAAGTTTCTTCCAACATTAATGACTCCCTTATCCTTCATCCTGAGTTTCTAACTTTCTGTTTTTAAAACCATGTCCAGATACTTATCATGAATAGAAATAGTTCTTCATGATAGCACTGGAGGTACAAGCATAAAGAACAACCAAGCCCCAGAGACGAGCAAATTCGGTTTCTGGCTCTGTCCAGTCCAGACCTTGTGACTGGCCCTCTCCATCTACAGTCATTCACCACAGGAGCACTGAGGAGCCACAGCACAAACACTCCACAGGGTCCACACACGGACATTTCCCTGATCAAAATTGATGCTTTGCAGAGTTGAAACTATAAACTCATTTGTTATTTATTTATTTATTTATTATATATTTGGTACAGGATCTCACTATGCAGCTAGGATTCCTAGTTACCTTCCGGTTTGCAGCCTCCCCAGCTCTGGGAGTACAGGTGTAAGCCACCATGCCTGGTTTTGGTGGCTGTCTCAGCACGCCCAGGAGTGAGGTCAACACAGCATGTGTTGGAACTCTGCACAGGGATCGAACTCTGGTCCCTGTGCTTGCCTAAGCAGGCACTCAGTACACTGCACTATCTCAATGGCCCTTATTATACATTCTTACTGGAAAAATAAATACTTATTTGATGATAAACATTCTAAAATACTATTCCATATAACAGAAAAAAACTAAAATATAGTAATTTTTGTTAAATAAATATTTAACACTTTGTTGAAGAGAAGACTAATAAAAGAAGAAAAGGAAGAAAAGACAAAGGAATAAGAAAAAATGGGAAAAGAGGAGGAAAAAAAATAATATCTATACTAAAAGTAGATTAGTAGAGATATTAAGATCTAGTCTTTGTAAATATAAAGACAGATTTTAAAATAGTTTTTCTGCCACTATAAGTGGGCAATTTCCTTTACTTTTTAGTCTTGGCTGCTTTAATTATAAAACAGGATAATTGTAGTACTTATTTCTTGGGTTTTTATGACTATGTAAACCACATTTGGTATTTGTACCTATGTATCTCAAAGAACTAATTGCTTTCTGTGTCTCAAGCACTTTCCTAAGCATTTGAAATGAATGTACTCAAGTATCTAATCTAGCTATATGTACTATTTTATGTATAAACATCATGTGTTCAACCATTCATCCTTCTATCCATTTTATTTCCTTCATATACAAGTAAGAAAACTGAGGGGCTGGGGAGATGGCTCAGTAGAATAAGTGCTTGCCTGGCAAGCACAAGGGCCTGAGTTCAATCCCCAGTTCTGCCAAAAAGAAAAAGAAGAAAAGAAAAGAAAACTGAGACAGAGAGGATAAGATCATTCATTTAAGACAACACAATTAAGACAAAAGGTAGAAATAAAATATTGGAATTTTAGCTTTAAGCCAGCTATTCTTTAATCAACCACTTGTTGTCAGGCTAGAGGTAATTAGAAAGCATATTTATATCTGTCTTTTGATCTCTAGGAGGGGCAGCCCAAAGAGAGAACATTTTAGGAAAGCAAGTGAACTATTTATTTTTGGCAAAAAAGGTCAAAATTTCCAACAGATCTTATATGTAATTACTATAATCACCTGGTCCATTAAGGAAGTCTTTAATTTGTAGTGTTACAAGGGAAGGTGGTATACCACTCTTACTGTCTGTTTCTCCAGGTACTGTCTGTAGCCATACAGTGCTGTAATCAAGGCCTTCAGGCAGTGTCTTCCCAGGATCTGAAGTGACAAAATTAAAATTAAAAACATCAGTTACAATACTAACATCTCATTTTAGTGTATGAATTTTTTGCAGCACATAGTAAGTATGTAATAATTGCATTCATTGTGGAGAATTAGTGCAACACATATATATTTCAATTCTTTTCCCCCTTTTGCTTCCCCCCCCCTTTTTTTTGATACCATCAGATTATTTACTTGTAGGTCTTTATAAAGTTTAATGTATAAATTTGAGTTGATGAATAAATGAAAAAATAGCTAAATAATTACATAGAACTTTCACTGTTTGATTTATTTGTGTATATTCAGTATATTGTATGGAAAAAGATAAAACTGTCTATACAAGATGGGGTCACAAAACTTTGTTTTCCAGTACTAACGAGAAAAAAGACATTTTAAATTTCAGCTCAGGTCACTTTTGAAGGTAAAGCTCCTGCACTCTGAGCTACTGAGCATTAACAGTTTAAAACTTGGATTTAAAAAAATGTTAGAAACAAAGAAAAACTGGCAACCCTGTCAGCTTGAAAAAGACACACACATGTTCAAAGATTCAGTGCATTAGGACTACTTATGGGTTATTTGATCTATTTAAGAGTTTTACCAACATTATAATCTCTTTTTACTACTAGGCTTTTGAAGTTACCTTCAGTAGCTTTCCCGTAACCTTCTTTAATGATAAAACTCAATGTAGTTCCAATCTTCACTGAAATGTGAGTTTTTTCTATTTTGACACTTTCCTGTTTAATGTTATATATCTTTTACTTTTTTGGTTAATATAGTATATTTTTAACAAACTATATTTGGCTACTGGTACTAGTAAAATGAATTTGCTTTTTAATATTTGGAAATACAGTTTTTAAATAAAAATACAGCTCTTTAAATAAAAATCACTGCTGTATCTTGGCATACAGTACAGTAGAAAACTTCTCAATATTGTTTTCTTTTTTTGTTTCATGATTGTTTTACTCACTATGTTTTAA
Organism: Octodon degus; assembly: GCF_000260255.1. Classification (NCBI taxonomy): domain Eukaryota; kingdom Metazoa; phylum Chordata; class Mammalia; order Rodentia; family Octodontidae; genus Octodon; species Octodon degus. Next base: position 2,135,552 of record NW_004524694.1, on the reverse strand, counting down.
CAGCCTTTGAATGTCAATTTTATTGGGATATTCTTGCCACAGAGCCCATCTATTCCATTTTCAGTCTATTTGAAATGTGTTATTAAAGAGTTATTTATTTTAGGTTTTATTGATTGGATTGCTTTCAAGAATAGCATTTACATAAAGTGTATTATATTCAACATATGGTTATATAGTATTACTGTCATATGTGAACTGGGCATATAAATTCTACCTTGGAATTTGTATTTCTTGACCTTATCATGTGATCCTTATGAAATTTGGCACATATAAACCTTTACATGATTTCAAAGAAAATACTAAAAGCAATTGATCGTGACATTAGATGTATATGGTAAAGATCAAACACTAAGCTAGTGCATTCTTCATTTTTTAATATCATCCGTGAATTTAAAGCAGTGAAAATATGCATAGTACACCCACTACTCTAGTTTCTCTTTTAAATACAATGGTCAGATCTGGAGAAAGGATTATAGCAATCTGTTGCTGGTACATGCTACACTCAATATGGGATTTATGTAAATGACCAAGATGTGAGTATTTATCAAATAAGTGGTACTTGTTAGATCTATATGAAAGAACATGATTTTTCTCTTAGGGAGAAAAAAATTACATAACAAAAACAATAATTAATGAACAGACATGGACTAAAATAATGAACAAATGAACTCTGTGTGTGTGTGTGTGTGTGTGTGTTTACTTTGACAGAGTCTCGGAGTGTATTATGGGCTCTCCTTAAACTCATTATGTAGCCCCAGGCTAGCAGTGAACTTGCAGCGATTCTCCTGCTTCAGCTTCCTCAGTGCTGGGATTATAGAAATGAGCCATCATACCTGGTACTCCTGATAAAACTGATGTATAAATATTAATATAGTATATAAAAATGGCAAGTAAAATAGGATAAGTAAAATAAGAGGAATTTCATATACCACTTGTATGGAGAACGAAAAAAATGTTATGCTTGTGATATTTAAAAATACAATCCATTTATTATACTTTTCTAGAGATAAGGATTCAAAATAGCATGGGAGTATGCATGATAGATAAGTATGTTATACAAAACATCAACAACGATACTCCAAAAATCAAAAATCTAAAACTGATATATTATGTGTGACCACATAAAACTTTTGTCAAAGAATATCATGAATAAAAAGTCAAATAACAAAAAAGAAAAAATTGCAATACATGTAAAAGTAACAGAAAATATAACAATATAAAGAACTCACACAGCCAATGTGGATACTCATAGTAGAACCAGGGAAGACTATAATAGGTCTTGCTATGCTTTACAAGTTGACCTCAAATGGGCTTAAGTGATCCCATCAGCCTCTTCTATAGCTACACCACAGGTGCATGCCATTGATCCAGATTTAATCACATTTCTTCAGGAAGCAAACAGTCTTTCTAATCTGGGCATTAGTCTCTTGCTATATTAATTTGATCTCATTGGGATTTGCAATCCTTAGTAACTTCTTGTCCAATATTACCAACTTTTGAAATGATAATTGCTTAAATTCCTAGTTATACCAATGATAACATCAGCATTATGGATCACATATAATAAAAAACAATGTTTTCTTAAAAATTATTAGTGCAGATTCAGATTTTAGTGATATTTTTTCACTGATATAATACTAAATTGACATTACTTTCATTTTGACTGTAACATATGATAAAATATATAGTAAAACAAATGCTTGTGTGATGTAGCCCTGGTAACCTCAAAATTTACTTCCTTCTCCATTTATCAGTTTTAGAAAGTCCACAATATCTGTGATTTTTAAAAATGAAGTAACACTTATTGTATTTTCATGAAACCTCTAGTCAATGGTTATAAGAGTTACAGGTACACTCTAGTCCACCATAACTAATGAAGCCAGGCTCCTCTCACCATGTTACAGAACCAAGGTGGTATCCACAGCTACTGTTGGTCTGAAGTACACTGGGCTGTCATACTCATGAAAGAGCATTTAAGTGATGGGACTAGACTGTGATAAGGTTTCAGAAATCGTTTGCTACCAACCTAGGAGTTTACCAAACACACTTTGAATGTCCTGAAGCTTTCACATATTTTATTCTATAATAGAGTTTATAACATGTGACAGAGTATGGAGTGATAAAAAAACTTTCAAGGTAGTCAGATGTTGGCATAAATTCTGATTCCACTAGGTAAATTTGTTCTCAAAATAAAAATTGTGAAATATTATATAAGATAATGTAAACTGATTTGAGACTTCTATTTTTCTTTTGTGGCCCTGGGGTGAAGCTGGTGCAGCATGTCGTGCCAGGGATCAAACTGCAGTCCCTGTGTTGCCTAAGCTTACCTAAGCAGGTGCTTTAGACTGCTAAACTATTTTGCCAGCCCCATAAACTGGTTTGAATGTGACCTATCATGACTACAAAGTGAACATGTATAGTTACTTCGTCAAATGTCTACTCTTCTTGTTTTAAAAACTGAAAATCCCTCATCTAAAACAGAAATATAACAGAAATGGTTAAAAAAAATGAAAAGCTTTGTTTACTGGTATAAATTATTCTTGGTTTTAGTCTTAAAAACTGGCTGGCCTTTTTATAATAATTATGGAGGCTTCAAATAATATTCAACATATTTTGCTTCCCTATTAGTACTTCTAGCCACAGACCCAACTATTTCCTTCTAATTTGATTTAATGATTATCAGAATTACCTTCCTTTTTTTTTTTCTTTTTTCTTTCCTTCTTCCCTCTCCTTTTTTTATCTCTCTGTCTCTTATTTTCCTTGGTATGTGTACTACTGGTGATTGAACTTAGGGCCTCCACAATAAGCTACATCATCCTTTTGTTATTTTCATTTTGTAATAGGGTCTTGCTAAGTTGCAAGGCTGTACATCTGAGCTGGAACTATAATCCTCTTGACTTAATCTTCCAAAGGGTAGGAATTTCAGGTGTATGCCACCTCTCCCAGCTCAAAGTCATATACTCACCTCCTTACCTATCCCTTAGAGGCCTGTTGAATCAAGGAATCAATAACCTGCAAGGCAAAGCAGGCTGCTTCCATTTTCTAACAAGAAGCTGAGTAGTCTAGGAACATAAGCCTTTAATAAATAGCCGAAATGAAATGAGTTTTTACAACACTTTACAAGTAAACATGGAAAGTAGATCAGGAATTCAGTTTTATAGACCTTTCTTTTTAAAAGGAGATCAAGCATAAGCCACCATTAGCACAACTGTGCTTGGTTGTGATGATGTCCATGGCACAAAGTATAGTTTCTGCCATAGAGGGTCACCATGAGACCAATCGCTTCCTGGCCACAAGACATGTAAAAGGCAAGGCTGAAAGCTTTTTAATTTTAGTTTCTTTTACTTTTGCTTTTTATTATTAGTGTATGCTTGCAATTTATTTACTTTCTTTTTTCTTATGTAATGTATTTTTATCATTAACGTAGTTGTGGTATAACAGTTACACTAATATTGGGGAATTGGTAATGTATATTGCATACCTTGATCATTCTTATTTTTTCTTGTATGATTCATAGTTTAAATGGCTATTTTCTTTCTAACAATTTGGTCACAGAAACAAATGTACTTGATGAAGCTTCCATAATACCTTAAAATTAAATTGTGAAGGAACATAACTCTATGACATACATTAATTCAATGTCAGGAAAGAAAATTGATGAAGAAACCAACTCAATTACCCTGGAGGTAAGGAAAGTAATAACATCTTGTGGACCATTTTCATAACCAATGGTTAATTAGTGAAATATCAATTCAATGAATTTCTTTTGGTTTATTTTCTGTTCTTATTTACAATTTTGTTTTTCTTTCTTTCTTTCTTTCTTTCTTTCTTT
>NW_004524694.1:2129729-2130691 GCF_000260255.1 Octodon degus | reverse complement strand
TCACTACAAAGGAAAACTCTATGAAGAACAGATAACAATCATAAATACTTATGTACCAAACATAGATTTACTCAACTACACAAACACATATTAACAGGAATGAATGAGCACTGAAACAATTGTAGTGGGGGAATAGGGGAACCTTAATATCCCACTCTCACAAATAGATCAACTAGATAAAAATAAAAAAAGAAATATTAGAATTAAGCCAATCATTAAACAAATAGACTTAGTAGATATCTACAGAATGTTCTACCCCAAAACATCACAATACATATTCTCAGCTGCAATAGGACATTCTGTGAAATAGACCATATATTAACTGACAAAAAATCTTTAAGTAAATGTAGAGGAACCGAAATCACTCCAGGCATAGTGTCTGACCATAGTGCAATGAAAGTGGAAATCAACAACAATGGAAATCACAAAAACTATACTAATATATGGACATTAAAGAACACCCTTTTAAACAACCAATGGATCAAAGAGGCAATTAAAGACAAAATTAAAGAGTATATCCAATGCTTTTTGTAAAAAAAAAATTTGTATTCTCTTTAGATAATAATAAATCAATTAAACAAAAATACCAATTTTCTTGTTTTTCATTTATATATTTGGTACAGGGTCTCACTAAGCAGCTCAGACTCCTAGCAATCCTCCTGTTTTCAACCTCCCCAGCACTGGGATTACAAGTGTGCACCACCAGGCCTGGACTCGGTCAACAGCTTAGCATGCCCTGAGGGCAGGGTCAGCGAGGCATGTTTCCAGGGATCAAACCTTTTCCCTGCACTTGCCAAAGCAGGTGCTCTATCTAGCTGACCCTTATACCAAATCTACGGCACATATGAAAGTAATCCTACAAGGGAAATATATACTGATTAATTCACACATCAGGAAAACAACGAGTTAAAATAAACAACCTAATGTTGAACTTCACTTCTAGAACAAATCAAACCAAAAGT
>NW_004524694.1:2126172-2129629 GCF_000260255.1 Octodon degus | reverse complement strand
TTTTTTTTTTTTTTTTTTTTCAGAACTGTGAACTGAACTCAGGACCCTGCGCTTGCCAGGCAAGTGCTTATTCTACTGAGCTATCCTCCTGGTTCTACAATTTTCTTGATCTTGATACTAAATTCTAATGTGAGCTTCAAAAATTTTACAGGTTAACATTTGATTAAAACTCAAACGCAAGTTAAAATAGTAACTGTCAAAGAATATTGTGGTATTCCTAAAGATGAACTTAATCCCACTGTAACTCTCTTCTCTGCTCCAAGAAGCATGAGTTCTGTAGCACTGAAGTCAATTTTGTGTTTTTAAATGATTTCCCCATTCTTTTTAAGTAGATACTGATGAAAAACACAGGTATCATAACACTCATGATACAAATCATGTCTAATAACAAGAGTTTATTAAGCTTTCCTTTTCAGTGCTAATAATAAAAGAAATTTGAACCTACAGTTGAATAATACTCTGTATTTCCAAAGAATTTCATAAATATCTTATCTGGAGTTGAGGATAATCCATTAAACAACAAAGACTAAATATTATTTTACCCATTTTAGGGATAAAGAAATTAAAGCAAAAAGAAATGTAGTTATCTATATCAAAGAGTTTGGGCATCAGCATCAAGACTAAAAATCAAGTTTTCTGACTGACTTTATTTAAAATAACATTATTTCCCCAGATGACTGGGTCATTTCTTATTTAACCTTCTCATCACCTTTCTCCCTGAGTGATGCACTACAGTGCCTCTCATTTAAGAGACTGACTTACTTGCTGATGCCTGTCAAAGTAAGAATTTCATTTCACATTACTGGACAGCAAGAATGTTCCCAGCAGCTAAATTTTCAGATGAATGTTCAAGTTGTGATCATTCTGACATGAAAGTCACAGGTTAATTCTAAGCCTTTCCAGGGACATTAACAAAACCTTTAATTCTAAAGAGACATGTAACTCAATCTTCTCTTAAAAGTCAAAAATAACTAAATGAAATCAAGATATGATTTATGAGGTGTAAGAAGCTAGTTTATGATTTTTCAACTGTTGGTTTACTCAAATGTCTGGCACATTTTTTGCATATCAACTCATAGTAGCTAAAATAGTCAATGACTGTAAAATTTTTCAAAGTATACAACAATTATAATTACATTCCAATAATGTGAATTTTTTCCTTTACTAATTACAATCTGCTGCCATTATTTTAAAAGATTTGAAAGTGGTGACAAAAGCAATAATGACAATAATTTCATTCAGTGAGCCTTATGTTGCATACTTAGCTAAGAATTTTGGCCCTAAGAGTTTGCTACCAGTACTATCCCTGTATTACAGACTGGGAATTTGAGACTTAGTGAGATTAAATTAACTTGTCCAACCATCTGTGAAGAGCAGAAAGGGGATGAGAAGTCAGGACTGATCATGTCCAAACCTAGAGCCCTCTTTGAACACTATTTCATTTGTTTCTTATGTGGACCTTACATCCTATCTGTAGCATTATAAAAGTTTTAAATTCCAGTAAATGAACTATACTAGAGATATTACATCTTGATGTTATTGTTTGACAAACTATGTTATTACTGGCTTTTGTGGCATGATACATTCTAATAATCTTTAATTTCTTTATTTTAGTCTAGCTAATATTTGAAAGAAGCTATAAAAGAGTGAAGCAATTATTTGCAATTGGTTTCTCTGTTAGATCCTAGCACACATTAATGAACAATAGGCTACTGGGCTGATATACACAAGGAAGTGTGGTGGTTGATTAAGTTCCTCCAGGGTGGTAGGTCTCCTTCAGAACTGACAAGATGGCGCCATCACTTCTTTAAAAACAAACAAAAAAGCCCTAAGCAAAAAAGGAAAATGACATTTTGAAGCTGTCTTTGACTACATGGGCAAGTTATGATGCAATTTCAAATCTGGAGTTCATCACCTTAAAACAAATACCAATTTTTAAATATTTATAAACACAACTAATACAATTATGTTAAAAACAACTACATACATCTTTATTTAAATGAGAACTGCCAATAAAACAGCTGCTACATATAAAAGTGCGGGTAGAAGATCTCATTTCTGTTAGAGGTTTCTGCAGGTGGGTAGGGCATGAAAAGGACCATTGCCATATTATTTTATTATTTTAAAAACCTACTGCTTTACAGATATATTATTTATTTAGATAAGATACAAAGTCATTTGAGTTAGAACATTATTAACAGCCAAAACAGAGATTTAGGCTGATAATTTAGTCTTTAAATACTCTGGCAGTTTTAAATTAAGGAAATAAAACACAGCGTTGTATGTATTTATAGTTAGCATAATTTGGGCTCATTAAATTATTAAGACTAAGGATTATACTTTAATAATAATGCTTTCAGAAGAGTAAACAATTGTTATTTTATCTCATTTTAGCTTGCTAAACTGATGTAGTTAGATTCTACTCGTCATCTGTGCTGGGCAGAAGCTCATAGAATTTAAGGGAGCTATGTCTATATTTGTAACTATATAGCCCATATGTTCTGGGGAGGCTATATGGACAAGAAGCACAATTTCCTCGCATTTCCTCTTTTAAACTGGTGTAATGATGTATGAAAGGAAATACCTAAGGAACACAGACAGAGAACACCACTGCTGCCCTTGGAGTATTGGGGCATGTTCTCTACTTCAGAGTGATATGGTCAGAATCAAGTTAATGCTGACAACTCCAGGGGATGATAATTATTCATTAAAATGTATCTAATTGACCTGTGCTCACAGATGTAAACATGTAAAATATCACTTTTGGCAGAAAGCTTGTATTAAGTTTCTCAGAAAACCAGGTCCTGCAAAATAAATGAATAAAAAAATAAAATAAAATAAATCACACAGGCCGGCCAAATAGCTCAGTGGATTAAAGCACCTGCAAGCAGGTGCACGGACAAGGGATATGATCCCTGGGGCTGCCATGCCAGCCCTGCCCCTGGGCGCACTGAGACAGCAATTGAGATTGGGTGTGGTGGCGCATGCCTGTAATCCCAGCTCTTGGGAGGCTGTAAACAGGAGTATCACTATGAGTCTGATCTAGTAGTGAGACCCTGAACACCCTGTAGACCCTTCCCTAAAATATTAATAAAATAAAAAATAAAAAACCTAGGTCCTGGCAAAAGAACTGCAAGATGTTATTTTTAAATATTTAGAATGTATGGTGTCATCCATAATAGAAGAAGTTCACCACAGCCTAATTCTCAGTCTTCTTACATAAAGCACTCTACAAATATTACCAAAACTAAATAAATGTCAGAAAAGTAAATAAGAGGGCTGGGAAGACAGCTTGGCACTATAAGCACCTACTTGCCTGGCAAGCGCAAAGACCTTGGTTTAATCCCTGGTACTGTATGCCATCCCAAACCCAGAAGCCCAGGTATGACATGCCAACCGCGTAAACGGGCTTAGTGGTGCAGGCCTATAATATCAGCACGGGGGGGGGGGGGGGGGG
>NW_004524694.1:2112256-2115572 GCF_000260255.1 Octodon degus | reverse complement strand
GGGAAGGAGGAAGATGAAGAGGAGGAAGAGAAGGAGAAGGAGGAGGAAGAGGAGGAGGAGGACAAAGAGGAGAGGAGCAAACCAGAAATTCAATAAATTAGGAATGAAAAGGAGAAAAATCAAGAATGGATCCCACAAAAATCCAGATCATCAATACCTATTGTGAGAACCTGTATTCTAATAACATGGTAAAAACAGAAGAAATGGACAGATTTGTAGACAGAACTAAATTGCCAAAACTAAATGAAGAAGGTATAAAAATTCTAAATAAACCAGTATCAGCTAACGAAATTGAAAATGTAATTAAAAATTTAACAACAAAGATAAGCTCATACCCTAAGGGATTCACTGTTGGAAATTTAAAGAGAAACTAATCACTATTAAAACTCTTTAAAGAAATTGAAAGGGAAGCAGTACTTCTAAAATCATTCCTGGAAGCAAGTTTTACCCTGGTTTTGATTGGAAGAACACAACCATAAAAGAAAACTATAGGCCAATCTCCTAAATCAACATAGATGAAAAAAATCCTCAATAAGCTACTGGCAAACACAATGCACCAAATTAACACGAAGATTATATACCATGACCAAATAGGATTCATCCCACAGATGCAGGGATGGTTCACCACACACAAATAAAAAATGCAATACACCATATTAGAGAGCCAAAGATAAAAATCACATGATCACCTCAATAGATGTACAAAAGGCATTTGATGAAGTCTGACACCCATTCATGATAAAAAATCCTACAGAAAATTGAAACAGATGGTCTTTACCTTCATCTATGACACCATCTATGACAAATCAACAGCTAACATATTAAATGGTCAAAAACTAAAAGATTTTACTCTAAAACCAGCAACAAGACAAGGATGTCCACTATCACCACTCCTATTCAATACAGTTCTAGAAACATTAGCAAGAGCAATTAGACCACCACCACCACAACAACAACATAAAATGAATAAAGATAAAAAAAGGAAGAAGTCAAATTATCATTATTTGCAGATGACAGGGTACTCTACATAGAAGATCACAAAAACTCCACATAAGAATTTATAGATTTAATATCCAAATTCAGTGGCATAGCAGGATACAAAGTTAACACCCCTAAATCAACAGCTTTCTTATACAGAAGCAACAAACTCACAGAGAGTTTAGGAAAAGCATACACTTCACAATAGCATCTAAAAAAATTGAAATACTAGGAGTGAATCTAACAAAAGATGTAAAAGATCTGTAGAATGAAAATTATAGTAACCTAAAAAAGGAGATGGAAGAGGAATTCAGAAAATGAAAAGATATTTCTTGATGATGTATAGGAAGAACCAATATAGTGAAAATGGCCATACTCCCAAAACTGTTATACAGATTTAATGCAATCTTGATCAAAATACCATTAACATACCTCCCAGGATTAGAGAAAACATACCTAAAATTCATTTGGAACCAGAAGAAATTTAGAATAGCAAAAAACAATTCTGAGCCACAAAGACAAGTTAGGGGGCATTACGATCCTAGACCTGAAATTAAAATTTAAAGTTACTGTAATAAAATTACCACGGAATTGGCAAAAAACAAAACAAAACAAACAAACAAAAAAACCAACCAACCAACCAACCAACCAACCACAACAACTACCCAGGACAGAGGATCAGTGGAACAAAACAGAAGATGCAGACATAATGTTATACACACTCAGCTACCTTATCTTTAACAAAAGAGCCAAACATATTCACTAAAAGAAAGATAGTCTTTTTAATAAATAATACTGAGAAAACTTGTCTTCTACATACCAAAGGCTAAAACTAGAACCGAGTCTGTCAATATATGCTAAACTAAAGTAAAAATGGATCAAAGATACAAATATTAAAATAAATCATTAAATTTAATGGAAGAGAAAATAAGGAGAAATCTCAAAGATATAAGTCTAATACGGGACTTCATGAAAAAAAGTCATAGTATAAGGGAGATATTATGAAGAATTAACAAATGGGATATTAGCTTATTAAAAAGCTTTTGCACAAGAAAATAAATCACCAATAGAGTGAAAATACAACCATAAGAGTGGGCAAAAATTATAGCAACTTGTTCTTCAGACAAAGGACTTGTATTTTGAATGTATAAAGAATTGAAAAATTCAAGCCCCCCCAAATGAAAGACCCAATGAAAAAATAGACATCTGAGATAAATACACACTTCTCAGAGGAAGAAATACAAATAGCAATTAAATATATGAAAAAAATGTTCAACATCATTGGTCATTCGAGAAATGCAACTTAAAACAACACTGAGATTACATCTCACCCCAGAAAGAATGTTTATCATCAAGAAGTTAACCAATAACAAATGTTCTTAGAGAAGCTGTATTTGGAGAAGTCTTTAAAGGACTTTTTATACTTGATGCCAGTACCCCTCTATGACAAAACAAAACAAAAAAGGGGGATACAAATAAAGGATCATTTTGTAACGAAAAAATATATATGTGTGTGTATACAAAATAGGATAGATATGCTACTTTCCCTTAGTTCAATGAGAAGAAAGATTTCTACTAATATTGTTTAGAGGAGAGATCATGTCTGCATCTTGTACTCTGAATAACTACTACGAAGACAACAATATGCAATGTATTAAGTATTGTAACTGTCCTATTAACCTGTTTTGAAACTGTCTCATTGATATTTCTTTCTCATTAAAATAATAAAATAAAATAACAAAACAAACAAACAAAAACCCCAAATGCTACAGGGGCAGTGGGGAAAAAGGAATCCTTCTCCACTGTGGGTGGGAATGTAGACTCATAGAACCACTATGGAAATCAGTGTAGAGATACCTCAAAAAGCTAGGATTAGAGGTTCTCTTTGACCCATTTATTCCCCTGTTCAGTCTCTTCTCAGATGAATTAAAAACATCATATCACCGTGATATATGTGCACACATGTTTATAGCAGTACAATTTGTAATAGCTAAATTTTAGAAACAAACCAAATGTTCATCAACTGACAAATGGATTAAAAAGATGTGTTTTTTTCATATAATGGAGTACTGCATAAAGAATTATAAAAAGGAGACTCTTAAAGGTAAATGGGTGCAACTGGAGACCATACTCATAAGTGAAACAAATTCAAACACACATATATAAACATTGTATTATCTAACTAATGTAAACAACTAAACAAGTCAATAAGATGCAAAATGTACAACAGATATCGTGATCTGGGAAGTAACTGTTCAAAAAAAAAAAAAAAAAAGAAAAACTAATAAAGGGAAAAGGAAGAAAGGGAAAAAACAGTGTTAAAAACATGACGCTTTGA
>NW_004524694.1:2106879-2112156 GCF_000260255.1 Octodon degus | reverse complement strand
GGGCGCTGAGACAGGAGGATTACTATGAGTTTGAACTGTGTAGTGAGATGATGAAGCCAATTAAAAAAAATCAATAGAAATTATCCAATCTGAAAAACAAAGTGAGAAGAAAAAAAAATGAGGAAGTCTTAGCAATTTCTAGGACAGCTTAAACATTAACATTGGAATCTGGAATGGAAAGAAGAGAATGGTGTAAAAAAACCCAACTTTGAGAATCCTAAACATGATAAACTCAAAGAGACTAAGCCCAGACACAGTAGAATCAACCTACAGAAAACAAAAGAAAAATATTAACTAGAGATGAATAAAATCATACACACACACACACACACACACACACACACACACACACGAATAAACATAGATTTCTCTTTGAAACCACAAAGAGTAGAAGACAATGGAACAATACCTCTAAAGTTCTAAAATATTATATCTAGCAAAAGTATTTTTTATAAATGAGACAGGGAAATAACGACATTCTCAAATCAAGGGAAAATAAAGCACTGCTAGTAGCAGCACTCAAAAAAGAAATACAAAAGGAAGTTCTTAATGATGAAGGAAAATGTACCCATGGGAATCCATCTTTAGGAGTGGACATGACAAACAGCATGGGAATATAATAGACTAGTTTTTGTTCTCCACTTTTAAAAAAACAGGATTACTAAAGGAAAGATTAAAACCTCATTTGGTAGTTTTTAATATACATATGATAAGCTTTTTTGAAGAATGCAATATATAAGACAAAACATTAATGTGGAGAATAAGGAATCTATAACAGTAAAAGGTAGAACTACACATCTTTTTTTTTTTTTTTTTTTTTTGTACAGGGAATCAAATACATTTTCTTTGAAGTGATGAAATATTACCTCTAAATAAGACTGAAAGATCTGGCAATGTATTCTGGAAACCCCGAAAAGGACTAAAATATATATTGTAAAGACATATAACCCAAAAGGCAAATAAATAGAAAATTGAAAATAATCTGACTTGTGGCTAGATCTAATTTACTACTAATAAAAAATTGTCTCCCTAGAAATAGAGAAGTTACACCTTTTACTTAACTAATTTAATTGTTTGACAGTACTCCATTTCATGAAGATTTATATTGTGATATATATTAAGTTGGTTATTAAATAAAGTGAGATGCCCAGCTATTTGGTAAACAGTTGGTGTTCAAACTGAATGAATGACTATACCCAGAGATTATCAGAGAGTAGAAATTAAAGTGCAATAGGGATAAATATTCATTTTTTTATTTGTCCTGGAATGGTGGGGTAGAGTGAGCAATCTGAGTTCAGCTCCTCTCTTACTCTATTGTCCCAGGACAGCTGGCAACAGTAGTCTGAGATCTACCCTTCCGTCTCTCCCCTGGCAGGACTCAGGGCCCGGAGACCTTCATGAACATGAATGACACAGTAGGACACTGGCTAAGGTGTATAGAATGGACAGGCAGAACTAGAGGTAGGGAAATGTCTCATATAACTGTAATACTAACAGCCAAAAGGTAGTAAGTAAGCAGAACCAGGGCTAAATCTAGGGACAAAGACAGGAAGAGATGTAGGTGGTACAGCCACCCCCATTCTCTTGTATTTTCTCCTTTTTAAAAATTTTCTTTTTATTTTCTAAATGACTGGAGATAACTTCACCCATAGAAAATTAATCCCCACACCCCCAAATCCAGAAACAAAGATCAGACCTGAGCTCAGCAAAAATCCATCTGCAATCTTGGTGAGATCATACATTTCTGGGGTCTGAACGGGTGCTACCATAGAACTACAGACACTGAAGGAATTTCAGTACTTTTACTGTTTTGTGTGTGAATGTTTTCTCTCTTAGTATTTGGCTGTATTAGTGTTTTTCTTTTCATTTTGTTTTTGTTGTATGTTTATTTTTGTTTGTTTTTCCTTTCTTCTTTCCTTTTATTTATTTATTTTTTTGTCCTGTTTTTCATTCTATACGTTGTTTTTTTTGGTGTGAGGATATTTTTGTTTTCTGGGTTTTTTTTCCCCTTTTCTTTTTTCTCTTTTTATTTTCCTTCTTTTCTGTCTCCTTCACGTTTTAGAACTCTAACCTTTCTCTCTCTCTCTTTTTTTTTATTCTACTCATCCTCTTCCTCTCACCAACTGTCTCACTTGACTTTATGAAACTTTCATGTGAGAAAACATTGTCTCTTTTCTTTCTGGTTCACTTCAAAACTTCTAGGCTTTCTCCTCCAGTCCTTCTCTCCTGTGTCCTACAATTACCCAAATCTGGATGATTATCCTATGCCCTCCAACCTTTCTCCTACTATACATAATCCTCATTCATCTCTTTATCTTATCCCCATCTTCTTGAAACTCCTTTCCCTAAAACAGGATGAAATCACTCTACTAAGTAGAAAATCAATGCATACACTTTCCTGGAATAAGTTGGAATATATTATATATATGTAGACCATTCTACAGTTATAGTTATCAGGCTAATAGCTACCACAGTTTGTCAATATCTAGATTGTACATCAGTCTATTGTTCTTGCCAACTGAATTACTTCAACCAGCATGTCAGATATGCTTTAGCCATTTTTCCCCCACTTTATGACAGCTCTGGGATTGTAAGGGTTCATAACCATCACCATAATCCAGTACCAAAGAACTGCTGAGCCAAATAAATTAACCCCTAAGCCTTAACATGTTGTGAAGGTAGGTTTGTGGGACAGACATAAAGACCAAGAACTACCTACATCTAGAAGACATCCAGAGGAACAGATATCATCTAAGAAAGCCAAGCCACCAATAATACAGAGATCTAACATAAGAAATCTATAAGCATCAATACAGAAAACAAAATAGATTCGAAAGTAGAAAATCAAAGAAGCAAAACGCAACCCCAAATGACAAGCTAGTCTAGGATGAATCCAGAGCACAAAGAGAAGCAATCTGAAGCCAATAAATAGAACTCTGAAAAGATGGTGACAGAAGTGAATAAAACAAATAGAAGAGGTCAAATAAAAATGGTACAGGAGGAAATGACTATTTAAATGAAAGACATTAGAGCAGACACAGATAAACAGAAAAGCTCATGAAAACAAAGGAAACCATAAATGTCAAACATAGACAACAAATAGAAGCAATAAAACAGACTAAAACAAAACTGCAGGAGATTAAAGACTCCACTGAAAACACACACAGCAGCTTGAACGAAGGCAAGGATAGCATATCAGATCTAGAAGACAGGAACACAACTACCAACGAGGAAAAGAAAGATATCTTAAAAATAGTAACAGACCATGAAAAATCAATCAAAAAGCTACAGAATGAAAGAAATAAGAACAATATAAGATTGACTGGAATCAGTGACAAAGCTGGAGACAGTGCCAAATCCATTAAAAACCCCTTCACAGTAATAATGGAAAAATAATGCATCCAAACATGGATAAAGAATCTGATATACAAATAAATGCAGCATTCAGAACTCCAAAGAGCCATGACCAGAGCAAATCTACACCAAGGCATATAATAATTAAGATTCCAGAAATTCAACACAAGAACAAAATACTAAAGGCAGATAGAGAAAAGAAACATGGCACTCAAAAAGGAAAGTCCATCAGAATAGCAGCAGACTTCTCAACACAAACCCTCAAATCAAAGAGAGCTTGGATTGAGGTATCTCAAGTTCTAATGGAAAATAATCTTCAACCCAGACTGATGTACCTTGAAAAACTATCTTTCAAATTTGATAGAGATAAGATACTTACATGACAAAGAACTGAAGATCACTGAATGGACAGGATTGTGCTAATATTGTTTAGACAATTAAATGCTGATATCTTGTACTCTAAGTAACTGTTTAGAAGACAACAATACAAAATGTGTTGACCATTGTTACCATCCTATCATAATGCTTTGGATTTTTTTTCTTTTTTGTTTCTTGTTCCTTTTTCTTTAAAACAAAACAAAACAAACAAACAAACAAAAAATTTAAAAAAGAAAAGAAAAGAAGAAAAGCTGAAGAAATTTCTGGGGCCTGCTGGGCCCTCATTCGACCCAGAGCCAAGGCCTGGCATGTGAGTGAGACCACCCAGGGCTCCCCAGGTCCTCAATGGACCCAGGCACAGAGTGTGAGTGAGACTGTCCTGGGCTCACTGGATCCTAATTTGAACCAGAGCTCAGGCCCAGTGTGTGAGACCTCCCGGGGTGCACTGGTTCTTCATTCGACCCAGAGCCCAAGCCTGGCTTGTGAGTGAGACTGCCCTGGGTCCACTGGATCCTGATTCAACTCATAGCCCAGGCCCAGTGTGGAAACCTGCAGCTAAACTCCTTTCAAAGAGGCTAGAGGCAAGACCAAACCAGCTGATCCAGGAGCAGAACATCTTGCCAAAGTGGCACAGAGGCATCAACACCAAGGGCTGTAGCAGGAAGAAGTGGAGCATAGCATCCAGAACCAAGCTACACCCACTTGGATGAGTTTGAACTTGATAGATTGGGACCTGGTGCAAAGGAAATAACTCTATCTAAGCTCTACATCAAAGGTCAGAAGACAGTGATATGCAAAATGATGAAAAGAAGGAGCAAAATGCATTTTCATGCCCCCAGCCAAACCAGAACAAATGTAGAAGACACTAGCATAGAACAAATTGGAAATCACACACCTGAAATCTCTGAAATAATAGCATTAGAAGTAAAGAAACAACCGCAGAAAGGTATAGAGAAAATCAGATCAGAAATAATTTCTGTAGTAAAAAATAACTATAATGAAAGAAGTACTAAGTGCTCCTAAAAAAGACACTGATAAAAAATAGAGCAGAATACAAAAATGATGGAATCCTTGAATAAGCAATATAGGAAAGAAACAGAATGCATGAAACAGATTCAAAGTGATATAGAGGAAAGTAAAACCTCAATCACAAGGTGGCAAAACCAATAAGTGAAAGTGAAAATTGACTTTTGGACCTTAAAGACACCATTGCAGCTAGTGAAAAAGAAAAGATCTCTTAAAAACAACTAGGATGCAGGAAAAAATAATTCAATACCTGCAAGATGCTGCAAAATGAACAACGTGAGACTAATAGGCATCAATGAGAAGGAAGGAGTCAATACAAATCATATAAAAAGAATAGGGGCAGAAGTAATAGCAGAGAACTTCTCAAATACAGGGAAACAATCTGACATTCAGGAAACTGAAGTATATAGAACTCCAAATAACATCAACCCAATTAAAAACACACCCAGACATATAATAATCAAGATCCCAGAAATTCAGCATAGGAACAGTATACTAAAAGCTGCTAAAGAAAAGAAA
>NW_004524694.1:2096832-2098779 GCF_000260255.1 Octodon degus | reverse complement strand
AAAAAAAAAAAAGAAAAACTAATAAAGGGAAAAGGAAGAAAGGGAAAAAACAGTGTATTTATACACAAAATAGTTAAGGTTATTATATAGCTAGTTCCTCTTAATTCATTCAAAAGAAAGGTTTGTGCTAATATTGTTAGGACAAAAATCATGCCTATAGCTTATACTATGAGAAATTACTATAAAGAAAACAGTATGCAATGTATTAATCATTGTATCTCCTACTAACCTATTTTGAAATAGTTTTACTATTTTTTTCCTTTAAAATAAAAAAGGATCCATTTTTAAGGTAATAAGTCAAGCTGACTATATCATAGAGAAGGGAAAACTGATTTTGAAAACCACATTGATGAATTTAATGGAATGATCTTGAGCTATCGTACCATATTCTAACAATGTTCAAAAGAATTTTACTATTTAATTGCAAAGTCATCATTATGGTAGCCTTAGTATGTCAAGTAACCATGAGGCAGCAGTGGCTGGCAGCAAGCCATCAGTGAGAACAATGAGACACGACATTGGAGTTTTCTGCTTGTGAGACAAGGGTATCTGCCAAACTCTGAATGATTCAAGAAATTCCCTTGATACTAAAGAGTACCCTGATACTGAGGAACAGAAGAATAAATTCATGACCCTGAAAGAATGACAAGACAATTGGGTGAACCACAAAACTGGATTTCATCAAGTAGAAGGACATCAGCTATAAAAGAAGCATCTGGATACTTTCTTTAAAAGCAAGAGTAGACTGAGATTGTTTTTTTCTCTGTGTAGAAAAGCAGTGGAGAGGAAATGGTTTGCGGAAGTGGGACACAGTATAGCTGGTGTTGAAATCAATGAAGTTGGGTTATGAATTTTTTTTATGGAGCAGAATCTTATTCACAAGAACAGATTCCTGAAATTCCTGTTGCAAAAGTATTTGAGCGTTCTTTGGGGAATATTTCAATGTACTCTGCACCATTTTTGATCTTCCCATACCATATATTGGTAAATTTGACAGGAACTGGGACAGAGTAGCATTAGTCACTGTGAACCCCAGTAACCGTAAATGATAGACAGTTATAATTCTGTCCCTACTGAAAAAAGGGTTTCTCTACCTCATGCCTGTTTTCTCTTATGATCCAATAAAATTTGGAGGCTCACCATTTTATGTTCCACACTCTGAAGTTCATACACTCTTTGGTACAAAGTGCAATATTTTTTGCCTTGAAAAAGTTGATGATATTGAAAACTGGAATAATGTGGGAACTACTTTTAAAAATTATATTTACTGACAGAAAAGTAGAAGATGGATCATAACATCAAGTAACATCAGTATGTTTTCACATTTTTGAGCAACTAAGAATTATGCTAGGGCTTGAAAGTACAATGAGTGATTTTTTAAAAAAAGTTCTCACACCTCTAGGGAAACCTCCATCCCACGCAAGCTCAGGCCCAGCCAGTGTGGGGGTGAGCTCCTGCTCCCCCCTGCACTGGTTGCATTTCTCCAATCAAGCCCAGGCCAGCCCCTGACATAAGGGCTTCCAGAGACCCTGCCCCCAAACCCACTTAGTGAGTGAGAACTTCTGCAACACTGTCCAGACCCCCAGATCCAGCCCAGCCCAGGCCCGGTGAGTGTGTGGCAGAGCTTCTGGGTGCCCTGTGCCTGTGGGACCTCTACAGACCAAAAGCCAGGCACACCTCCTGAGACCCTCTGCCATGTCCTCGCGACCCCTCCACCCCTCCGGAGCCCCTGCCCTCAAACCCACCCAGTGAGTAAGAACTTCTGCAATGCTCTCTGGAGCCCCAGATGCAGCCCTAGCCCAGGCAAGACTCCTGTGTGGGAAAGCTTCGGCGCTCCCCTCTGACCCCTGGGCCAGGGGCACAACAGAGGGGTACCACAGGTTGAACAATGCATCAGAGGG
Source organism: Octodon degus (assembly GCF_000260255.1). Taxonomy (NCBI): domain Eukaryota; kingdom Metazoa; phylum Chordata; class Mammalia; order Rodentia; family Octodontidae; genus Octodon; species Octodon degus. Next base: position 2,096,878 of record NW_004524694.1, on the reverse strand, counting down.
GCACAACAGGTTCACTTCCAAGGGCTGCAGCAGGAAGGAGCTGAAT
>NW_004524694.1:2094673-2096007 GCF_000260255.1 Octodon degus | reverse complement strand
CAACTCGGATGCAGGAAAAAAATAATTCATCACCTGCAGGATGATACAAAGATGAACACTATGAGACTAATAGGCATCAATTAGAAAGAAGGAGTCAATACAAATGATATAAAAAGAACATGGGCAGAAGTAATAGCAGAAAACTTCCCAAAATGAGGAAACAATCTGACATTAAGGTAACCGAAGGATACAGAATGCCAAATAACTTCAACACCATTAAAAACACACCAAAACATATACTAGTCAAGATCCCAGAAATCCAGCACAAGAATAATATATGGAAAGCCACCAGAGAAAAGAAGGTGATCACTCAAAGGAAAACCCATCAGAATTATGGCTGACTTCTCTTCACAAACCATGAAGGCAAGAAGAGCATGGAGCAGAGTACTTCAAGTCTTCTATGAAGACAAATTCCAGCCCAGACTATAATACCCTGCAAACTCTCTTTGAAGTTTGATGGAGAAGTGAAATACTTCCATGACAAAGAACAACTAAAGAATTTCATAAGGACAAAGCCAACCCAACACAGACTACTGAAAGATGTTCTAGAGAGGGATCAAAATGATAAGAACTCCTTGAATGAGAACAGAAGGAACCCACTAAATAGGGCAAACAATTAAAAACAGGACAAAAAGGAATAAACAACACCAGGTAAATAACATGTCAATTGTAAGTCAACACATCTCAAGTATAACCATCAATGCAATGGACTCAATTCACCAATTAAGAGAAATAGACTGGCACAGTGGATTAGGAAACACAATCCAACAATATGCTTTATACAAGAAACATACTTAACTTATAAAGAAATTTCTAGGCTGAAAGTCAAAGGATGAAAAATAATACTGCATATCCCAGCACCTCAGAAAAAAGCAGAGGTAGCAATCCTGTTCTCAGACAGTCTCAACTTCAAACCAAGAATGATCAAGCAAAATAAAGAAGGCCACAATATATTTGTTAAGGGAAAATTCGAGAGGAAGAGGTAACACTCATGAATATCTATGCACCAAACACGGGAGCACCCAACTATGTAATCCAAATCTTAATGGACATGAAAAATCTAATATCCAATACAACAATTTTAACAGGAGAGCTGAACACCCCCTTATCCCAAAAAGATAGGTCAAGCAGACCAAAAATTAGCAAAGAAGTAGCAGAACTGAACCAGGGCTTGGAACAAATTGACTTGGTAGACATATACAGAGTGTTCCACCCAAACACAGCTGAATACACATTTTTTTCAGCAGCACATGGGTCATTTTCTGAAATAGACCACGTATTTCTCCATAGGTCATGCTTAAGTATGTGCAAGAAAACAGAAATTATCCCATGCA
>NW_004524694.1:2093437-2094573 GCF_000260255.1 Octodon degus | reverse complement strand
CAAATTTCTCTTCACAAACCATCAAGGCAAGAAGAGCATGGAGCAAAGTACTTCAAGTCTTGCAAGAAAACAAATTCCAACCCAGACTGATATACCCTGCAAAGCTCTCTTACAAGCACAATAGAGAAGTTAAATACTTCCATGACAAAGAACAACATAAGAATTTCATGATGACAAAGCCAAGCCTACACAGACTACTAAAAGATGTTCTAGAGAGGGAGCAAAATGACCACAATTCTATGAATGAGAATGGAAAGAACCCACCAAATAGGGCAAACAATTAAACACAGGAGACTAAGAGGTATACAAAAGCAGTCTTTCAGTTATTCTTTTGTATACAGCAGCAAAATATTTCCATGAGCATATTCTACAAATGGACTTCTCTTGCACCCTATGGATCATGATTCTATCTGGGTTTATAGGGTGGGTATCAAGGAAATAGCAGCTCAGTCCCACAAGTGACATCTGGCCACCAGTAAGCATCATGGACACTATCCATGTCCACAACATATTAGAACTTTGTGCAATATCCTGTCCCCAAACTGTTAGAAGTGCTGGTCATTTATTTACCATTCCAGTATTTATCTTGTTTTATTCATAGTAATTCTTTACTATCATGAAAACTTTTTCTTCAATTGTTTGGAAACATTTAATTTTTAATTAATTAATATTTAAGTGTCTGAATATTGCTTAATCTTAATCTTTGTTTTAAGATTTGTACCCTTTGACTTATAATCTACTTAAAAGACATGGTATGATATTTTTCTAGTATTAGAAAGTTTAAAAAGTATATTTCCATTTTCCATTGACTTTATATTACTTCTTGTCTTTACACACACACATACACACACATACACGAAAAAAATATGTGCAAAACCCGACATAAGATTGATACTGTTTTGTAGAAATCTATAATGACCTTTTAAATGGGTTCATCTAATATATTTTACATAGTCCTGCATAACTATCATTTTGAGAGCTCTTTATTCTTTATCCAGGACCATACAGCAACTTCTCTTGCCTTCTGAATTATGCTTCTTGTTATTTCCTGTATGCTACGTTTGGAGGTATTAGGATATTTTGAGTTTGTATAACTGGAAAATATTTTACTTTTAATTTTCAAAGCTATGTTTGCT
>NW_004524694.1:2064221-2091770 GCF_000260255.1 Octodon degus | reverse complement strand
CTAAAAACCACATGATCATGTCAATTGATGCAGAAAAGCCTTCTGACAAAGTCCAACACTCATTTATGTTCAAAGTCCTACAAAAAACTGGAATCGAAGGTCTCTACCACAATTTGAAAAAAGCCATCTATGACAACCCAAAGGCTAATATAATTCTAAATGGGGAAAAACTGAAATCTTTTACTCTCAGATCTGGTAAAAGACAAGGATGTCCTCTATCAACTCTCCTATTCAATATAGTTCTGGAGTCATAAGCCAGAGCCATTAGACAAGAGAAAGAAATAAAAGGAATAAGAATAGGTAAAGAAGAAGTGAAACTATCATTTTTTGTGGATGGCATGATACTTTACTTGGAAGACCTAAAAAACTCCATGAAGAAGTTATTACAATTAATACACAAATTCAGTAGCATAGCAGGATACAAAGTCAATACCCAAAAGTCAATAGCATTCCTTTACACAGATAACAAAAACAGTGAGATGGAAATTAGAGAAAGAATACCTTTTAAAATAGCACTGCGGAAAATAAAATACGTTGCAATTTATCTAACTAAAGAAGTCAAAGATCTTTTCATGGAAAATTATAGTAATGTGAAAAAAGAGATCGCAGAGGATTTCAGAAAATGGAAAGATATTTCCTGCTCCTGGATAGGAAGAACCAACATCGTAAAGATGACCAGAAGCCCAAAATTATTGTACAGATTTAATGCAATTTCTATCAAACTACCATATCCAATTTCTATCAAACTACCACATTCCAAGATCTAGAGAAATCATTCCTAAAATTTATTTGGAACCAGAAAAGACCTAGAATAGCAGAAGAAATGCTGGCCAACAAAGACAAGGCAGGAGGCATTACAATTCCTGACTTGAAACTATACTACAAAGTCGCTGTGATAAAATCAGCATGGTATTGGCAACAAAATATACCTGGGGATCAATGAAATAGATTAGAAGATGCAGAACCCTCTACAGACACACTCAGTCACCTGATCTTTGACAAAGGGGCCAAACACGTTTACTGTAAGAAAGATAGTCCCTTTAACAAATGGTGCTGGAAAAACTGGCTCTCTACATGGCAAAAACCAAAACTTGACACAGGTCTATCACCATGCACTAAGCAAAAGTCAAAATGGATTAAAGATCTAAACCTTAAAACAGAAACACTAAAGAAACTCTTGAAGACATAGGGGTAGGCAAAGAGTTCATGAACAAAAATCAAATTGCACGGGTAATACTTGAAAGAATCAACAACTGGGTCTACTTCTTATTGTGAAGTTTTTTCACATCAAAAGAAATTACCCACAAAGGGAAAAGACAACCCACAAATTTTGGCAAAATCTTAACTAATAAACACTCAGACAAAGGTCTGCCCTCTAGAATTTATAAAGAACTAAAAAAATCTAGGAAGTCTAAATTTAAAGACCCAATCCAGAAATGGGCATCTGAGATGAACACACACTTCCCAGAGGATGGGAATTAAAGAAGCAAATAAATATATGAAAAAATGTTCCACATCACTAGCCATCTGTGAAATGCAAATTAAAACAACCCTGAGATACCATCTCATCCCACAAAGAATGACTATCATAGAGAAATCACCCAACAACAAATGTTGGAGAGGTTGTGGGGAAAAGTGAACCCTTCTCTACTGCTGGTGGGAATGTAGACTGGTGCAACCGTTATGGAAATCATGTGGAGACTCCTTAAAAAACTAGGACTAGAAATCCCATCCAAGCCAGCTATCCCCCTACTGGGAATTTTCCTGGAGGAAATGAAAACGTCATATCATAGTGATATATGTGTACCTATGTTTATAGTAGCATAATTTGTGATAGTGAAATCTTGGAAACAACCAAGATGACCATCGTCTGAGCAATGGATGAAAAAGATGTGGTATTTTTATACAATGGAGTATTACTCAGTTATAAAGAATGATAAACTCAACGCCTTCATATTTAAGTGGATGCCACTTGAAGATATACTCATAAGCAAAATAAACCAGACCCACAAGTGTAAATATTGTATATTCTCCCTAGTATAAGAACTCAAAAGAAGAAATAAAAATAGAAAGATATAATACAATTAAAAGGAAAGCGAGAACTTGGAGATTGAACAACGAGGAGAGGGCAAGGAGAAAAGCTGGGAAACATAACAGAGGAAAAGCCATACATTCATTTGCACAATATGGGTAAGGCAATGATCCTGAGAAACATCAGCAGGTTTTTGAAACTAGCAATTAATTGGTAGGATTGTCACCCTGACTAACTATGCAAGTTAATATCCTGTGAAACAAGCAACTGCACTGAAGATAACATTGTGTTATAGAAGGGTCATGCTAGAAATGCCTATCATTCTGCTCTTCTAAATACATCCTTCTTTTCATGACATAACAATTATTACCATAATGTTTCTCAAATAAAAGTTTGGTTTTTTGTTTGTTTTTTAAATAAAGAGTAATAAGTGGGAATAAAAAGATACAAGAAAAAAAAGTCACAGGACTGTCCTGTCAGTGACTGTCCTGACTCTCAATGCTGTATATGGTTAGATTTCTAAATTTCTGTGTAAAAACATGTAAGTGTTTATTCCCATTTTTTAAAAGGTTTTTTTTTCATATTCTGTCGGGACTTAAAGTTTAACATATCAATGCTGAATGGAAAATACCTGTTCCATGTTATGCCTAAGAAGTTTGATATTTAGACAGATAATTAGGGTAAACCAAACTGCATATGTTGCAGGGTAGTAATAAGCTTCTCTTCTGGAGCGTTAACAACCTAAGTCTGCAGATCAAAAATTAGAGAAAAGAAAGGGCTGAAAGGACAGCCATCATTTTGGCCCTAGCCTTTCAAGGTCAGTGAAGACTCAGGACATAGGAGAACCAGTATTGTAACATCATGTAACTCAGACGAGTCCCAAATTTTCTGATTAAGTGGATTATGGAGCCACAGAAGAATGTGATTGATGATGTACAGTGTGCCTAAGGAGAGTCAAATGGAGAGAAAACATTCTCTCAGGTTTTCACAGAGAGCAAATTGCTCAAACAATGGCCATGACTCATCCACATGGTTGACACTGACAAAGGATCTACAAAGTGTGGTAGAGCGTTACAGGTTAAATACTGAGGGGACTTGACTGACCTTACCAGATACAAAAGTTACATTTCTTGTTATATAGGTCTTGCTTTAGCTTGGTCTTAACTGTCCAGCAGAGAAGTATAAAAATGAGATATATAAAGTAAAGCCATATTAATATGCTGAGCTGTGAAAGGCTCAAGTCAACAACTTCTGTGGATAACCCACTACTATTGTGGACTCCTGGATTGTGTTAGATTGTTTTGCTGAATTCACACACCTATAGTATTTAGATGCCAATGGAATACCCATCTCTGATTGGACTAAACCAAAACAGGGGATACAAAGGAAGGACCATTTTGTATCTTAGGATAGATATACAACTACTTTCACTTAATTCAATGAGAAGAAAGATTTGTACTAATAGTGATTAGACAGGATATTCTTGTCTTCTTCTTGTATTATGGATAACCACTGAGGAGATAACAATGTAAAATGTAATAATTATTGGAACTGTCCTAAGAGGCTGGGGAGATGGTTCAGTAGAATAAGTGCTTTCCTGGCAAGCACAAGAGCCTGAGTTCAATCCCTGGTTCTGCAAAAAAAAAAAAAAAAAAAAAAAAAAAAAGAAAAGAAACTATCCTATTAATCAGTTTTGAAAGTGTAAATAAATAAATAAATAAATAAAATTAAAAGTTCTCACAAGTTGTAAATCTTTGCTCAAAAATATGTATAACTAGAAGAAAATACATACTTGACACAGGTCTATCACCATGTGATAACATGGTACACTAGATCATGGTAAACAGAGAAAATTACATGGCTGTGTTTTAACCAAAAATGATTTTTATAGTCTTCATATTTCTTACATAAGTAAAAATTAAAGAAAAATAAAACGTATCTTAAAGAAATAGGCAAAACAAACATTGATGTTTATATGAAATTTAGAATCACTGAAAAAATGTAACACTTTAATAGGTTCAAGGTAGTACACAACAAATATCAAATATTAGCTTTTACTATAGACCTTTATCTTGACTCAGATCCCAGCACCTGTTTTCATGCTTTCTTTATATATAATTTAAATGTAACTGAATGAAGTAGCATAAAATTTCTAATACAACCAGCCTACAAAGAATAAAATAATTTTTCTAAATCATAGAATAAAGCTTTTCCAAGTTGAGAAAAAAGTAGACTAAAATATTTGTAACTTAATATCAAAATATTTCATTTTTTCTAGACTCATCCAGAGCTGTTAGAAATGAATACCAGAGCTGTTAGAAATGAGTAACACTGATGATCAAGGGCTTTTGCCATTTTTAGGAGCGTAATGAGTTCTAGAACCAAATTTCAAAGATGATCAGTCTCTTGTGCATAATTTTTTTTTAACTAATGTAAATTAATGAATAAAATGAATTAATCATTCCATAAATGAGTTAAGTAAAATATTTTGATATGTATTTCTTTTGTTTACACGAAACAATATTTTTTTTTTTGTGGAAACTTATTCTGTGAACATGATAAGCAATTTTGAAGAATGAAATAAACTGTTTTGTTTACTTTTTATTTTACATGACTTTAATATAAAGAAACTTGAGCATACAATAATGGTTTATATCTTATATGGAAATAAATAAACACAAGCTAGATTGTACTAACATTCTTTTGTAATCAAGTATTTGTGTTAGAGAAAATTCAGAAAAATAAAACCCAAGAAATGAAAACGATTTCCCATCAACCTCAGACAAATTTGAAATGTTGAAATGATTTGACCAGTGAGATACAGGTATATGTTAAAATTGCTATTGCTTATCACCTGACACCTAATAGAAAATGCACAACTGCAATGACTAAAGACAAAGTATGAATACTGTAGAAAGATACAAAATGTTTCTTCTTTCATTTCTAACTTAAATGGCTTTAAATTTCTCTTAATTTCTTAGGTTAGTTTCATGGTGATACACTTCTTGCCTCTTCAATTAAAATGCACTAATAACTACAGAACAAGTTAAAAATAAATTTTAATCTGATATACTAGTGGTTTACTCTTTGAGGCCAAGGCAGTATAGTGAAGACATTTTTGGAAAAGTAATGGTAGAAAAATAATTTTAAATTATAGAATGATAAAAGTTTTAAACTAGAATGATACTTGATGATATATTTTATAATCATCACATTTTACAGATTCGGAAACAGAAATCCAAAGATATTTTCTTCCCACATGTGTGGCACATGTTAAAACCAGCTCATAATCTTTACTCTAGCTGCATGTGCTGAAAATGGGTTGTATATTTATATAAAAGAATTTCTCTCCTCTAGTAAGAGGTACTTTATGATTTTAACCAGGGAAGAGATTAGAATTCAAACGAATACCTTTGCAGTGAACCTTTATAACTTCGCTGAATTCAAACTTAGAGGAAAATGTATAAACATGACTAAAGAGAATACTAATAAAATGGAATAAAATCTACTACCATAAATTAAAGTTTGAGGGAGAGATTATAGCTGTTTATATCAGCACCTTTCCCCTTACCACTATCTGCTTCCTTTCTCTGTATCTCTTAATAGGAGCATTGATGTCATCTACCTACAGAGTGAATGCAGGTAATTGAGCTAAAGGAGGGGAAGGAGTTAAGATTTACATTCCTTATCCTCTACATAGTTTTTTTTCCCATAATTTTATTGATAAACAAATAGCAATGAGACAGTTTCAATAATTAACACATTGCATACATTCTTCCTACTGGTTAATTGCTGTACAAGATGCGGACATGATATCCTATTTACAAACACCGTTAGATCAAATCACTCTATTCATTAAGAGAATGTAACTATATAACTATCCTAACCACTTTGAATACACAGATACAAAATGGACATTCATCTGTATATCTTTTTTTGTTAAGTTCCATTATTTGAATATTATAGGTGTGTAAACTCAGCAAAATATTCTAGAAGAGTTCAGTAGCCCATAACAGTATTGGGTCTTCCGCTTGACTGGCAATGTCAGAAATTGTTGACCTGAGTCCCCCACAGCTCAACATAAGAGCATGGCTTTACTTCTTGTATTTTGTTTTTATACTTTTCTACTGGATGGTTAAGACCAAGGTAAAGCAGGACCTATGCAACAAGAGTTGTAGCTTTTGGGTCTGATAAGGTCAGTGAAATGCCCTCAGGATTTATCCTGAGATCCTGTACCTCACCTTGTAGAACCTTTGTCAGTGTCAGCCATGTGGATGAGTCATGGCCATTGCTTGGCCAGTGTGCTCTCTGTGAAAACCTGAGAGAATATTTTCTCTCCATGTGACTCTCCTTAGGCACACTCTACATCATCAATCACTTTCCCCTTTGGCCCCATAATCTCCTTGATCAGAAAATTTGGGACACTACCGAGTTACATGATGTTACAGTACAAGTTCTCATATGTCCTGAGTCTTAATTGACCTTAGAAGGTTAGGGTCAAAATGTTGGCTTTCCTTGCAGCCCTTCTTCTTCTCTAATGTTGGTCTGCAAACTTAGGTTGTTAACCATCCAGAAGACAAGCTTATTGTTATTACCATACAACTTAGGCTGTTAAGCTTAACCTCACTATCTGTCTGCATATCAAACATCTTAAGCATAATATGGAACAGGTATTTTTCATCAAGTATTGATACGTTGAACTTTAAGTCCCTACAGAATATGATAAAAATCATTTAAAAATTAGAATATATTTTAAAAATAGGCATAAAGAAATATATACTTCTTATGTTTACACATAAGTTCAAAAATCTAACCATATACAACCTTGAAGCAGGACAGTCCCACAATATTCCTTTTCCTGTCTCTTGCTTTCATTCACCACCCCCTTCTTTTTGAACAACGATCTACCCAAGAAACAGCATAGCAGCAACTGGCATGTCATGACAAGCAGCCCGTATTCAGAAGACCAGAATGACAGGCACTCCAAGCATGAAACTACTATTATAGATTACCATCTGCAGTGCAGGCACTTCTAAGTATACCGTCAAAACAGCTCTCTGATATGCAAACATAAATCCTTGAATTATATAACTTGCTATACCACCCCAGGACCATCCTATCTCCAGTGCTCCTGCAGTATATATTATTACATCATAAGCACATGGTAAATGAGAATATGTTTGAAGAGGGGCAGTAGTGGCTAGTAAATCGTTTAATAGTACATAATGTTTATGTTCCTTGTGTGGAGTTGGTACACAGACAAAACACATCTTAATTCCTTTTGCTTCCCCTTTCCCTCCCCACTTCCCCCTGCACCCATCATTTGATTCCCTTCCTTTTTTTTGTTTTTGTTTGTATATTTATAGTCCATAGTATTTGCACTACTTGTGTAGAGTTGCTATATGTATTTGCTTAACAAATAGAGTAAAAAAGCCGATTGATAACACTTGCTAATATCTGTATATCTTGTTATTTGATCTTGTTACTTAACAGCTTGTACTTATTAAAGCTGAGCATCTGTTTACCTTCTTAGTTTAAAAAGCTTCAGAGGACGTTTCATTTCATAATATAGAAGTCTTTATGTTATAAGGAAAATATGAACAGGGTGCAAGAAGAGTCTGTTAGCCAATGCCATTAATAAAAGTTTTGTTTTATAAAATGGAGTAAATCATCTCACTTTATAAATACATTTTTTGGGTTATATTTTATGCCATTGTGGCAAGATGAATAGATCAGAAGAAAACCAAAGCAAATCACTTCATATTCTAAGGTTTTCCTTTTTAATCTGAAGAGCTACATTAACAAGGAAAATGCATCTATGGGCCAATAATATAAAAAGGTATGCTTCCCAAACACTGGAAATTGCTAAGCATTTTTGTTGCCAAGAGAGTACCTGTTTCACTCAATTAAACCTCCATGCATTTCAAGCATTTATTCAAGTATGATTCAGCTATGGGATATGAACTTTACATATTCTGTGGAGTGAAGAAGGCTTGACTGGTCTGCCAGCTATTTTTTTTTTGTTTTGTGTGGCCAGCTCAGCCCACACTGTGGGTTGGGCTGGCTGCGCATGTGGTGCTGGGGATTGAACCAGGACCCCTGAGTGCTTGCCTAAGCAGGCACTTTAGACCACTGAGCTATCTTGCTGGCCCTGTCAACTGTTTTTTGTTTTATCAATTTCGAAGCTATGGGAATAAAACTTTTAATACAGTAGTAATTAATAGCATTGCAGTACATTTGAAGGCTCTTACCTGTACATTTGTAATCAGAGGCTACTCCTTTAAGCACAGCATCAAAAATGGATATTTCCACTCGCTGCTTTCTGTGGTGACAACTCAGAAGCAGGGAAGGCTGGGACACAATGAAATAAAGAAATGGTTCTAGCTGTGAGTCACCTGTTCCTCTTCGACCAGGCTGCCGAACGATAGTTATGCCAAGTGCTTGTCTTGCAGATGACCTCTTGGATGCATGAAGACTTTCAAGAGATAGAACTCCTATTTTTCTCCCTGCTGTCAAAGATGTGCCACTGCTCAAGAGATTTTCTGCTGTCACTGTAGAAATACATGGCTGATTGGTCTTAGCAACACATGAATCAACTTCTGAGAGATTTAATGAACTCTTATCTGTTTTTTCATCTTCTTTCTGTTCTTGTGATTTCAATTTAGGCAAGGCCATAGACGAATAAGTCATTAGAGAGATTCTACTTGCAGTAATAAATATGTCAAAGGGAATAAAATTTAGATTCTTTACAATTGACGACTGGTGAGAGGGACGGGCAATACGGTGCTGACTGGCACCACTCTGCTGTTCTATTTGCACTATTCTGATTTTAACGCTGTCACTGCCAATTCCACTATCCTGAGCACCACTGTATCGAGACGAGGTTTCGGCCACACCTCCATCAAATGTATCCACTTTTTTCAGTTCTTGTTTAGAGCTCTGTAGGAAAAATATAAAACAATAACAAGTGTTGGTATACAAAAAATGTATATGTATTTAAGAGAATACATAAAAAATAAGCCTACTATAACCTGGCTGTCATAAAAAATTAGGTAGGTGCTCATTTAAAACAAAAATTAATGGCAGGAAATACTTGAGAGAAGCATCAACTGTATATTTCATTAAAATATACTTTGAGGATCAGACCGAAGGTTTTAAAAAACATGCTTGAAATAAATATTTTAACTGCATTCTGTACAGTGATTTTCAAAGTAACACAATAAACTGTTTCTAAATCATGTTCAATATGGATTGCAATTATATTTTATCTATTTGCAGCTTATATTGTTTTCCCTTGCTAAAAACTGATTATGGATTTTTGAATAGTAAGAAAATGAGGAAAATGTCTGCAGTCCTAAATTATGAGGAACAAAGGACAGTAAACTAAAATATACATGCTTTCCATAAGAAGGTAGTTATTTTCCCCACCTATAAAAGAATTTGGAAGAAAGGTAAATATAACTGATCAAATACAATTAGTCAGTAACCAAAGCCTCTCAAGGTAGATTTTTCCTTTGGGCACTAAAGGCTACTAGTTCTCGCTGTTTCCTGGACTCCCTGAACACAGAAAAAGGAAAAACTGGGTGGCAGTACGAATTTTGTTAGCATCACTTTGGCAATATGACTTTAAATACTTCTTTCTCAGATCTCCAAAACATCTATTTAGCACCTAGAAATTTCACTAGCTTTACCTTAGAAGTACTTCAGAATCAGTGTAACCATGAAAAATCTACAGAACTATAAAGAACAAATAAAAAATTCTATCCACTTCCACCTTTTTTCCTTGTATTTATTTTAAAGAGAATAATGAAGTTATAAAAAGGACACAAAATTTCAAAACAAGATGATAGGAAATTAACAATGACTAGTACATTGCATATTGTAATCTTCAAAGTAGTTGTGCAGGTTACCAGACATAGGCATGTGAGATTGGTCAAACAACATAAACACTAACTGTTCCTTTCAATGAACTAAGAGAAATTAGTACAATTATTTTAGCTGTCATGTGTGTGTCCAGTTGTGTGTGCGTGTGTGTGTGTGTGTGTGTGTGTGTGTGTGTGTCTGTGGGGGCATATATATTTCCTCCTTTTCTCCTTTCCCTCACTCCAAGTATTCTGTTTTGAGCTGTTTCTTTTCTTAATTTTAAATTAATAAACAAATTAATTTATTTATTTGGTACAGAGTCTCACACTCATAGTGCTCCTTCTGTCTCAGCCTCCCCAGCACTGGGATTACGGGTAGCACCACCATGCCCTGTTTTGGTGGCCAACACGGCATGTATGACATGTAGTATTGGGGCTCAAACCTGGGTCCTTGAACTTGCCAGGCAGGCACTTAGATCTCTGAGCTATCTCCCCAGCTTCTTCAGCCATTTCTTTCTCTCAGAATGTCTACTGTACCTTTTGGATCTTATTTATTCTTTCATTTTCTTACACTGGAAGACTATGATGTTCACACAGGCGAGTCTGATTTATTTCACTCACACATATGATCTAGTTGGATCTTTTTTCAAAATAAATTTAGTACAGGGTCTATAGGGCTTTACTACATAGATGGGACTCTTTAGTGATCCTCCTGTTTTCAGCCTCCCAAGCTCTGGGCTTATAGGCATGAGTCACCATGCCTTGTCTCAATCGCCATCTCAGTGTGTCCCAGAAGTGGGGCTGGCATGGCAGGACGGGGATCGAACCCTGGGCCCTGTGTCTGCCTAAGCAGGCACTTTAATATACTGAGCTATCTGGCCAACTAGATCTGGCCCTGATCTAGTTGGATCTTATTAACAAATACAACTAAGCAGTAATGCTCCTTTAGTCATTTCCCCCTTCCTAGCAGCCCTTGGTATAGACACAAATTTGTAGCTCAAACTTTTGACATGTTATTATACTCTTCACTTAGTTTAAGGAATGATTCTGAACCATTCTCATATAATTGGACATAAAAATTTCATGTTTTTCCAACAAACACTTATGAAAACCATATAGCACTATAGTATTTCTTTAGGACAGGCTCTAGGTAAATGTTATAAAAGAATTTTTAAAGAGAATACAAAAATACTAAACAAAAAAAAAACCTATTAGAAAAGTACAGAATTTCACTAAACAAAATGATAGGAATTCAACAATGGTTGTTATACATTGCATATTGTTGTCTTCAAATTATTTGTTCAGATCACCAGATAAAAGTGTGCAAAATAATTATAAAGAATTAAAAAGGGGGGCTGGTGAGATGGCTCAGTGGTCTAAAGCACCTACTTACAACAAGCTTAGCAAAGCACAGGGACCACAGTTCAATCCCCCAGCACCACATGCCAGCCAGCCCGCCCCCTGGTGGGCTGAGCTGGTCACACACACACACACACACACACACACACACACACACACACACAAATAAAATTAAAAAAAAAGAATTAAAAAGGAAAAAAGCATTATCGTGCCTTTCAATAGACCAACAGAAATGAACAGTACAATTATTGAAGCTATCCTGCATAATATACATATATATTTTTTCCCTTACTTTTTTCTTTCTTTTCTTCTTTCCCTGATTTGCAGTTGTTTCTTCCTTTAAACAGTTTCTTTCCCTTTCAGAGTATCCACTGTACCTTTCAGATTTTATTTATTCTTTCAGGTTCTCACATTAGTGAGACAATATGATGTTTATACATATTTCACTTACAAGTATTGCATCTAGTTGCATCCATTTACCTATAAAAATCTTGAGTTTATTTTTCTTTACAGTTTGCTAATATTCCATTGCATACAAATAACATATCTCTTTTTTTTTTTTTGCATTTTAGGGAAGGGTCTACAGGGTATTCAGGGTCTCACTACTAGATAGGAGTCATAGTGATTCTTCTGTTTACAGCCTCCCAAGTGCTGGGATTACAGGTATGTGCCATCATGCCCGGTCTCAATGGCTGCCTCAGCATGCCACAGGGACAGGGCCAGCATGGTAGGCCCTGGGATTCACGGTAGGCCTTGACCCCTGCGCCTGCTTGCAGGCATTTTAATCTGCTGAGCTACTTGGCCAGTTCTACCACATCATTTTATCCATTCCTCAGTTGATGGGCATTAGGGTTGTTTACCATGTTCCAATAAAAATGGGGTACATATCACTGTGGTATGATGTTTTTCAGTTCTTTTAGGAAAATATAGGGCTAGCCAAATAGCTCAGAGGATTAAAGGGCCTGCAAGCAGGCTCAGGGACTGGGGGTTCGATCCCTGGGCCTACCTTGCTGGCCCTGCCCTCAGGGTGCACTGAGATGGCAATTGAGACTAAGCAAGGTAGCAAATTCCAGCACTTGGGAGGCTGTAAACAGGCAGATCACTATAAGTCTGATCTAGTAGTGAGACACTGAACACCCTGTAGACCCTTCCCTAAAATACAAAAAAAGAAAAATATGCAGAAGGGGAATGGCTGACTTGAATGGGGCTTCCAATCCTAGATTTTTGAGGAAACTTCACACTGATTTCCACTATAGTTGTATCACTCAACACTCCCACCAACAGTGGAGAAGGGTTCCTTCTCCCCACAGCCCCTCCAGTTTTTTTTTTTTTTTTCGGAACCGGGGATTGAACTCAGGCCCTTGCGCTTGTCTGGCAAGCACTTATTCCACTGAGCCATCTCCCCACCCTTCCCTCCAGCATTTGTTATTGGTTAACTTCTTGATGACAGCTATTCTTTCTGGGATGAGATGGAATTTCAAGTGTTGCTTTAATTTGCATTTCTCGAATGACCAATGATGTTGAACATTTTTTCATATATTAATTTGCCATTTGTATTTCTTCATCTGAAAAGTGTATATTCATTTCAGATTCTCATATTTGGATTGGGTCTTTGAGTTTTGGGGACCTCAATTTTTAAAAATTCTTTATATGTTCTAGAGGGAAGTCCACTGTGTGAGTGATAGCTAAATTTTTTTCACCAATTTGTAGGTTTTCTTTTTACTCTGTTGGTGATTTCCTCGGATGTGCAAAAACTTTTCAATAAGACAATATCCCAGTTGATTCTTTAAAGTATTTTCTGTGCAGCTTGGTTTTTGTTCACGAGCTCTTTGCCTACCCGTTTTCAAGATTTCTACCTACTTTCTCTTCCAATAGATTTAGTGTTTCCATTTTTAATATTTACATTTCTGATCCATTTTGACTGTAGTTTAGTGTACAGTGATAAATACGGGGCTAATTTTAGCCTTTGGCATGTGGAAAGCCAATTTTTCCAGCACCATTTATTAAAGAGGCTATGTTTCTTCCAGTGAACATGCTTGGTCTTTTTGTCAAAGATAAGGTGACTGAGTGTGTTTCTAGTTGTGTCTGTATCTTTTCATTGTTCCACTGTTCCTCAGGTCTGGCATTGTTTTTTGTTTTTTGTTTTCACCAATACCATGCTGATTTTATCATAGTATCTTTGTTGTATAATTTCATGTCTGGGATTATGATGTCTCCTGCCTTTCCTTTGTTGCTCAGGATTGCTGTTGCTATTCTAGGTCTCTTTTGGTTCCAGATGAATTTTAAGAATCTTTTCTCTGTATCTGTGAGGTATACTAATGATATTTTAATTGTGATTGGACTGAATCTGTGTAACAATTTTGGGAGTAGGGCCATTTTCACAATGTTCACTCTTCCTATCTAAGAGCAAGGAATATCTTTGCATGTTCTGAAATTCTCTTTGATTCCTTTATCATCACTAATGATCCACTAGCAAATTTTTTTTCCTGTCCTCATGAACTTATGTTTTGCTGGACTAGAATTCCTAGTCCTGGGGAGGGAAGGGGTAAGTCGTATACCAAAAAGCATAGCAATGATACCATTAAAGCGGAAGCTAAGATTTCCCCCTGGTCACTTTGGTCTCCTCATGCCTCTGAGAAAATAAGCTAAAAGGAAAATCACAGTGTTGTTGGGGTGACTGACCCAAACAATCAAAAAACAAAATCAAACAAAAAAATTAGATTACTACTTCATAATAGAAGAAAAATATGTACACAGAGTGCAAGAGATCGCCTCTTAGTATTGTTGTACTCTGTTATTAAAGTAAATTTGAAAACTACAACAATCCAATGCAGGCATAATGAAAAATGGTTCAGAGCCTTTGGGAATGAAGCTATGGGTCATTCCACCAAAAAAAAAAAAAAAAAAAAAACACCTGGTGAGGTACTTGCTAAAGGCCAAAAAATTACAAAATGGTTAGTAAAAATAGATAGTTCTAAATACCAGCAACAATCACATGATCAGCGTAAAAATATATACAGATAGATAGATAGATGTTATTTCACCCCTATACATGGTTTTGTTATAATATAATATTGACAGATTTAGTACCAGTTCTTAAAGATTATTAAACCTGTATTAATATTAAAGCTTAGGCATAAAACCACAATAAAAAAACTTACCTTCTATTTTGGAGAAAAATTAGTGTGCTTTGGTTTATACACAAGATATTTTTTTAAAAAACCAAGATAGTTGTAACAATGTTATGCACAATTATATGCATATCTCTATACCTGCAGACTGTATTAAAAAATATGACTAGTTGATAGGTTGACAAGTGGTGGATTGTAGTGGGTGACGCATTGTGTCAACTTGGCTGGATTGCCTCAGTGGTTCCATGCCCTGGGCCATGGGGTGAGCTTGACCCACAGTGATTCTGCACAAAAAAGATTATATATAAAGTTGTAAAGAGATTGAGGAAAAATTCAGCATTCCACTTCCTCAGAGGAACTTCAGTCTTCACAGTCAGCTTAGGCATTGTCTCCTGGCTTCCAGTGGACTCTTCAGCCATCTTAGATCCTTCAGCTTTCCATGGCAGACTCTTCAGCCTTTCCTCACAGACTAACCAGCCATCCCATTGCAGACCTAATCTGTTGACTGATACAAACTTACACGAAACACTGCAGTGAACTTCAGACTTTAAGACTCAATCCTTCAGTCTCCATTATGCAGAGGCCCTCTGCATGCTTTCACATCCTACTCTGCAGCTGAGAGTTGTAAGCCAATCTTATAAGTAATTGCTTATACATTTATGCATTTTGTATTATATCTGTTCCTTGTATTACATCTGTTCCTCTAGTAAAATTCTGACTTACACAGAGTATTCTAATTATCATTACACACACACACACACACACACATACACACACACACACACACATATCTTTTACTTGATTTTTTAGATTGATCACTAAGTATTTCATTTTATTTTTTTGGATGTTATTGTGAAAGGTGTGTTTTCCCTAATTTGTCTCTCATGTGTTTGTACACCAAATCAACTGAGCCAAAAACAAAAATCATATGATCATCTCGATAGATGCAGAAAAAGCTTTTGACGAAGTCTAGCAACTACTCATGATAAAAACCCAACAGAAAATTGGAATATATGGTGCTATAGTTTGTGTCTAGTTGTCCCCCAAAAGCCTCATGCTGTCATGGGGAAGACTTTTAGACTTTGTGATTAATTCATGATCCAGTGCTGGGATAATGGTTGTGAGTGCTACACCTAGCCTGATGTGGGCAGCCTGAATGCAATGTAAGGCTGACTCTCTGCTGCCACTGTTTCTGCTATTCTTCCTCTTTGCTCTTATTCTTTACTGTTTTCTGCCACCATGACCTGCTGCTCTCTGCCATGTGCTGCTCTGCCTTGGAGCCAGCTGAGTATGGACTGAAACCTTTACTAAATGTATTTAAATAAATCTTTCCTTCCTTAACTTTGGATGTTGGGTATTTTGTCCAAGCAACAAGAGAAGAGAAACGAAGAAACATGGTCTTTACCTCAATCTGATAAAAGCCATCTATGAGAAACCAACAGTCAAAATGGACAAGATAGACAAAAACTGAAAGCCTTCACTTTAAAATCAGGAATAAGACAAAGATTTCTATTGTTACCATTTGTATTTAATACAATCTGGAAAAATTAGCCAGAGTAATTAGATAAAAGAGAGAAAAAAAAAGGAATAGTGACTGGAAAGGAATACATGAAATTACAATTTTCGCAGACGACATGACACTCTACATACAAGACCCCCAAAATTGCACCAAAGACATATAGATATAATAACCAAATTCAGTAGTATAACAGAATACAAATTTTTTTGAAGCTTTTAATATTGCCACCTTTCCAAAAGGACTGCATTGATTTATATTACGACTAGTGCTGGAAAAATATTCCCTAAACACTGTGTATACTTATTAGTTTTTAAGGTGATTGGGTAAAAAAAAAAAGTATCACTTGGCATATGTTATATAAGTGGCATACCAAGGGCTCATTGTGAAAATGTTACAGAATTAATGAAAAACAGTGACGGAACAGATTTTTACAAATAATATTTCCTACTAATTGATTTTATAGTTTTCACAAAGACACCCTATTGTTAGAAAAATACAGCATTAGGTACTTGAAATAAAACTTAGTGCTGCTCTTGAAAGGTACTGTATTATTAGTTTTTTAATTATGCTATCTGTGTTATTTCTGTGTTGGGAGTACGTCTCTGATCTTGTGGTAGCTAACAAATTCTTAGTTACCAATCAAAACAAATGGCATTTGAGACTCTCAACACTTCATTCATACTTTTTTTTTCTTTTTAATCTTTCTATTTATTTATTTATTTGGTATAGAGTCTCACTATGCAGCTCGGACTCCTAGTGATCCTCCTGTCTAGCCTCCCCAGTGCTGGGATTACAGGCATGCAACATCACACCTGGTTTTGCTGGTGGCAAGCCTGGGGTTCCGGGGTCGGCAAGGCATGTGGTACTGAGGATCAAACCTGGGTCCTTGTGCTTAACAGGCAAGTGCTTAGACCGCCAAGCTATCTTTCCAGCCTTTCATTCATACTTCTATTATGGATAGTTTATATTCTACTAAAACGTCCTACAGTGACAATATAGTATTAGTTTTAAAATACAGCTGTATGACATGTCTTATTTAATAATGGGTGGCACATTGGATGGTACTTCCGTAAGATTGTAATGGAGGTGAAAAATTCCTATTGCTTAGTGACGTCCTTGGTGCCCTGAAGTCATAGAGCAGTGCAGCACTCATGTGCTTGTGCTGGAGTAAACAAACTCTCTACACTGCTAACTATAAAAAGTACAGTACAAGACATACAATTATGAACATTCCACTTGGTAATGATAAATGATTTATTTTGTGCTTTTATTTTGCCATTCTTTTTATTGTTGAACATGTAGTCCTACTTTTAAAAATTCTTCCTGTGAAATCTTATGTTGTTATGCCTTACCAAATCCTTATAACAATGCTTTGAAAAATTATTCCCATGACTTTACAGAAAACAGTATGTAGTCTTAGAGAGGTTTGTAATTTTTCCAAGGTCAAGTAATTAGAGACTATTGGTCTTGATCCCAGTTCTCTCTTTATGTATAGTTATGTATCATTTACCTATGGGGACACTTTTGAGAAATGCACCATTACATGATTTTGTTGTTGTATGAATATCACAGAACATACTTACATGAATATCACATAGCATACCTTACTATATACATAGGCTACCAGAATTGTATGGAATGGTATAGCTTGTTGCTCTTTAGGTCATGATGAGCAAAATCATGAAATTAAGGATAAGAGAAAATTACGCAATCAAGAAACACAGTAAACACATTTCTGTAGGAATAACTATATGCTAGGCACTGTGCTGATTTATCTAAAAAAAAAAAAAAAGGCAATACAGTGCCTGGAGCATAGTAAATAACAGATTTCCATCTGTTATAATCTGTTTCCTGGCAGGTGAAGAACTGCTTGAGGGAATGAATCACATTTTGTGTATTACTAGAATGCATTGCAGGTCTTGGTATATTGAAAAAGACCTTTAAATGTCTGGTAATAAGCTTGTTTATGATACAACAGTAAATGAAAAAATTACTTGAGAGACTAATATTAATGATGATGAATACATAAATATATTTAATGAAGACTTTTTTTTATGCGTAACTGGGGCTTGAACTCAGGCCATTGCACTTGCCAGGGAAGCACTTATTCAACTGAGCCATCTCCCCGGCCCCTAATGAAGACTTCTTAATGCCAACTGTAAGGTCTTTCTTTGACATATTCATAAGGCATACAACTTTTCTTGACCTGTACCTCCCACTCTTGTCAACTGAACACATGCCCAGTAAACTTTCCAGGCTCTGCTGTGTCTTCATCCTTCTATAGAGACATTAAAATTCAAGGATGTTGTGGCACCAGATGAGTTGATGTATTAATCTTACATTTATTAAAGGGCAATTTTTAAAAAATCATCTTCTTAATGAAAACTTAATGGAAACCTCCCTCCTCCCTCCCTCTCTACCTCTTCTCTCCTTCCCTTTTTCTTCCTCCTCCTCTTTTTGCTCTCCTCCTTTCCCCTTCTTCTTTTCCTTTTCCCTGTCTTTCTTTCTTTTTTTGGTGGACATTAAAGTCAAGGCCTTCGACTGAGCTATATTACTGGCCCTTTGCCAGGCAGGGCTCATGCTGCTTCAGCCTCCCAGAGTGCTGGGATTACAGGTGTGCACTACCATGCCATTTATGCTTTTAATATAACCTATTGCTATAGTACTTTTTAAACAGTTTTCCATTACAGGGAGCAACTGAATTTTTTTCAAAAGGTATGCATGAATATGTTTATTATTTATCACCTACTGTCACCAAGTTATATAACTTCCTTTTTTAAAATTTAGTACAGGGTCTCACTACATCAATCAGACTCGTGATTCTCCTGTTTTCAGCCTCCCAAGTGCTGGGATTTCAGGCAGGTGCTACCACACCCAGTCTCAATTTCTCAGCACATCACATGGGTGGGGCCGGCATAGCATGGAAGGGATTGAACTCCAGGTGCTGAGCTCTGCCTAAGCAGGAGCTTTCGTCTGCTGAGCTATCAGACCAGCCCTTACATAATTTTCTTTACTAAGTGTTACAACTTGTTGAGAGACAATACTCTTAGCTTCGTTTTATAGTTGAGGAAACTGAGACAATAATGGTTAAAATGGATGTACCTTGAGACTATAATGCTGAGAAATAAATCAGACACAAGGGCTTAAGTATTGTTTCTTTTATACGAGAAACCTAAAGTATAAAAAAACAGCAAAATAAAAGAGATGATAGCAAGTAGGCAAGTAGATGTTTCTAAAAGGGGAAAGGGTCAGGCATGGTAGCACAGGCTTGTAATCCCAGTACTTGGGAAGCAGAGGCATGAGCTTGCAGAGAGGTCAAGGCTAGCCCAAACTATATAGTGGGCTTGGGGCCACTCTGCTACATAGTGAGATCCTGTCTCAAATAAAACCAAAACCAAAGACAAAACCTTAAAGGGTAAGGGACAAAAATATGGAGGGAGGGGGTAAAGAGAGGATGAAGGGCCAGGGAGAAGGCTCAGTGGAACAAGCGCTTCCCTGGCAAGCACAAGGGCCTGAGTTCAATCTCTGGTTCTGCAAAAAAAAAAAAAAAAAAAGAATTAAAAAAGAAAGAAAGAAAGAAAGAAAGAAAGAAAGAAAGAAAGAGAGGATGAAGTAGAGTAGGGAGGAAAAGAGGTGAAAAAGGAATTAGGAATGTAAACATTATGTACTGAATACATGTACTACTACTAATAATTTTTAAAAAAAGGTGAAAAGAAAGGCCCAGGTGAGACAGCTAGCAGGTCATGTAAGAGGACAGTACTTTCAGAACATACCATACTGCCTTGTAAAATTTAATAACTACTTGCTGACTGAATAAACCAATGAATAAAATGAACAGATTTAATTTAGAAATTCAGTAAAAATTAAGTCAATGGTTTTTAAGATAACAGTTTGTTTTAAAGCTGTTATCCCTACTATAAAAAGTTGAAACAGATTTCCAAACATTGCCAACTAGGAATTCCCAACAGTACTCATGTAGTCTAGGATTTACTGCCCACATTAAGTGGGACCCCCAAACTAAGTATCTATATACAATTTAACAAATAATCACCTAGATTAAGTTCCATGGCAAAGTCAAATCAAGTTCCAACTTCATAAACTACTTTTATTCTCCTAATTAAGAAAGTCAACAAAATTTAACTATAAGAAACCATAGTTTTTCTACACAGAGAATTTTCTTCTCATTCAGAGATGTATTTAAAACCTCACCTCTCCTTTAAAGCAAATTAAGGGTTCCTATGCCTGGTTACATGAAAAACCAAAACTGCTGTAGGGAAAGATAAAGAAATGTAGTATGTAGTCTTATTACATGCTGGGATTGCCACATTAGACCCCAGCACATGTCAAGTGACATGATCTTGAGATATAAATAATTGGCAGGGGCAGGATGGCAGTTATCAGCTCAGGTCATATAGGTTACTGAACAGAAGTCAGATGGTAACTAATTCTGGCTACCACTGAGCAGAATGGAATCTGAACCAATGACCCAGAGATGAAAGGCTTTGATTCTCCATGAAAGAGAGAGAGAGAAAAAAAAAAGATACAATTTTCCCAGTACTAGAAAACTAATTTTTAAAAGTGGGTTAAAAAAACCAAAATTTCCTCTATTTATCCTAAGCTTCCAAATCATTGGTAGCTGTGAAATAAATAAACTGAGGATTTTGAGATAAATTTTAAAACCCACTGTTTGTCCCTAGTCCATTGAAGATTTATTTGTTATATTGAGAAGTATCTGGCCTACTACAGAGAAATATTTAACAATTAATTAAGTGATCTGGGCCCTAAACTTAGGCATCAAATTTCCCATTCCTTTGAGGAAACAAAAAGGTATGTGATCACTCTGAAAATAACTTCTACCTTACTGCTGTCCAATGGGACTACTGAGTTGTCAAAAACAGCACTATCTATTTGCTGTGGGTGAGGGCTGCATGTATCTCTGGGCAGTGCTGTTACATCAGCTCTCCCACTCTTTACTTAACTTATTTAAAATGAACAATAAAAGTTTTCTTTAATTAGCTACTGGTGTGCATTAACATGATCATGATTAAACCATAAAAGCCAACTGTACATTACTCTGCTCCTCTGTTCCATATGTTTTGAATTATTCTGTTTGAAAATGTACTTTGTGTCCCTTTTAAAAGTTCGACCTTCTGCTTTCAGAGAATTAAATGCATATTACTGTAGTGAAGAAGATAATGTTTCAGACCTCCAGGCATATATTAAACACACTGGCAGCACTTGAGACAAAATGCTTTACTTATTAGATACTTCCTTTTCTAAACAGTGTCATCAAAGGCTAAAAACAAAATCCATATAAAAGCTGCACAATGCTTCCACACAGAACCTGTGCCAAAATCCCTGTACTTTCCAACTAATGAGGAAAGGATGTGTACTCTTAACATATGAATGTAAGATTTTCCAAGCATTCACTTTAGGAAACTGGCCTATTGATTCCATATGCGTTATGTTAAATGAAACTGTATTGGTAAAATAACCTTTAAGATATCTGGCATGATAACAATAATTAAACAATATTCAAAAGACTAAAACAAAAGGGAATTTGGTTCCACAATGGCTAATTAAAATAAAATGAAAAAACAAGGCATGTTATCCATCAAGATAAATTGTTATTGTTTAAGAACTTTTAAAATACTGTTAAAATATACTTTTAGATAAAATCTGAAAGAGCTGGAAAAATATTTGTGGCTTAAAAATGGATAGTTCAGTGAAGAAAAAAGTATAGGACTGAAACTTTATGTGGAGATAACAGCTTTAAAGCCTTGAGCGCAACCAGATGGTTCTTAATGCTGAGGAATTCTACAGTTTCACTATCAATGGGTTTAAATATGAGATGGTTTTCAATGGCTAGGGAAACACATCAAGTTGATAGTTTACTTCTTAGATGCTTTCAGCGCATTTTCCCACCCTTTCACAGCTACATATAGTGCAGACACTAGCCACCACAGAGAAGGTGTTGAAAGCTGTACTAGTAGTTGGGAACTAGAGCTAATTCCTCTTTTTAATGCATAGTATGGAAATAGGTAAGTTTACTAGCTTACCTTGGAGTCTGGTAAGGCCTATAGTATTTTAGGAGTGGTGAACAAACCACATTTAAATGATGCGGCTATATCAAAGGATATATTAAAGCAGTCTCTAGTTATATTAATTAGATACTTCTAAGTTCAATTTTGGAGTAGGGAAAGAAAGTTGATTGAAACTTCTTGTTGAGTCATAGTAACAATCATACAAACACATCTAAAAGTTAGCCACATTAATAAAAATGCTACAAATAAATGGATGTTTAAATTTTTAAGGAAAATATGTGAAAACCAACCTTTTGAGATAAGGACTAAAACAATTTTTATTTTTGATACTAACAATAACTGGAAATTCATCATCAAATCCAGTACTTCACACTGTTTTTCATATTTGTCTCTTTTTTAAAATTTAATTTTGAAGAGTAAAAACAAAAGAAAGAACAAAAATCAGAAACACAAGACAGAAACAGGGTAACATAAATACCTATGTTAGAGATTTTCAAAAACAAGAATGGCTGATTAGTAATGGTTGATATATTATCTATTTCTCTCTTCAAATCTGTTGTTCAGATTAACAGATATAGTTATGAAAGATTGGATATACAATTGAATATTACTGCTTGCTTTCAAGAAACCTTAAATTTTTAGTTTTGCCTTTTTTCCTCTTTTTTAAACCTTTAAAAAATCATTTTAAAGAAAGTATAGTAATAATTGATATGACATTAGAAATGGTACACATTTAGAAGACCCAGATGGCAGATATTCAAGCAAGGCTTTTGTATTACACATTGCTTTCCTTGACACAGTTGCTTCCAACCAATATGGAAACCAGTGTGGAGACTCCTCAAAACACAGGACTGGAAATCCCATTGAATCCAGCTGTTTCTCTTCTGGGTATTTTCCCAGAAGAACTAAAAGCATCACACCACAGTGATACATGTGCACTCATGTTTATAGCAGCACAATTCGTGACAGCCAAATCATGGAAACAACCAAGATGCCCATCACCTGAGGAATGGATGAAAAAGATGAGGTATTTTTATACAATGGAGTATTACTCAGCTACAAAGAAAGACAAAGGGGAAGCCTTCACAAGTAAATGTATGCAACTAGAGGCTGCACTCATAAGTGAAATAAATTGGACGCACATGGGTAAATATTGTATTGCCTCCCTAATGTAAGAACCTGAAAGAAGAAATAAAACCTGAAAGGTATAACAGATAGAGTAAAACAGAAAGAAATGGAACTTAAGGATTAAACAACAAAGATAAGACAAAGGATAATAGACAGTAAAGAAGGAAGGGGGAAAAACACCAAGTATATATACAGGATGGCTGAGATGATTGTACTAAGAATTTCCATCAGTCTTTTGAAAATAGCAGCTAATGTGGAGACTCTTCACCTTGACTAACTCTGTGGGGTGATATCACGATCAAATTTGTCTTTTAAAGAAAACAACACACAAAACATTTCCATGAAATTTTCTACCTTTTTATAAGTATGATTATATAATATCAATACTAATGCAACATTTCTGGCAGGTAATAGTCATATTTTGACATATAAATATATTTTTCCAATTGTAAGATTCTTTTTCACATTTACAGACTATGCAAAAGTCAAGTGCAAAACTACAGAATCAAAGTGACAAATATAGCTATATATCAATGTGACATACCTCCTAATTTTACTGCCCATGCTAAAATGTGTTTTTCAAATAAATACTGTTTCTTACAAAATGAAATGCAGTTAAAAGTAATTATCTACATAATTTAATAGTTTTATATAATGGAATTGCAAAGGAGACTATTTAAAAATTTGAAAAAATTATGTCCTACAGTGTCTAAACACTTACAATCATGCATCTAGCTGTATTTTTCAGAAGTTTTAGGATGGTGTGGCATGGTAGGATTGGGAGAGGTTATTTTATTCTCCTAACAAGGAAATAGTCTACATGGAAGCTTTGTGTAATTAACAAATTGTATTAATTTAATGTTGAAAACAATAAGAGCATATTTTTATGTACTACATTTTCAATGATGTAGTATAGACCATAAAGCTTTATGATTTAATGGATGACTTACTATTTCAACTCAGTGATGTGCTAGGTGAAATTTATGTTAACATATGAAATAAAAAATCAAATAAATAGAAACACTTCCTTTAGTGTAACCAATCAATGTTATTTTTTGCTTAAAAAACAAACTTGTACAAGCATCTTATAGACTTGGTAGTACAGACGCTGAGTTGTAGAACACGAGGCTCTTTATATTGTGTTTCTCTAAACCAAATGTTACACAAGATCCCAATAATACAATTGTTCCCAGTTGGATGACAAAAAGTTTTCACAACACTGCAGTAATTATGCAAAAGAACAGAACTAATGATACTCATCACTGTTTAACAGATAGAATGGTAAAGAACATTATGGTTTCAAGTTTCCCATTTCACGAAGTTTTCCGGTTCTTTGAAATAACTTTTGAGGCCTCTACTGCCTGCTAGGTATCAGTTCAAATATCCACATTTTAAGACCAATGCTGTGATAAAAGAAACAAGGAGATATAGTTCAGCAAACATTGTCTTTTACTACAGTCTGTGGTCTACTGATTTATCTTAAACAATAAATGAAACTTAGGGCCGGGAAGATAGCTCAGTGGTCTAAGTGCCTGCCTGGCAAGCGCAAGGACCCGAGTTCCATCCCCCTTACAAGCATGCCTTGCTGCCCTGTGCCATACATGCCATCAAAAATGGGTGTGCTGTGGCATGCCTGTAATCCCAGTGCTGGGGAGGCTGAGACATCAGGATCACTAGGACTCCCAGTTGCTTAGCAGGACACTGTACTTAATTAATTAATTAATAGTTTTTACTGAAATGTAAATTATGAAAAGGGACCATAACTAGCTAATGACCACAATACCTGGATCCTTATCAATGCCTATTTTAACATAAAAGACTGGGACATGCGGGAAGTATATGTGTTTGGGGGGGGGTCGAGGTGTGTTCCTATCAACAATCTACCCACATGAGCACAGGTCAATTCTAATACTACCTATTGAGATTTTACCTTAAGTGTTATGTTTTAGACTTCTATGTCACTTTAACATTTTAGCTACACTGTCATCTTTAAACTCTGTATCACTTTAAATTGGTATAATTTGAGAGCATAAACTTTTTAAGCTAAGATCAAGTGTAAAACAAAATTATAGGTAAAACTTTGTTTATGAAGACTTAACTCAGCATATTTGTCATGATCTTGCTCCTTTATGTTTCTTACATATATAACAAAAGAAATAAGTTGGCTCCTTTTGTTCAAGGACTACAGGTTCAATTGACTTATGTTTTGAGTTTTAAGTTTGACTTGTTTGTTTTTTGTGATGAATTCATTTTTTTAAAACATAATACTTGCCGCACACGAGGACATTAATCAAAACGGATGCCTGTATGTCAGAAATAACAGCCTGGCTTACAAAAGGCCATGATGTTAATTCTCAAAAAATGGCTACTGTGTATACAAGGTAACTACACTTCTTCATGATGAAATCTAAGGTTCATTCCATTAATGTCAATGTGGAAACCATTTTGTCTCCTGGCTGCTTTAAGATTTTCAATAGGATTAAATCAGCTGCAAGTCCTCATTATATCAGGTTTACAATTGTGTCTGAATTGGAGTCTGTTTCTCATAGAATGTTACTCAGAGACTGACTTAGATTGGCTCTCTAGAGCTAGTCTGATTTTACTAGAAACAACTGTATCACATCAGCCACTCTCATAAACTTGCTTTAAGATTGTATCACCCATAACTCTGAAGCAGATGAAAGTTTACTGAGCCTGTGCTTTGCCTATAAGAATCACAGAAAAGTTTGCATTTAGTTTCAGCAACAGTGTAAAAGTAGACTATGTTTATTAACTACTCTAGAGGACCTCTGCCTTACAACTATTCTCTAATAAGAAAACTATGACTGACCTTCTGTCTATTGAAAAAATACACTGAAATATTTATTTGATTATTCCATAAATCACATATACTCCTTTAAAAACAAAATGGAGTCAGGAAAAGAACAAGCTTTTAGAACTAATTATCCCCAAGTATCCAATTTAAGTTGAAAAATGATGACAATGGTCAAGCACATCCATAATTAACTTTATATAGCTTTCATCCCAAATAGACTATTGTTACTTAACAAAACTACTTAGTTGATTTTCATTATTAGATATTTCATTTACTAAACAAACTGGTTAAGTCTAGATTGTCTTTCAAACAAGCCCAAATATCAGTACTGTCTTATCATTTACAGGATTTAACTCAAATCCATCAAGACATTATATAAGATCATTTGCAAACTTTATTGCCAGTCTGTAACTTTTTGATGACACATCATATCCAAACTGAATTAAGGCCAAACACTTCTCAGTCACATATATCATCAATCCCTTAAAATACAATTGATGGAAAAGATTTGAAATTCAAATTAAACAAGAATGCTTAATTTAGCCCCAGTAAATTTTCAAATTCTGGTATGTCCTAGGACTTCCTTCCATTCTAATTAAGCAACTCATGAAGGTTATCCAGCATGTACCTTAAGTTTGAATATTTGTGGTCATGTAGGGATAAAAAGAGAATTTAAACAAAATTAGAAAAATTATTTAGTTTCTTTTCCCAAAATATCAAGCATCATTTTACAAAAAATCAATTAACTGCATAAGAATCAGTAATCAAGTAATCAGTAAAGGATATTCCTGAGAAAATTTTCCTAAAAAACTGTGAATGAGAAAATAAATTTTAATGATATATAGTATGTATTTAGTAACCGATCTTATCAGAATACCTAAGGGTAAATTTTATATCATATTCACAATAGCAATAATAAGTCAGTACCATTAAAGAGTGCTTTTTAGCCTTTAGAAGTTACTGCTATTTTTCTTAGTTAGAAACTGAGTTTATTTTAAAATTATTTTACAGTAATAGTATTTGGTTAGCAACCACCAAATACCATTAGGCTATTGGCCTTTAGGTATAACAACTTTATTGGGATAAAAGATTTCCTGAGCATCTTGAAAACATAGCCAATATCAAAATTTGCTAATTAGCAAAATGTAGGGTGAAATTTTATTTCACTTTATTCATTCAACAGATTACTACTGTGCATCTACTATGTTCTAAACATTGGCTGGGAATAATGTACAGCAGAAACACAGTCCTTGCATTTGTGAAGGTTACAGAGAAGTCAGATAATAAAAAGTACACAACCCTTCAATCACATTTTCTAATGGGGATGTTGGATATCATGAAAGACAGGAATGATTAGCAGTTTCCTTGGTCTGATTCAGATGGGTAAAGATCACCTTTCAGGTTTCTAAAAGCAGATTTTCATTTTGTAAGTGTATATTGTATGCTAGGCAATGTGGCATGAGCCTGTAATTCTAGCACTCTGGAGGCTCAGGCAGGAAGTTTGCTGAGAGTTCAAGGCTAACTTGGAGTATATTGTGAGTTCAAGGCCAGCCCGAACGACATAGTAAGATTCTGTCTCAATAAAACAAAACAAAACAACCATAAACAAGTATACATTATCTCAATGCTTTTACAATACCACCATGGGGAGATGATACA
>NW_004524694.1:2060021-2063934 GCF_000260255.1 Octodon degus | reverse complement strand
AGAGACACAGAGAGAGAAAGATATCAAGGGAAGGAGGCAGATAGATCCTTCAAAGCCATGCCCTCAGTGACCCAAATCATCCAACTAGGCTTCACCTCCTAAATCACATTTACCTATAAACTTATCAGTGGATTAATCCACTGATTAATATCACATCCCCATGATCTGGTGGCTTCCCAATGCCCCACCTACGAGTACATAAGGCTTTGAAGAAATGTTCAGATATAGACCATAATGGGATTTCTCTTTATATTCAAATTGGCCTTGAATTTGCTCTCTAGCCCAATCTGGCTTAAACTCATGATCCTCCTGACTCAGGCTCTCCAGTGCTAGGGTATTAAGCATGTGCCATCATGCCCAGTTGCACTTAATTTTAAAGGACTCCCTAGTTTAATTATAACCTTTTCCTAGTTCCTCCAACAAGTCAAATTTTTAATCATTTAAGAGTCATTCAAGGGAAGGCTTCAATAACAGCTAATTTTCTAGGTTGAGCCTCATTCTATGCAAACACATGCAGATCAAAGTGATGGGGTGAAATATTCAGTCATGCCATGATCCCCAGAAAAAGTCAAATGGACAGACATACCATTTCTTGGTAAAAACTGTAGACCTGAACACCAAAAATGACAGTACTTTTGAATTATAGAGGCTGGAAAGAAGGGTAGTCTGGGTTTTACATAGTTATATGTAAATACAAAATATATTACATAAAACTTATACATTTTTAATTGCTTTTGAGCATTTCCTCTCAGATGTCCCATTATGAATACCAGAAACATATCTAAAACATCACTACAGCATTTTAAAATGGGTTTCTTTTAAAATATAAACTCTTTCCATTTTTATTTTGCTTTCTCAAAAGGCTCAAATACGAGATATACTTTTGTTACCCTCACCAATGACTGCCAGTCATTCGTTTGTTTTATTAATTATTCTTGTTTCCTTTTCATTTTATATTTTCAGTGGCCCTTCTCACTGTAAAAAAGGAAGTTTTGTGAGTTCCTTCATTAATTTCACTGGCCTTTTCTACTCAAAACACTATCAATATTACCTAAGAAACATTTGCCCCATAAGAATATAAGGAGTAAAGAAACTATTTTAAGTGTTTTTTCCACCTTATTTTATCATCAGCACCTAGAGTAATATGTATGCAATAAATATTTAAAGAGTGAATTACAAAAGGAACAAATAAGTGGAATCATTTACAAGGTGCTCCTTAGATGCTGGGGTAGGGAAGTAGATTTAAGGAGAAGTTAAACTTGAAACCTGCCTGCTACTTTAATATACTTTGTGAGTACCTCTGAACTAGGAATGAAAGAACCCACAATTTGGAATGGCAGTTAAAACTAAGGGATCCACATAAGCAACAAGAACAAACAAAAACAAAAACAAAACAAAAATCTTAGAGCACAGGTAAGTATATAAAAAATGTCTCGTCTCCCATTAATGTGAAAAATAGAAGATGAGGTTGGGAAGGCAGGATAGTGAAATTCTAGGCAGGATTATGCACTTTTACTCTTGGTTTATGCCAATTTTCCTTAAAACAGGGCCTCCTAAACACTTTAATCAGCATCACTGAGTACACTCTTTAGAAAAAGCTTTTTAAGCTCCATGCCAGCAGCATCACACTTGAGGTTTGGAGGACTTGGGTCACTGTGGACATGGCCTAAAGGGTCTATCTTCCTTCTTTGATTTCTCTCTCACTCTTTCTCCTTCCAGCTGCCACACGTTGGGCTCCTTCTCTTCTGCTAGGTCTTTATGCTATGCCACCCTGCCTTTAGAGCCAGCTAATTATGTGCTGAAAACTCCACAAGCTATAAGCCAAAATAGACCACTTATTAAACTTGTGTCAGGTATTGTTGTCCACGAACAAAGAAAGTAAGACATCCTTTTGGGAAAGGAAATTATATATCATAATGATATTTCCAGCAAAATTTGGACAAAATTATAAAAGCATTGACTCAACATACACTCATTTTTGAGACAGAATCAGCTCTCCCTTATTTAGCCCATGGTAACTGCTTTATCTACAGTACTGTAGAAAATGCTGTATTTATCACTTATCTGGCACGTTACATATGCTACCTTCCATTGTGATTTTCTTTTAATCCATAATACTGTCTTTGAGTCCAGGAACATGCCACATCTACTTTTTGTAAATCCTGTGAGTAAGCCATATGTATGTGGTGGGTATTTATAGAAGGCAGTGAAAATGGTGGTTAAAATGGTAACAAAGAAAACTAGTTGATTGATACTCTAAAGTATCAATGCATAGATAACATTTATTGGAGGCTTAATATGTTTACAATTTTTCTATGTGCATCACACATCAATTAATTAAATTCTTATACAAACTAATGGTATGAAGTGGGTATTAGTTTCCTCATGTTGAGGTAAAGAAGCTGAGACCCAGAATACTAATTAACTTGCTCAAAAATCACACAGCTAGGAGATGAGGAAGTTAAGATCTGGGTATTTGAGGTACTGTATGGCTCTAGAGTTCACCTTAAAAATCACTGTCTACATAGTCTTGTCTGCCAGAATTTTCTCTTTTTTTTTCCCTTTTAGTTCTTATCAGAACTCAAAAACTTATTTTTTGTTGTTGTTGTTATCAATATTCTCTCTATTAGATGGCCAGGTAAGTAACTGTAGGGACAAAGTAATATTACACACTGTTAAATGCCTAGTACTGGGTATAAATGTTCCATAAATAAATGCTTTGCAAATAAATGAGCGAGAAAAATAAGGAAAAGGAAATAGATAGGAATCCAAGAATAAAAACAGTACAAACCATTATGACTATCTAAGGAAGTCTGGGAGGTGCTTTTTTATTTTTATTTTATTGCTGCAGATTTCAGACAGATGGCTTCCCAAAGAAAGCCTTCACTGATACATGAACATACTTTGAAATACTGAAAGGAAAAAAATCCCTTTGCAAGGTGCTGGGACCAGGTGTCTCTATTTTAGCAAATCATTGTATTCAAGAACAGGAAGTAGGGCTTGAAGACAGAGTACTGCATAGGGAGCTGAAGATCTGGCTGAACTCCATTGTTTCCACTGAGTCACACCTGTGTGCAGCTATGTGAGGAAAACTATTTTTGTTCACAGCTTTTCCTTTGTTCACATTGAGTTACAATAGAGTAATGAAGGCCAAATTCAGATTCTCAGTTTAATGCATCACAATCATGCCTTCGTAGGACTGGAAAAAGTTATGGAGTTCATTATTTCCAGAAATTTTGAAATCACTTTATTATTTATTTTGCTAGAGTATCCTTTCTTCAAAGAATATCTTACCAGGTGATGGGTATTAACAAAGGGATGGGTAGAGGAGGTAGGGCAGTGCACAATTTGTAAAGCACATGAAAGAAGGCTGCCTCAGGATGACTGTCATGCTTGTATGTGCCTGTGATAGGCAGACCAAAAGCCCATGTTACCAGTCAATTACCCCTTGACACACTATTCATGGTTTTTGATCGTTAAATCATAACTCTATACATTTATGGTTTAGTGTATTGTTTCCACACATGTATACTAGTGGAATGATTAAACCTCATTAATGTATTACCTTACATTTTATGGTGAAATATCTAAAATTTACTCTCAAGATTATTTTAAAATATTATCATTATCCTACTATGCACTAATCTCAAGACATATTCCTCCTGTCTAAAACTACGTAACCTTTAATCAACTCCCTATCTTACTCCCCCTCACCTCCACTTTCTGGTAATCATCATTTTCCTCTAGGAGTTCAACATTTTAAGATTCTAAATATAGGTGAGCTCATGCAGTACAAGTCTTCCTGCATTTTTCTGGCTTATTTCAGTTAGCATAATGTTCTGAAGATTCACTCATGTCACCAAATACAAGACTCCTCACTTTTGAGGTGGAAGAGCATTCCACTGTGCATGTA
>NW_004524694.1:2019023-2059921 GCF_000260255.1 Octodon degus | reverse complement strand
ATTTTCTAAATGTACTCATATGTGGATGAATACTTATGCTGATTCCATAACTTGGCTATAGTGAGTAAAGCTAAAGTAAACATGGGAGTGCAGATGTCAGTTCCTTTGGCTATACACAGTGGAGGGATTACTGGATCATTTAACAGTTATATTTTCATTGTTTGGAGGAATCATCATACTATTTTCATCAAGTTTTCTTTATCAACACTTACTAATTTTGACATAATTTAAAATATACACTTTATTGAGATAATTCATATATAATTCATATAAAGCAGTGGTGGCAAACCTATGACATGTGTCTTTGTGTTTTCTAAAGCAAAGATGTAAATATATGAGTTGTTCTTTCTTAACTAAAATCTTAGTATTCAGGTTAAATTGTACTATTGACACTTTGAGTTAAAGTGGGTTTTGCATTGAAATTTGGGCATGTCTCTAAAATGTTCACCAACATTGATAAAAAGTATGGTTTTCAGACTTGTGCCACATGCAAGAATCAAATGTAGAATATTTTTCTTACTCCTAAAAAAATCTTATACAAATCTGCACTTCCTTGTCAGGTAACCTCTAATGTTTCTGTATATCTTCCAGTTCATCTTCATTGTCAATATGACTGGATTCTAAGGCTCGCAGAGGGTGCCTGGGTAATATGGGAATTGAACCTATGAGATGGGGCCCACGTGTGTAAGTCACTGGATGTAGGCTTTGGGAAGAACATCTCTTGCTGGGAGTCTTGCACTGTGCTCTTCTTCCTGGCTGCCACAAAGTGAGCACCTTTGTTCTACCACATCTTTCTACCACGTTTCTGTCCAGGTGACCATGGACTGAAATCTCTGAAACTGTGGGCTAAAATAAATTTCTTTATATTGCAGGTGTCAAGTGGTTTGTCACAGCAGTGAGAAAGCTACTGTAATATATGTGTATTTGTTCACTATGTAAGCACAATTGTTCACTAAAGACAATTCCTTTAAACAGTCAGAGAGTCATGTAATATGAGGCCTTTAGTGACAAACTGCACAATTTTTGCAAGGTACATCTACAATATAACATGTACATTGTTTCTTTTTATGGGAAAAGTACTTTCCATTGCACAGACACATTACATTTTATTAATCCCTTTGATGGACACTGCTTGATTCTACTTTTGAGGTATTACGAATATGCTGATATAAATATTCAGATACAAGTTCTTGTGTGAACATGTGCTTTACTTCTATTGATTATATATTTAGGAATGCAAATGCTGGGTTATATACTAACTGCATATTTAATCTTTTGAGGAACCATCAGACTGTTTACCAAAGCAGCTGAACCATTTTATGGTTGTAGGCCACATGAACTTTTTTTAAAAATGTATTTAGTACAGGGCCTACAGGGTCTCACTACACAGATTGGACTCATAGTTATTCTCCTGTGTTCAGCCTCCCAAGCACTGGGACTACTGGACCGCACCACCATGCCCAGTCTCAATCAACATCTCAGTGTGCCCTGGGGGTGGGGCCAGCATGGCACACTGGGGAATGAACCCCTGCCACTTGCTCTGCCTAAGCAGGCACTTTAGTCTGCTGAGCTATCTGGCCGCCTTCCAGCTGAACCATTGTAAACTCACACTAAGGTTAAGAAAATTTCAGGTCTTCATCTCTTTAGTAACACTTGTTATAGTGTTTATGATCACAGCCAACCTAATAGGTATGAAGTAGTCTCTCAGTGATGGTACTGACATGCATTTCTCTGATGGTGAATAATTCTGAGCTTTTTTCATGTATTTGATATGTTAATTTCTATATTTTCTGAAGACATGCCTATTCAGATTCCTTGTCTGCTTTTGTTCAATTGGATTTTGATTCTTACAATACATGGATTCTTCATACAGTCAACATAGAAGTGCTTAGTAAATATAGTCACCCATGCTTTGACTTTCTTAATATTGACAAAGGTTCATTTACACACTCAGGTTGCTTATGCTTGTAGTGTTATATCTAAGAAATTGCCTAATATAAAATCATAAAAATTTACTTCTGTTAATGTCTAAGAGTTTTACAGTTTAAGTTCTTATATTCAGATCTTTATTACTTTTATGTTTTTTTACAAATGGTATATGATTTCTCATGTTTTTTATTTCTGTAAAGTCCATTTTAATTTTTATTTTTCATTCCACATTTTAGTAATTTAACTGTTTTTTGACCAGTCTAGCTAAGGGTTTGTCAACTTTGGTTTTTGTTGATTTTGTCATAGTTTTTTATTCTCATACCTATCCTTGATATTCTACAGAGGGCTCAGAGAAAGTTCAAGGTTATTATAAATGCTTCCACTCAAATGTCCATATGTCTAGAATGGCATGAGACATTTCCATTTCATGTGTATTTTCTTGCCTTCATAACAGCATTTATTTTTAGTAATTTTTCTTTGTAGATGAAAAACTGTATGGTTATCTTAACAGGAGCATTGATTTGAAACTGTGCATCAAATTCTACCATGTTTCCTCCCAGGTTCTTTTGTGTGTCCTCAGACTTATGGTTTGGTCATACAATAAAGTAAAACACAAAATAACAATGATAAAGCATTAATTTAGAGACACACTTGAATGGTGGAATAGGAAATGTTTTTATTTTTAATTTTTTTAAATTAAAACAATTTTTGAGACAGATTCTTATTATGTAGCCCAAGTTGGCCTTGGATTTACTGTGTAGTCAAGCCTCAAACTTGCAACAATCCTACCTCAGCACACACAGTGCTCGGATTACAGGTATGTGCTACCACATCCACCTTGAAAAAGGAGATCTTTAAGAATGGTTTTCAACTATTAAAAATGTAAAGGATTGATGTTTATTTTTCACTCTTCTCCATTTTATTTTTGTGTGGTTGAGGGTGAAAACAGGCTATAGTAGACAAAACAGCCTATGTTCAATTTACATGGGGGCAGGGCCTCCTATTCTACTCTTAAAATTTGCTTTTGCATACTTCCTCAGTTATGATGTAGGTTTCATTGCAATGTCATCTTTTTGAAGGGGGTGGGTTCAGATCTATGAGCTTAAGAACACACACCTCTTATCTTTTTAAGTTTTTTAAAAAATTAATATTTCCTCCTTTTGTTCTCTGCCTCTCATGTTCCAGTACATACACCTAAATCTATCAGATGCAAATAATTTACTTTACATTCTCTGTCTGTTCTCCATTTCTTTTTTAGGTGTTAATTCTTCCCAAATAGTGGTGACAAGGGCATGATTCCACCGACCTTTAATGACTCTTTTAATACAGTTGAATGAACAATGCAAAGAAATATATTTTGTCAGTTTTAGAGGGTATACTTCCTTCACAATAGGAGTCAAGCAATTGCACACTTAACATTTCTAGAATTATTTTTGTGTGTGTGTGTGATATTGGGGATCGAACTCAGGGATCAAACCTTGCATTTGCTAGGCAGGCACTTATGCTGCTGAGCTATATCCCTGGCCCTCAAAATTTTTAGAATTATCTTGTACTAAATCAAAGAGAATTAAACATTAAATGTATTTCTTTTGAATTCTAAAAACTTTTGCATATGTATTATTAGCCTAGATATTTGATCTATTGTGTTGTCCTGTTACTGTATGCCATTAAAAAACTTTATTTTATTTTGACCAAATGTGGTTATTTTTTCATGCTGCATGGAACTTTAAGAGAAGCCAGTTTAAGAATGGAAGTTGTAACATATTATAAGAACTTGTTTGCTAACAGGAATATACTTGACATCAAAGTAAAATCACAAAGAAAAAATTGGTATGTTCATGGTTTTCAGCTAACAAAACCACTCCTTAAAAATAGGGAAAAATTTGTTTTTGGCACCAATGAAGCTTCCTTAACAACATAAAGACAGTGGGACTGTGACTCAAGGCCCTGGCAGATATTTCATTTTGATACCTACTGCTGTTCACAGAATACCAGTTGACTTTATTCTGAGCAGCATATTTTACCAAAGGCAGAAATGGATTTTCAGGCCTGGTTATACCTACCAGAAAAATGATGCAACCATTATTCCCCTCTTCCAACTATGTTTTTTTTCTGGCATCTTTTATGAGGTACTCTCTGGCATTCTTCTAAATACCATCAGGCCACATGTTCAGTCTAAATCAAATATTTTTACAAATGAAGCAGACCAGTACTGAACACTACACTTAACTTATAAAGAACTAATGCTGTTTACCTTCCAAGGAACAGGCTATTTTATAGGGCAGAATGTTCTCACTATGTTAAAAGAGAAATAATGTTTAAACTGAAAAGTACTAGATTCCCTAGAGCATCAAATTTGTACTAACCACCAATTCCTGAATCCAATGGTCTTTATAAAGAATTGTCCAGGCAAATGTGATCATTAGACTGACACAGAGATAAATTCAGTTTCATCGAAACAGCCTATACTCCTAAATCTCGTTAACACTCTTGTAATCATGTGCCCTATTCATATTATTGCTAAAAAAGAATTATTGCAAGTTCTTCTGATGGGAGGAGAGTAGTATTATCTCTTAATATATAGACTATCTGATTTTCAAAACATTGAGGAATGAACATAAGAAATACTGGCAAGCTAATCTAATAATATGCCAGTGAAAGCTCCCTTTTTTGTTATTTAATACATCAATGTGTAACCTCTGTAGCTACTGTAAAAATTTCCCAATTCTATAACCTGCCCATAAAACATTGGCCTTAACTTGATCAAGTGCTGTCAGAATGAGCACCAAACAGACATTTTGCACTCCTCACTGTCATACTGTTTAGACTTATTACCTGTTTATGTTCTGTGAGTGTGTAGTTCTATATATTTTGTTTATAGAGCCTTACTGTATTTTTGTTGTGTATCCCTTGTTGATACAGTAATTTTTGATGACTGGACTGTATAATATTGTAGTTTTATGTTATCAGAGTGCTGCATGTAAGTTATGCAAATAAAAGGCAATCAGAAAGTTTGAGTTTTCTTTGACCATTTCTTTGTTCTGAATATTGTAATGTATGTACTATATATAATTCATCTAGTAACAAATTCACTTAATGACCTGGAATCAGGAATATAACTTGGTCATTAAATAAGAAATGTCTATATTGGTAAAATGTAAATTTTATAGGCATTCATTAATTCTATCCATCATGTATTCATTTAGGGAATTGGTGCCAACCATGCACTATGAACTTTCTAATTAAGACACTGGGACTATAACAGTGAAAAAATAAAACAGAAAAACCTGTCCTTGTAGAAGGTAGAGAGAAATACTATGTAAAGTCTATAATAACTTAGTAGATCATAAGTGCTGGGCCCGGACAGCACAGTAGGCTAGGATGGATCCCCTGTCCCTGTATGAGAAAGACAAAAGCAACATAAAAGAGATCAGGAGTCCTGAGGAACAGCTGCAGTTTTAAATAGTGCAGCATGGTAGGTCTCAAGAAGGCTAGTGGCAGCAACCACACTAGGCACACTTGAAGAACAGAAAGGAAGCTCATGTGGCTGGGGCAGAGTAAGCCAAGTGGGATATGGAAGGAGAGAAGGTCAGAGTGATGGAAAGGCCTGACTTCATACAGCTCTAAAAAAAGAAAAAAAAATCACAATAAAACCTGGTTTCTCTCTATAAGACACAGGAACCCATAAAAAAGCTTCTGAGGGAAAGGTGCCCAGTTATTGGAGGCAGAGTTTAGGTTTCTTGTTAAATCTTAGTGAGTTTGCAAGGAAACAACATGAGAAATAGTCACATGTTTTAAGTTTTCTTTCTTCAGAAAAAATGTCTGGGGTCAGAGAGACAGCTCAGTAGAATAAGCACTTGCTTGGCAATCGCAAGGGCCTGAGTTCAATCCCTGGTTCTGCCAAAAAAAAAAAAAAAAAAAAAAAAAAAAAAAAAAAAGTGTGTGGAAGAAGAGAAACTTGCCACATTTCTTCTTCTAGTATGCTCTTAGGAACATGGTACTTATTGTAAGTATTTATTGAGAGATGTTTCTTCTGATTTAAGTTATGAGAACTCTGAGATTGGGATCATATTTTATTTTTCCCTGAAACCACAGATCCTCCAGTACGTACATAACCAGGATTTGATAAAGACCACTTTCCTAATTGTACTTTATGTACAGATGTCTCTAGCACTCTTTGCTTTTGAGCGTTTTGTACCATACTGCTAATACTAAATAGTTAACATGTTGCCAATTTAAGGCAATAAACCTAGAATTTTTATTTATTTACTAATTATTTTTTAATGTATTTAATACAGGGTCTCACCACACAGACTGGACTTGTAGTGATCCTTCCTGTTTTTCAGCCTCCCAAGCACTGGGATTACAGGCACAAGCCACTACACCCAGTCTCAATCACCATCTCAGCGGGATCTGTGGGCAGGGATAGCACAATACGCTAGGATGGAACCCCTGCCCCTGCATCTGCCTAAGCAGGCACTTATCTGCTGAGCTATCTGGCTGGCCCTAAACCCAGAATTTCAGATCATGCCTCTACAAATAAAGAAACAAATTGGAGACAAAAGAACAGAGTGTCATTTCAGTAATTCATCTGAAACGTCATTTGGATTAAACATATTGGTGCCTTGAAAAGAATCTGGGCTTCCCATTCATTTGAGTTATTCTTCACTGCAACACTATCATTCTTATAAACTCATTTTTTCCCAAAGGGTCATCATGAACACTGTCATACATGTAAGAAGTTACAAAAAAATTATGGTAAGCATCTGTGTATTTGCCTCTTACAGTCTCTAAAAATACTTTCCTGTTTTAATAACTATTCAGAGATAGTACAGGCCTCAGCAGAAAAAAAAAAGCTTTTATTTCATTGTTTATCAAAAAAGCTTATAACAACTATTTTTGTAAGCTCAATCCTATCTATATTAATTTTAATCCTTACAAAATTCCTACAGAGAATCTTAAACTCACAGGAAGAGTATACTAAAACTTACACTCTTCTAGTTAGTTCATGCTGGTCTTAAAAGAAGAAAAATTATAGAAAATGAAAAAATGAAGCAGATACTACAGAGTAACTCTCACGATAGAGGCTGCTTTCACTTGTCATGAAAATAATCTAATTTTTTATATCAGCCCCCATTCTAGGATGTGTCTCAATAAACTCCAGCCCAAGATCCAGGAGTAGAACAAGTTTAAGATGAATCTTCTTTTCAGGGGACTGATTCAACAACTCTGACCTAAAACAGTTAGATATGGTATTGCCTCAATAGTAATGCTTGATTCAGGAATGGGCTTGGAACACAATTTGTTTTAATTTATCCAAGAGGAAATCTCAGGACTCCTGTGGAAAAACTTTTTCATTCCTATAAGTTAGTTTTGAAAAGCAAAACTTTTCACTGGACCTTACAAAATGCAGACATTTAGCTAGTAACTGTTAGCCACTGTGTCACCAGCAAAAAAGTAGACTAAGGAAAAATCAACATATCAAGAAATAGAGCAAAGAAGTTATATTCAGTCAGATAACTAAATTTTCTACCTCTGGACTACAAATTCTAAAGCCAACATATTTCCCTGTTGTGTGATTACTCTGTGTTTTTGTCACTACTGTATAAAAAATATGCTAAGGAAAAATGATCCAAACATCACAAGAAGGGGAAGTAGACCATTTGTCCTTTTCCTCTTATCCTTCACAGTAGTTTAGCAAGGTGTTGATGTACAAAGTGTAGCCTGCTGTAGAGCTATGTTACATTAGTGTTTCTCACATGGGAAAAGGAAGAGCAACTAATCAACAAGGGAGCACTTATGGGGAAATAACATATCAGAAACACACACACACACACACACACACACACACACACACACTAAGGTTT
The DNA here is from genome assembly GCF_000260255.1 of Octodon degus. Classification (NCBI taxonomy): domain Eukaryota; kingdom Metazoa; phylum Chordata; class Mammalia; order Rodentia; family Octodontidae; genus Octodon; species Octodon degus. The sequence continues at coordinate 2,052,125 of NW_004524694.1, read as the reverse complement.
GTGTCCAGTTGTCTCCCCAAAAGCCTCATGCAGTCACAGGGCGGCTTCTAGAGTTTGTGATTGATTATTGTGGTGTGGATGCTACACCTGCACTGGGGCATGAAATTTGTATTACAGTGTAAGGAGGAGAGAGAGGCTAGCTAGCTGCCTGAGCTGCTGCCAATCCCTTTGTTCTCTGTTCTTTGCTGCCTCCATGAATGGGTGCTCTCTGCCATGTACCACTCTGCTTTGGAGCCAGCTCCAAATCTCCATTAACTGTAAGCTAAATAAACCTTTCCTTCCTTTATTTTGGGTGTTGGATACTTGTCGCAGCAATGAGAGAAGAGTAAGTGAGATGCACACACATACACATACACTCTACTGAGAGATCATGGTCAGTGGGCCAGAGTTGGGTATGAGGCTTGTATCCAACATAAGGGAGAGCAGAGAGGAATGCAGGAATGGACAACACATTTTTTCTGCTTAACGATTTTTTTCTGAGCTGGTACTGACATTATTTATTCATTTTGTCTTCCTAAAATAGCAGACCTTAACAAAAATGGAAGTAGAAAAGCTGTTTATAAGTCTTTCAATATGATAGATATGTTGATGCACAGCCTCAAATTTATTGTCATCTTGTTTTATACAGGAGTTATAACCAATTCTGTATCAAGTATGGTGTTTGTAATATAAACTGTATTTATTTATTTTTATTTATTTATTTATTGGCGGAACTGGGGATTAAACTCAGGCCCTTGAGCTTGCCAGGCAAGCGCTTATTCTACTGAGTCATCTCCCCAGCCTCTAAACTTTAGGTTTTACTATTTCAAAATATAATTAGCTTCAATCACTCAATATTTGGGGAGGTTCTTTTCAGAGAGATTTGACTATGCAGTTCAGGCTAAATTAACAGTAATATTCAGCCTACAAAGGGCTGGGATTACAGGCATGCACCATACATCCAGGTCAATTGTATTCTAAAGAGGTTTAAAAAGTGCAAGTGGGAGGGAGTCTTCTACTGACCTTGGTGTTCCTAATTTGTTTGTGTAGAGACAGATTGCTGTCTAGTATTATTTTCTTCCTGGATAAGGACTTCCTGACAGTTCTTACAATGTAGGTCTACTGAGAACGAACTTTTACTTGTCAAGGAAAATTTTTTTCCTTTGAGTTTCTTAAAAAGTACTTTTGTCTGATACAGATTTCTAGGGTGATACATTTGTCTTTCTCTTTAAAGATGCTGCTGTTCTGTCTTCTGTCTTGCATTTCTAAGAAGTCTGCTGTCACTGTTATCTTTGTATCTTAGTATTATGTAGATTCCAGGGATTATGCAGCCTGCTCCTTTCCCCACTTGAGTCTAATAGAGGGTCAGGTAAGATCTTCAAATTCATGCTGTGGTCAGTACTCAGCTTCTCTGACGGGTAGTTAATTCTGCCTATGACTATCCTGAATTCTAAACTGCTTCCTCAATGCAAAGATACTGCAAGGTTCTCTAGGTACCCTTATTCTGTCATTGTTCTTGGAACTCCACCAGGCAGTAACCTGCAGGCAGTATGAAGTTGATTTCATGATTTCTTTGCTTAGGATCACTGTCTGAATTTCCTTATCTAAATGACTCAAAGCTGTTTTCTTATATTTTGTTCATGAGAGCATGTCTCTCTTTTTCTATTACACCTAGAAACAAAGTTCTTGTATTTTTAAAGTTAGTTTATAAGAGTTAAGAAGGCCCATGGCGGAAAAAAAAATATCATGAAAGGTGTATATCATTAAAGAGGGGCTGCAATACACCACCCTATTGAAAGTGGTGGATTTTCATTTGAAAGTTAAATTTTCAGGATGCAAAAGGGTACCTCAAGTGGAAAGCCTTAGAAATACCAGTTATTCTTATATCAATGACAGAAGCAGCCATAGAACTATGATTTTTCTCTACCTTTTTTGTTATTATTGTTCTGGGAAGCATTTTTATAAACATGAAGAAAATATACCATTAAATAACTATAATTCATTCTCAAAATTCTTTTATTTCATGCACCATATAGACAAACGAGTTAAAAAAGCATGTTGTGTGGGCCTCAGCACAGGTAGGTATAGAGCTTTCACTGGCTCCCTGTAATACCATTTGAGAACTTAGGTAGGCTCCAGGTGGCTTGTGTGATTCTGGTGAGCTGCAATGTATGGGCCTCAATGTAGGTACAGCAGCTGTGCTGGTGCACAATCCAGTCATCTGAGAACTAAAGACACACCTGGCAGCCTTGACCCTGATCAATAAGGCCCATGTCAACTACCTGTACAAAAGCACTGTTGAGGGGCTGGGGAGATGCCTCAGTGGAATAAGCGCTTCCCTGGCAAGCGCAAGGACCTGAGTTCAATCCCCGGTTCCGCAAAAAAATTTAAAAAAAAAGCACTGTTGAGTACCAGCCAGTCACCCACACCAGTACTGAGAGCCTTGATGAGTCCTACCTTGTCTACCACTGTAGTAGGAACTTTACAAACCAATGTTCCAAGGCTTTCCCACCAGTGTTGATCCAGTTGATTGTTGGGAGCTTCAAAAATGACAAAATGCAGGGGCAAAAGGCAATCTCAATCCTCCTTACCACTGAGAACAAGTCCAAGAGACAAGGATATAGAGGACTATGAAAGTCACACCTGAAATTTCTGAAATGATAGCAAGTGAAGTAAAGAAACAAGTCCATCAGGCTACACAAGAAATACTATCAGAAATAATCTCTCAGGTTAAAAAAGAAATGACAACAATTATGAAAGAATTGCTTGATAGAGCTAAAGAACACATAGATTTAAAAAAATAGAGGAGAATAGAAAAATGAAAGAACACTGAAAGAAAAATACAGGAAAGAATTAGAGTGCACAAAATAGATTCAAACAGATATCCACATGCTGGCCCTGCTCCAGGGATGCGCTGAAGTGACAAGTGAGACTGGGCATGGTGGCACACACCTGTAATCCCAGTGCTTGGGAGGCTGAAAACAGGAGAATCACTACAAGTTTGATCTATGTAGTGAGACCCTGTTGACCCTGTACAAAATATCCTTTAAAAAAAAAAAAAAGGTATCCAGGAAATTAAGAATTTCATTGAAAGTTGGCAAAACCACTTGAATAAAGCTGAAGATAGACTTTTAGACCTCAGAGACAACAGTTTTAAGTTTCCTCTTAAAACTAAAAAGGAACCAGGAAATAACAATTCAGCAGCTACAGAATACAAAGAAACACACTATAAGAATAGGTGTCAACGAAACAGTAGGAGTCAGCACAAATGACATAAAGACTATTTGCAGAAGTACTACAGAAACTTTCCCAAACATGAGGAACAAAACAAAACAACAACAACAGAAAAACAACAACAACAAAAAAAAACCCACATATAGTTAACTGAGGCACATAAAACTCCAGTATCCATAATCAAGATGAATCTACAGCTAGGCACATATAATCAAGATCCCAGAGATTCAGTAAAGGGACAGAATATCAAAGCTGTTACAGATAAGAAACAGATCACATACAATGAAAAGCCCATCAGAATCATGACAGATTTGCAATACAGACCATCAAATGAAGAATAGCATGGAGTGAAATATTTTAGACCTTGAAAAAAAATAACTTCCAACCCAGATTAATGTACCCAGCAAAATTATCAAATTCAGTGGTAAGACAAGATTGTTCCATAACAAAGAACTAAGGAAATTCATGACCACCAAACCAACCCTACAAAGAGTACTGGCATTATAGAAAGAGACAGAAACAACCATAACTTCAGGAATAACAACAGCATGGAATGACCAAACAGAGAAAGTAATTAAGAGGGGTAAAGTACAAAACCCATAGCAGAATAATAACATGACAAAGATAAGCCAATACATGTAGTTATAACCATTATTTAAACAGTCTCAATTCACCAATAAAGAGGAACAGACTGGTATAGTGGATTAAGAAACAAAATCCAACAATATGCTGCATACAAGAAACACATTTAACTGAAAAAGAAATTCAAAGACTAAAAGTCAAAGGATGGGAAATAATACTTCATGCAACAGGAACCCAGAAAAAAAACAGGTGTAGCTATTCTGGTTGTTGACGATAGCAATTTCAAAGAAAAATGATTCAAAGAGATAAAAAAGGTCATTACATACTTGTTAGGGGAAAACTGCAAGAGGAAGAGATAACAATTATAATATATATATATATATATATATATATATATATATATATCCCCAATGTAAGGACACCCACCTACATAAGAAAAATTTAACAGACATGAAAAATCAAATGAGCAACAACACAATAGTAATTGGGGACTTTACCATACCACTGTCACAAAGAGAAAGACTGGGCAAAAAAAATCAGCAAAGAAATAACAGAACTAAACCAAACTTGTGATGAAATTGACTTCATAGACCTTTACAGAGTGTTTCACCCAGCAACAGCAGAATACACATTCTCTTCAGGGGCACATGGGACAGTCTCCAAAACAGACCACATACGAGCACACAAAGCATGCTTAAGTAAATGGGAAGGAATTGAAATTATCCCACAAGACTATCTGAACATAGTACCATGAAACTGGAAATTACTGACAAAACACCACAAAAACATGCAAATTAAATAACAACCTCCTAAACAACCAGTGAGTCACAGATGATATTAAAAAAGAAACTAAAAAATGTATACTATCAAAAGAAAATGCAGATAAAACTTAACGAAACCTTTGGGATACAATAAAAACTGTCTGAAGAGGAAAATTTATAGTGGTAAATTCTCACACTAGGAAAAAAGAATGGGCCCAAATAAACAATCTCATGCTACACCTCAAGCTTATAAAAAGAACAAGTCAAATCCAAATACCAAAGAAGATAGGAAATTAAAAAGATTAGAGCAGAAATTAATGTAATGGCAGTGAAGAAAACAATACAGGGAATAAATGAATCTAAGAATTGGTTTTTTTGAAGTAATAAACAAAATTGATAAACCCCTACTCAACCTAATAAAAAAGAAAAGGAATGAAAAAATCCAATTTTATGCAATAAGGAATGAAAAAATCACTACAGACCCTATAGAAATAAAGAAGATCATCAATACATACTTCCAAAATCTTCAGATTTACAGGATTTAAAAACACAAAGGAAATTGCCAGTATAATAGATGAGGAAGCTGAGTCAAAAAGATAAACTCTGAATAAGCCAACAAGAGGAAACAAAATTAATGTCATAAAAATCCTATTAACACAGATCCTGATGTATTCAAAGCTGAATTCTATAAGAAATTTGCAGAAGATTTAATGAAATCTTCTCGAATTCTTCAATGAAATTGAAAGGGAAGCAATTTTCCCAAAATCATTCCTGGAGGAAAGTATTATTCTCTTACCAAAACCAGAGAAAGATCCAACTAAAAAATAGAATTATAGGCTAATTTCCCTTATGAACATAGATGCAAAAGTCCTCAATAAAATACTAGCAAACAGAAGGCACCATATATTCAAGAAGATTATACATCATGAGCAAGTAGGATTCATCCTAGGAGTGCTGGGATGGTCCAACATACACAAATCTATAAATATAATATACCAGATCAACAGAGCCAAAGGGAAAAAAAACCACACACATGATCATCTCAATAGATGTAGGAAAAGTTTTTATCAAAGTCCAAAACTCATTCATTATAAAAATCCTATAGAAAACAGGAATAGATGGTCTATATCTCAACTGATATAAGCTATCTATGAGAAATCAACAGCCAACATCATTCTAATCGAGTAAAATCTAAAAGCTTTCACTCTAAAATCAGGAAAAAAACAAGCATATCTATCATCATCAACACTCCTATTCAATATTGTTCAGGAACATTAGCCAGAGCAAATACACAAGAGAGAGAAATAAAAGGAATAATAATTGGAAAATAAATAAAATTAGCATTACTTGTAGATAACATGATGCTCTACATAGAAGACCACAAAAATTTCACAGAGACTTTTAGATTTAATAATCAAATTCAGGAATATAGGATAAACATCAACACTGAAACATGATCAGCACTTTTTACACAAATGATGAATGCACTGAAAGAGAAATTAGGAAAACCACGTGGTTCACAATAACATCCAAAAAAAAAAGAAATACTTAGGAATCAATCTCACCAAGGAAGTAAAAGATGTATACAGTAAAAATTATGGTATTCTGAGAAAAAGGATTGAAGAAGATTTGAGAAAGTAGAAAGATATTCCTTGGTCTTGAATAGAAAGAACCAACATTGTGAAAATGATCATAGTCCCAAAATTATTAAGCTGATACAAAGCATTCCCAAGGAAAATACAATTAGTATTACGCCTCACAGAGCTACAGAAAACATTCTTAAAATTCATCTGGATCCAGAAAAGACCCAGAATATCAAAAGCTAACCAGGGCAACAAAGGAAAAGCAGAAGACATCAGAATCTCTCACCTGAAATTATACTATAAAGCTACTGTGATAAAATCAGCATGGTACACGCATAAAGGCAGACCTGAGTATCAATAGCACAGATGAGAAGATGGAAATTAAAAAGATTAGAGTACAAACACTTCAGCCTCCTTATCTTTGACAAAGGGGCCAAACACATTCACTAGAAGAAACAAAGCCTGCTAATAAATGGTGTTGGAAAAACTGGCTTTCTACATGCCAAAGGTAAAATTAGACCCATAATTATCACCATGCACTAGAGTAAAATTTGATCAAAAATTTAAACATTGAAACAGAAATACTAAATATCCTTGAAGAAAATGTAGGCATACATCTTTTTTTAAATGTATTTGGTATAGGGTCTCATTATGCACCTGTGACTCTTGTGATCCTCCTGTTTTCAGCCTCCCCAGCCCGCGGATTACAGGTGTGTGCCAGCACGCCCTGTCTCAGTAGGCAGCTCAATGTGCCTAAGGGTGGGAACAGTTTGGCACGTGCTCCTTGGGATCCAACCTCCATCCTGCACTTGCCTAACTAAGCACTTAGTTTTTTTGAGCTATCTTGCCGGCCCTCAGGTAGACAACTTAAAGACTTAGAGTAGGTAAAGGATTCAAGAACAAATACCAGATTGCATAGGAAATACTTAAAAGAATCAACTACTGGTGTCTCACCTTTTTGAAAAGTTTCTGCACTTCAAAAAAAAAAATGCTTTCAACAGAATAAAAAGGAAAACCCACAAACGGAAAAAAATCATAGCCAAATGGCCCCTCTGTCCACGGCCTTCTATCAAGAACATATAAAGAATTATAAAAAAAAATCAGACTCCCAAAATTCAAAGACCAATCCAAAAATGGGCATCTGAAATCAATACACATTTCTTGGAAGAAAAAATACAAATGACAAGTAAATATATGAAAAAATGTTCAACACCATTGGTCATTTGAGAAATGAAAATGAAACAATACTGACATTACATCTCACCCAAGAAAGAATGGCTATCATAAAGAAGTCACCAATAACAAAGGGAGGGGCTGTGGTAAAAAGGACCCTTCTCCACTGTTGTTGGGAGTGTTAACTGGTACAACCACAGTGGAAATCAGTGTGGAGATTGCTAAAAAAGCTAGGATTGGAGGTCCCATTTAAGTCAGCTATTTCCCTCCTGGGTTTTTATTCCCAGAAGAAGTGAAAACATCATACAATGGTGACGTATTTGCACCTATGTTTATAGGAGCACAATCTGTAATAGCTAAATCTGGAAGCAATCCAAATTTCCATCAGTTGAAGAATGCATAAAGATTTGAAATTTTTACACAATGAAGTATTATCAGTTATACAAAAAGATAAACTTGAAGTTTTTATCATTAAATGGATGTAACTAGAGATCATATTCTTAAGTGAAATAAGTCAAATCCATATGAAGAAACATTGTATTATCTCCTTATTGTGAGATTCTGAAAGAGAAAATAAAATCTGAGAGGTACAGTAGATACTAGAAAAGGTAATGAACCTGTTCAAAAGGAAGAAATTACTGAGTTAAGAAGAAGGACAAGAGCGGAGATGGGGAAAAAGATATACCTATGTATGAAGCAGAATGTTTTGGACAACTATACTGTGGATTCTTCCTGGTCTATGGAAAGGAGCAGATAATCCTTAATTTGTTCTGTCTTCTTTGTTCAATTCTTTTTCCCTTTTTTATCTTCTTACTTTCTTATACATATTTTTCTTTCTTCTTCTAATGTTGCATGCATATATCTGGTAATACGAACAACTAATTTGAAGACAACACTATGCAATACAACAAATTATGTGAAACTCGTATTATTTTGTTTAGTAAAATTCTCTATTATTTGCATTTTTTTGTTTTAATACTACTTTGTACTCTCCTTAAAAAATATTCATAACTGTAACTTTTGTTCTCCAAATAGAGAATAGAAATAAGCATTTCTGTTTTTGGAAACAATTTTCTTTTTAAAGAACATACTAATTTGTTGCCCCTAATTATCTAATTTTTCCTTATTATAGGAGAGGTGGTTTCAGGATAGTAGGTACAAATAACTAAGTAAAACTAAAATGACAATGGCTTACATATTACTTAAGATGGATATGAACCAAAACATGAATGACAGAACAGGAAAGCAAAGAATAAAATACACAAAGATATTGTAGTAGTTACCACAAGAGGATAAAGTTATAGATCACTACTTTTGTTTTACAACTTATGTGAATTTTTAGCATTAAATTTTGCTTACTAATTTAAAATGAGTTCTCTTTTAAAACTCTCATTGTAGGAAGATTAGTCAGCAGTATTATTAGTCAGGAATATTATTCTGTCATTTACTATAACATGGTGGAACATGTAGTATGTTATCCTAAATATAAGAAAACACACATGGAGAAAAAGTATAATCATGGCAATATGTACAATCTTTAAAAATGCAAACAAGCATAGTGGTGGTTGATATGGTGGTGTTTGCTTCCCCTAGCTACTTGAGAGGATCAGGCAGGAGGATTACTTAAGCCCAGGTGTTCAAAGACTATTTGTGGCAATACAATAATAATTGGTCTCAAAGGAAAAAAATTTTAAGTGCACAGAAAAAAGAGAATAAGGACTAGAAAAGGAGGAAATGCAGTTATACAGGTCAAAAAAAACCACAAAGTAGCACAGGAAAAAATATGTCTAGAGATTCAGTGGACAATCTAAAGACCATAGTCAATTACATTGCATTTGGGAGTTTTGTCAACTAAGTAGATTTTAACTGCTCTTGTCACACACATATACACACAGACTAATTATGTGGCATGCAATGTAATTTGCTTCATTATAAAAATTTCACTATGTACATCATATTGCAAATCTCACATATGCAGGGATCAGACTCAGTCTTGCACTAGCCAGGCAGGCGCTTATGCTGCAGAGCTATTTCCTCAATCTGATACAAAGTCTTTTCTAAACTCTTTTCCCATCCTTTTGTCTATTCCTCAGCTCCTTCTTCATATTTGGGTTACCTACTTTTTTTTTTTTTAATTCTCCAACTAGTTAGCTAACTTATGTAAGGATGTAAAGGTTCAATAAATATATGTTAAGTGCAGTAAATGTGCACACACTGGATCTTGATATCTCAACAAAGGCAATGTTAACATATTTGACAACTTGCTGTCCATTTTGGATAGCAAATTTTAAAATATCAAACTTGGTAACTTCATCTTTTTTAACAATGTTGCCTTTTATTTTTTATTTGAAAAACAAAACAATACAGAATTTCAAAACAAAATGATTGGAAATTAATAATGGTTATTATTTTACATATTGTTAGCTTCAAATTAATCACTCAAATTTCCAGATGGAGGCATGTAAGGTTGATCAAACAATATAAATATCAACTATTCCTTTCAATGAACTAATACAAACTAGTAGTACAATTATGTTAGCTATCACTGTCCACTGTACCTTTTGGACCTCATTTACTCTTTCAGGTTCTTACGCTAGGAAGACATTACAATGTTTATACATTTGAGTCTGATTTATTTCACTTACAAGTTTCTAGTTGCATTCAATTATCTACAAAAGCATCAAGTTCATTTTTTCTTATAGCTGAATAATACCCCACTGCATAAAAATATCACAGCATTTTTATCCATTCCTCAGTTTTTGGGCATTTGGGTTGTTTCCAAAATTTAGCTATGACAAATTGCACTGCTGCATACAGGGTTGCACATATATTGCTGTGGTACGATGTTTTCAGATTTTATGGGATATCTGATTCAAACTGGATCTCTAATTCTAGTTTTTTGAGGAATCTCCACACTGATCAAAAGAAATCACCAAAAGAGTACAAAGGAAATCCACAGAGTACTTATAAGATAGAATACTCAGTGATGTATACCTGTTGAAACATTCAAAGATGAATCAATCAGACTTTAAATTTATCTTAAAAGAAAATTTTTAGGATAGTAAATGATCTTTACCCAAATTGGCTATTCAACAATGTGAACGTTAAAGCTATTTTAAAAGTTTTTTTTTTTTTTTTTTTTTTTTTTTCCTGGATTAAGTACAACAGATACAAACTGGAAGGATCCAGGAATAAAAGCTGTAATATAAGCATGACTGTGAAGGCTAAGTAACAGCCATCGATTTTAAAAAGAGATTTAGAAATATTCAAATAAATAGCAAGAATATTAAGACATTCAAAAAACAGAAAAAAAGTCTGGGAGCAGGATGTTGACAACCTGACTGCCAACATCTGAGTGAAAAAAAAGAGTTCAAGAAGAAACACATAGAAAGAATTAAAGAAACGCAAACTGGGTTTGGTGCCTACAGTGCCAGTTACTTGGGAGCCTGAAAACACAACACAAGACCCCATTTCAAAACAAAAGAGAGTTAAAAAAAAAAAAGAAAGAAATGAAAAGGTATAAAGTCTAAGAAGATACTAATTTGTGATCTTCCAACTTTTGCCTAACTCCTCTTGTAAAGGCCAATATTGTTAGGTTAGCTAATTATTTCTAACAGCTCTTCTAACCATATGGTGTGTGGGGGTGAGAGAAAGTTACACACACACACACACACACACACACACACACACAACCTGTGCAAGCTCAGCTTTGATATTCACTATGTGCCTTGAACAAGTTATGGGACTTTCTTTAAAAAAAAAAAAATTTTCTATCTATCTATCTATCTATCTATCTATCTATCTATCTATCTATCTATCTATCTATCTGGTACACAGTCTCACTATGCAGCTCAGACTCATACTGGTCCTCCTGTCTCAGCTTCCTCAGTGCTAGGATTACAGGTGTGTACCACCACGCCTGGTTTCAGGGGCTTGCACAGCATGCTGTACCAGGGATTGAAACTGGGTCCTTGTGCTTGCCAGACAGGAATTTAGAATACTGAGTTATCTCTTCAGCCCTATAGGACTTTCTTGAAACTCTTTATCTATTTAGTCTGAAGACTCCTCCCAAACTCACAGAGTAATTACACAGATTAAAGTGGTCAAAGTACATAAAACACTTAAATGATTATCTCACAAAGTGAATACACACTAAATATTAGCTTTAATGGAAATTACTATTGCCAGTGGGCTTTTGTGTCTTCTGAAGTTGCCTTAGTAAGTGTTCCAGTAGCTCTTAAAAGCTAAGTGTACTAAATTATAATTTATAAATATGAATGTAGACAGTTGTGCAAATGACATTAAGTATTTTCTTTTCTTCTGTATACTTTTGCATCTCTCAAAGGTACAGTATTAAATACGCCAATCTTTTAAAAGAATGGTAGGTGACCACCATGATATATTTCTTGAAGTCTCAGAATCTTAAAAGTATGTAGAGGAAGGTTAGTGGATTTTGGGCTTGGTGTTTATTTTATTTATTTATTTATTTTGGTGTTTATTTTAGATACCTCTAAACTTTGGGAGGATTTTTAGTTATTTGCTGCAGAAAACCTTTGAGGAAGAGCCAAAGTTTTAGAAATAAGCAATCTTAAAATATATGAAATCCTAGATGAGAATTATATACATTCCCATGGCTCTGATGTTAACATTTTAAAAAGTTGAATCTTTCATGTAATGGTACAGTAAGTCCAGACATTTGGTTGTTAAAAAACTATAAACCATCAGAAAGGAAACCACAAGCCTTCAGTCCCCTCCCTTTTATCAGTCAGGTCATTTATCAAATTTTTACTCAAAAAGGATAATAATGAATTAACTATAACCTATTTTACTATAGTTCTTCACTCAATACACAAGTATTTTTGTGTCATGAAAACACAGTACCAAAAGACAGCACAGGAAATTAGAGAAAAAGTAGATGACAAAAAAAGCAATTATGAAAAGGACAGAACTCAAGGTCAGAGAGAAAACTTAGATCTTAGCATGGGGAGGAAAAAAAGATAATGACAGGGAAGTCAACAGGAGAGGTTTGGAGAGGAACGAGGCCAGGAGTAGCCCTGAGATGATAGGCCGGCTGAGTGTGGAAAGGGAACTGGAAGAGAGAAATTTACTTGCTCTAACTAGCAAGAATATCACTTTTTTAAAAATGTAACTTTATCATGCTTCAGAGATAGTTGATTATGGTGCTTCATTTTACTTTTTTATTCATTAGAAAGTTGTAAAGAAGCCAAATATGATTTAAAAATAGCAGAAAGTCTAGTGAACTAGAAACCTTCAGGGTAGTAGTATTTAATACTTTGGAAATACTAAAAGAACATAAAGTATGTAAATTGTTTTAATGGCTAAAATAATTTAAAATGAAAATTTCACCAGAAGTCCATAATTCTTATCTATCAAAGAAAATGTAGTAATAGGTACCAAGCACATGTGGGATAGATTACTGAGTGTATCAACAGTGAGAACTAAAGAGAGGGAGTTTGGGGGAAGGGGAGCAGGAGGAAGACAAAGAGGACGAGGAGGAGAAGACCAGTTTTAAACTTGAACTACTCTTTATCACCTATGGATTAAATAGAACATTTTAGCCCACTATTTAGAGTACTCTATAATATGTACCAAACCTGAGTTCATCAAATATATACTCATCATTTTGTTAAGTTCACTGGAAATATACGTTTTATAATTTATCTTTTTGTTTTTAGGAACAAAAATAGGAATTCTGATGAATAAGAAATTCATATAGTTCATTAAAAAAACATTTACTCAACACCAATTTTACCCTTGCTTTCCCACAGATTTATCACCTCAGACTGAGACTACTATATTATGTTTGACCTTATGTAGTAGATATGATGTGTGATTATTTTCTCTAAATCTCTTACATAACCTAAAGGGATGGCTGGTGCAGTAACTCCTATTTATATCTCAGTATCATTTTATTTCTCCATTTTGTTATCCTCATTATGTTGCTTTTGTCACCAGATGGGTCACAAATGGCCAGCTACTCCTACTATCATCCCATGACAGAGAAAAAAGAAAGTGGGATCCCAGAAACCTTTAGTACACTTCTCTTTGTATGTTACTGAATAGAAGATATCAAAGACTCCATCTCAGCTTTGCTTATTCTGTGAATTCATCTCTGTCCTAAAATTCTGTTTTCTTCAAGTGGTAATGATAAAGGTAAATATAAAGGCATGGTCAATATTAATTTTAGTACTGTGACACCTGAACAAATTTATCCACAGGAGTTTATTTTTCTTCATATGAAACACTAGCCCTTGCCTGTGTCCTGTGACCACAAAAGCCAGTAACCAGATTTGGAATAGGAAGCACAACTGGCTAACTTATAATGGAAAGCCCCATCAAAGTCATACACAATGGGAAAATGTTGTTTATCCAAAGAAAAGGTGAGATCCACTATCAGATGAGAACTGGGAAGAAACAGGGTAAAATACAAAATTTGTTCCTACAGCAGTATTGAACAATTTGTAAGATAACATTATTTCTGGAACATTTTATGGAATAGAACCTCAAGCTCAATATGAACATATATTTAAAAGTAGAATACATTGGTGTCTCGGTGTACCCAGAGTAGAAACAGAGACAGGAATGAGGAAAAGATAGACAAGAAGACAAGAGCTAGGTCAGGTGGTAACCTGTAGCCTGATTGGCAAGTGACCCCTAGAATGACAGTAGGGGTATTTATTTATACTTCTGCAAAGTTAGTATCAAGCTTGTCTAGTGATATAATAACTGACTTTGATCAGGCAGGATACTTTTCTCAGGAGTTAGTTAGATAGCTTGACTGCTTTAGGCAATATGGCCTAGTGTTGTTCTCACTCATTTGACCAACTGCCAGCTTCAGCTTCTCCCAACATTTAAAATATTGCAAAAGCAAAACTATTTTCTGAGAAATGCCCTCTGCTGTACCGGGAATCCTGAAGTCTCTGCGGTCAAGGCAGTTGGTGTATTCTAATATCCAATATTCCTGTCTTTCACAGTAAAATAATATTTAGCAGGCCACATATAGAAATATTACATTGCTTGGTCTTACTTGCAGCTGTGTGTGACCATATGGGTAAGGTCGGATCAATGGAATGTGAACATAAATGATGTTTATACAACTTTAGAGTTTTTCTGTATAGAAGTGTGTTTAGTACTTTCCATTTCATTTCCTCTTTCTCGTACCTGCTACTCAGAACAAAGACATAGTAATTTATCTTGGACCAAGCCAGGGAGACAACTTAGAAATGACAAAATACCAAGAGAAAGTAGACAGTGTCTGGATGTAGAGCCGTCACGCAAGTCACAAATACTGAAGAAAAGATAGTTACATAGGGGGAAAAGAAAGGCAGTTTCATGTGAAAGAAACTTCTGCCTATGTTGGGGTTTATGAAAGTGAGGAGTTACAACTGCTTTTTCACAATACACCTGTCTTCAAGACTACCCACTGTTGGATCTGGCTTTCTAAGTGCACAGATGTGGTTTCAATAAGAAACTCCACATGCTATTTACTCTAGATGCCATTTGGAGAGTTATATAACACCAAACATGACAGTTAATTTTTTTAAAAAACATAGTAACAATCTTTTAGGAAAAGGTACTTTTGGGGTAAGAGTTTTCAATCTCTGACCTACTAAACCTTTTAGATTTTGTAAAGGTACCTAAGTGTCACTGTAACAGTAGATTATATGAACATTCTGGTTCAGTATAAGTGGGTTTAACTTCTCCCCATGCTTTCCAAACTCTGTTTTTATTTGACTTATTGATTATAGCCATTCTGGGGAAGTGTGTGGGTATTCCTTTGGCTTTAATTTGCATATCTAAGATAGCTAATGATATTGACTAACATGTCATGTGGTTACTGTTCATAGTTACATCATCTTTGGAGAAATATTATATTCAGATCTGTTACATCATTTTGAAACTTGGTTCATTTATTAAGACTTTTATACATAATAATGTCCTTTATAAATACATGATTTCCAAGTATTTTCTGTCCTTTGAGGTTTTTTTCACTTTGCTGGTAAGTTTTAAATTTTTATGAAACTCCATCCATCCATCCATCCATCCATCCATCCATTTTTCCATCCATCTACCCTTCCATCTCCATCCATCCATCCATCCATCCATTTTTCAGTTTTGGTACTGTATCTAAAAGAAATCTTTGCCTTAATTCAAGATCATGAAGATTTATGGCCATGGCTATAGAGATTTTATACTTTTATCTTCTTACATGTAAGGATTTGTTGTACTCTGAGTCACATATGATATGATTTAGGCAAATACTTTCATTCTTTCACATGCGAATATCTAGTTGTCATAGCCCAGTTTGCAGATAAGACTACTGTTTCTGCTATCAAACTATAAATGAGAATATACCATATACCAGGTGAGTGTAGATATAACTGAGCAATATAGCACTTACCTAGTAATTGTAGGTTTTGGGTTAGATTCCCAGCACTATAAACACAACAATAAATAATCGAACTTCTATGATTAAAAAAAACCCTATAAATGTGAGAATTATTTTCTTGGCTCTTAATTCTACACAATTTATCAGAATATGTATACTAATGTCACAATCTTGAATAGAGTTGTTTTCTCTTAAGTTTTTATAGAAGGATTATGAGGACTTTAACTTTGCTCTTCTTATTTAAGACTATTTTGCCATTTTTGGGTCTCAGATTTCATTCTGGATTTTGAAATCATCTTATCAGATTATAGAAAGAGGTCAGTTGAGATTTTGAGCAGTATTTTTCTGGGCAATAGATCAAATGATATAGGCATGTTGACAATATTATTATCTTACATAAATGTTTTTCCATTTATTTAAATCTTTTAAATATTCTCTAAATAACATTTTTAATTTTACACTGCATTTGTTAAATATATTTCTAAGTATGTCATTCATTTTGATATTATAAGTAGAAATGTTTGGTTAAATATTTTCAATTGTTCTTTGAAGGTGTATACAAATATAATTGATGTCCATATATTTATCTTGAATTCAGCAATGATGTTAAACTCACTCACGAGTTCTAAATTTTAATGCATTTCTTAGGGTTTACTACATATGAGACCATTTCATCCATAAACAGGGATAGTTAAACTTCTTTCTTTCTGATCTTAAGTGCATGCATGTATGTATTTATGAATTCATTTATTCACTGTTGCTTATATGCCCTGGTTAAAACCTCTGTCAGTACTGTGTAGGAGTGACAGAAGACACCCTGTATCATTCATGATTTTAGTGGGGAACATCCAATATTCTCTCATTAAGTGCACTTATTCTATAAGTCATTTTCCTACTTTTGGAGATTCCCTTTTTCCATTTCTAGTTTGTTGAGGTTTTTTTTTTAATGAAAGAGTATTGGCTTTGGTCAAATACTTCTTTTTCTTATTGAAATAATTGTATGTTTTTTTATCATTCTATTGAGATAACTGTTTCACATTAATTCATTTTAATATATTAACCAAACTTGCACTTTTGAGTATTGAGTCATCATGTATAATCATTTTCATATGTTATTGGATTTAGTCTGTTAGTATATTTTGAGGATTTCTGCTTCCATATTCTTCAGAGACATTCATTTGTCATTTTTTCCCCTTGTAAAACACATATACCTTATTGCCCAAAACTTTGCCACAGGAGACTAGGCATGACAACAGTCACTAACATACCACTTTTGCTATGTTCTCCCATCCAATCAAGAGTAAGTTCTGGTTCCTAACTATTCTTGATAAAATACATACACAGTTCCTTCACCCTAGATAGAGTGACTTTTTCACAAAACTACCAAACAATCCTTCATTGATGCTTCTGTTGACAAGATTTCACCCTGCTCTATCTACTTATTAATAATGACAATTTTTACAATTTCTTTCTTTTGGGGGCCGGGGAGATGGCTCACTGGAATAAGTGCTTCCCTGGCAAGTGCAAGGGCCTGAGTTCAATTCCTGGTTACAAAAAAAAAAACAAAAAACAAAACAAAACAAAACAAAAAACCCACAAAACACCAAAAACCTCTTTCTTCTGTTTTTCTACCCTATCAATCAGTATCCTTATTTTAATTGAGGTTTATTTAGGCTTGAAAGATTAAATGAATTGTAGAATTTAAAACTATGTAATTGTTTTGGAAATAATATATATTTTGATTTAGCATAAATTATTGTCTATCTTCCCTATTACATAAACGAGGATAAAAAAATGAAAGGCACACTTTACCTTCTTTGTATAATGTTGTCACCTGGTGCCCATAACACCGCTCCTGACACACAGGAGGGGAACTTTAATATTTGAGCAAATAAATAGGCTACTTATATCCACTTAGCTAATTCCAACGTCTCCATGAATCTGAATCACCAATAATTTTGCCTAAAGTCCTCACTTTCTTTCTTTGATTCTTGTAACACTAATTTTCCATAAAGATATTAAATTTTTTATTGGTATAATTTATAGATACATAATGATCACATTCATCAAAAAGAATTTGTACCTGTACATAATACTTTTCACATTTTGCTCTAGTTTATTTGTTAATCCAATTGTCTATGCTTTATTCCCTAAATTATGAAGTTCTAGAGGGCAGTAGCCATAGAGTATTTGTTTTTCATACGTCTGTTATTATATAGCCAAACACTGACACATGATAAGCACTCAAAGAAGATTGGTAACCTACCTAGGGGTAGGTTAGACAGTTTTTTAGAAAGTTTAGATTTCCAGTCAAGAAACTAATAACTGATAAGGATCATCATAAGATGAAAATTTTAAACTTTTACTGTCTTCATGTTTTGCCTCTACCTAGAGGCAACTGTTATGTTTCTATCTGAGCCCTGTTCACAGTTCATGAGAAAATTATACTACTTTTAATACTTACAAAGCTTACCATAACTCTGATAGGCATAAAGTTCAATGTACCTAAGAAATCTTTCCATTATTGAGAGAAAGTAACAAAATAATTAATATCTTTCCTAGATCTAGATTTTAAGAAATTCAAAGTATGCCATCACAGACTTTCTTGTGTACTTAAGGCTCTGCTTGAACTCATATTTTATTAGAAACCGTGTTTACTGCTTAGTAACAAGTGGTCTATCCAGGTGCCTTTAAAGAGAAACAAAATATTCAGCATAGCAACATGAAAGAGAGCTCACTACCTGCACAATGTCCAAAATTCTCAATTCATTTTATAAGTACAAAATCATGTAACTTCCCATCTGGCCTTTTTCATCAATGCCTACCAGAAGATACAAAGTATCAGGATTAATTTGAATGTCAGTATATACCTTCATATCAATTTCAGATCTCAGGCACGAATATTATCTCCAACCACATGGTTTTTTTCAGAGTAAACAATGCCTGTATTTTACTTCTCGAAACTGTCCTTCATAAAATGTCAATTACTATACCATCACCTAGTTTAGAATTTGTTTCCCTCTTCTTTCCCTCCAAATTCTATTTCCAATTATTCCTAGAAATCCTTGGGATGTTCAAGGATATCTACAAAAAATTTTCACCTTTAATTAAAAGGTTCCTATTCAAAATATCATCAAAAACAACCTTTGTCTCTACCACCAATTTCTATGCATATACTCACGCATCATTCACAGCAAGAAAGTCTAATGTGTTACAATATAATTTATAATAAACTTTAGCCAGGTATAATACACTCTCAATATTTATGTATTCTATTAATTGTGCTTATACAATAATTTAAAATACCTAATATTTTAGAATGGTAGAACAAAAATATTAGTAAATTTACTAATTTATATTCAGAGAAAATACTGCTTTCTCAATATTCTAAATTCCCTCTGATACCGTACACCCATCTTGAAAAATCACAATTTTGTTTCAGTTGGTACTTTTGGTAGTAAAGATGCAGCAGGTATAAAAAAACTGAGGCAGAATAAGAACTTGATGAAAAATGGCTTGCGCTAAGGTATCACACATGGTTTGAAGTGTAACAATTTAAACTGTTCAGCATCACGTAGAACCACTGGTGGGGGTGGGATGCAGTAAAAGATGGAAAGAAAAAATCAACCAGATTTTAAACAATGAGCAAATAAAAAAATGTTACAACCAGCCCCATGGTTTTCTCACTGTTGAGCTAAGAATGCCTTGTGAAAGTATGATCTATGGATAGTCCTGCAGCAGTTCCTGCTGATGCTTTCTGTTGGAAAATAAATTTTGAATGTGGCTCCCCAAAAGTTACAATAACTAATTTCAAAAATGAAAAGCAGGTAAATAGGAAATAATCACAGGCTAAGTGCAAGAGTTGGAACCCACACCTAAAATTATAATCAATGAAATGACAGTATCTTACTCAGGTTATTCAGAAATGTGCACATAAATAGCAGCAGAATCCATTTGTAAAGAAAGGTAATGGGTAGGAGCAGCAAGGGGTTGAAGTTAATTTTATCTATTTCTTTTTTAAAAATAATTTTATTGAGAAAAAGTAGCAATGAGACAGTTTCAAAACAGTTACAATAATTAATGCATTGCATATTGCTGCTTTTGTAGTGTATTTCTTTAAAGAATACACGATAATTAAAATTTACAAGTTGCTTCCAAAAATAAAACCATATGGCTGGGAAGATCACTCAGCAGTCTAAGCACCTGCCTGGCAAACTCAAGGTCTCGGTTTGATCCCTGGTACCACATGCCATGTGGGTCCCAGAACACTGGTTATGCCATGCTGGCCACTGAAACTGGTCATGATGGCACATATCTGTAATCCCCTTGCTGGGAAGGCTGAGACAGGAGGATCACTACAATTCTGAGCTGTGTAGCAAGATCCTGTGCTATATCGTCCAGTCAATCAATCAATTAATCCATCCATATTATAAAAAATAAACTAACCATTGCAAGTTAACAGGTTTTAACATATTAACTACTTCATGATTTGATTGATTATAGATAGGCTGCATATCTTTCATGCTTTTAGTCTAAATTTCTCTAATACTTCAAAATTATAACAAATTATATTTCTTTATGATGTTCCTTTTGTGATTCTAATTGAAATAAATTGAGTAGGATAGGACGTCTGTTTTCAACTATTCCTTAGAAGACTCTGTATATTGATAGCTTTAGGAACATTTACAATGATTTTATAGTTTCCTTTTCTTGTATAAAAATGACCTTAATTATTTCTCCCTAAAACACTTGCATGAATTGAAACTCTTTAATTCTATTTATTCACATGGTCTTGCAAGTGTTTCCTGAAATTTACTGGAAGATATAATTAAACAAATTTTTCTACTAATTTGTATTGCAAGTTTTGATTATAACAGCCAGGTTCATATAACTGGCTTTTATAGATCCAAGACCATTTAGTAAAATCATCTGAAAGGCTAAAACAATTCTGTCAATCACCAAGCCATGTTAACCACAGATGGGGGCAACAAAATCAAGGCTGAACAGTAGAGCTCTATTTGGGGATTACATGAGAACAGTACAATTGGCTTTTATAGTAGAGCTGTCCAGGAAACTTGCTGACAGCTCACATAAATAGGAGGAAACTGGGATCTAATAATCTTAAATAACATGGCTGTTATACATGAATCCTATAGAACTCAGTGTGGTTATAGAGATGTCACTATAGAATGGGATTGTAAACTCTGGAGATGAGCTACATAAAGACATATAATTTGTACTATAAAATGCATTTTGTTTTTTTTAAATACTAAATGTTTACTTATCTGATATAGTTTCTTAGACTATCATATTATGTAGAATGAAATAAAAGATTAATGGAAGAAGCTACACATTTTAGAAGCCCCAAATCATGACATCAACAACACTGGAAGGAGAGTGAAGACCACAAAGTTGAAATACAAGCCCCATGGTTCAACAGCCTTACTTCACATAATCTCATTTTTCAGACCAAAAACACAGGACAACTTTTGTTAAACATAGGAAACAATTTGTTTGGTCTTTTTATCACTCAGAAGAGAACTCTGAAGTATGCGTTGTCCATTTAAATAAAATTAGTATCAAATACCTGAAATATTTGTTCAAGGAAAAAATCCTTAGGTCATCAGATTGTGTTCATACTTCTTTGTAAAAATATGTGCATTTCTCTCCCTTTTGTTTACAGTATGGATATATTTTCTCTACTAAATACCTATCACATTCCTAACTAATTTTAAACTTAATCTTTTAAAGTAAACGCCGCCAAAGGATTGCCTGAAAATATTAGCACTCTAAAAGCAGTAATACATGAATGTATGCAATTCCATGTTACTGAAATACATTGTATAACTATTTCATTAATACAGTGAAAATACACCCTAAAAAGTACAACGTATGGGGGAACTACGCGCTCAGGGCCCCCTCCTGTCCCTCTCTTGGACAGGAGCTTTCTTTCTCTCAATAAATATATTCTGCTCATAAAAAGGTACAATATATGAATATATGTGGTGCCATTTTACTCAAATATGTTGTATAGCTACTGCATCAATGCAGTGCCTGATGATAGACTGAGAACAGTTAGAATATTTATTCACATATAGTTCACTAAGAGGTCTCTTTAGATTCCTAATAAGTGGTATTTATTTTATAAATTCATCATTCTTGTGAAGTAGTTTATAATGCAACAATAAACAATTGTTACAATCATGTATAGCTTCCTGAATTTTGCTATGTTAAGTATTTTTAAAAATTGTAGTAATATAGTTGTTGTATTTATTTTTTTGAGAATACAAAATGACAAAACCTTGAAGTGAGATACAATTACATTAAACAAAATAATATGCATTTGACAGTATTTGTTAGACTGCATAGCGCTGTCTTCAAATTTGTTGTTTAGAATACCAGATATATGCATGCAAAATTGGAAAAAAAGTTATACGAAATTTAGAAGAGAAAAAAATTTAAAACAGAGTTTTTTTTTTAAAAAAAAGAATAATGAAACATTAACTGCTCTTTTCCATAGACCAGCAGAAACCAGCAGCACAATTATAACTAAGCCATCTTCCACACCTGCATAGATACAGCTCTTTCTCCCACCCCGCCCTCTCCTGTCCTTCTTCTCATCTCAGTAAATCCTTTCATTGCAAACAGATTCATTCTCTTTGCATGGTCTCTATTGTACCTTTCAGATTTTCTTTATTTTTTCAGGTTCTTACGCTAGCGAGACAAAACAATGTTTGCATGTTTGTGTTTTTAGATCAATATAACACCTCTTTTAAAGTAGTATATTTAAAGACAGGCTATTGTATCTTACAAATGGTGGAGGCCTTGGGAGAAAAACATTAACGGTGTTACCACTGACTGCCTCTACTAGATGTAATATCAAATATATCTGTAATATTTTGACATTTTTCAGTACTTTTTTTTTTTTTTTGCTTGCTTGTTTTTTTTAGACAGGGTTTCACTAGTCCAGGTTGGCCTCAAACTCTCAATGTAGCTCAAGGCTGTTCTAGATCTTGCAATGACACCCCTCACTCGGCTTCCTGAGAGCTGGGATTATAGGTGTGTGTCACCATTCCTGACATATTATAATTGTTTTTAAAGTAATCAACTCTTCTTTTTAAAATGATCTTGACTTACTACAGAATATTCTATGTAACTAAAATGTCTTTACATTCTTGGACATTCAAATATAAGTTTTGCTAATAATAAATGGAATTGTTTTATTTTAGTTCAGTGAAAATCTTTTCTCAATTCCTGAAATGCTGATAGGTACATTTCAGCAGAGTTACACAAAGTGGCAAATTATCCTGTCTCATTAGAGTCTGTATTGCTCAATCACAGTAACTACATATAACATACACCTTAACAATTAAAAATACAATAGCATCTATGCTTTTTATATTACTGGTAGGAGGAGAAAAAAGTCACAAATGCAATTTAGAAGCAGTAAAAACAACAGCTAATTTATGGAACTGTGAGAAATGACTCAATGTTCTTGAAAAAGCAATTATTAATCTAACTCCAAATGTCCATCTAGTTACTGAAATTGATCCTTTTATAGGAAGTAGAAGTATAGAGCTTCATGGTTAACCGATTTTTAAGCTGTACAAAGTTCTAAGACAAATCTTTAATTTGTGAATTACATTTCTTGGAAGTACAATATTCATAAAATTGGCACAAATAACATAGGAATCTAAAACATCCTTTTCTAACCTAACTGGCTCTAGATTTTATAAATGTATATATAGAGGAATACTTTACAATCTTGTTTTCCTATCATATAATTATATTTTTGACTGTGTAAAACATTTTTTAAAAGTTAGTATTTTGGAGAATATATAGTTTTATAATCCTTTAAAAATAGATATTGAGGGCGGCCAAATAACTCAGTGGATTAAAGTGCCTACAAGCAAGAGCAGGGACAGGGATTCAATCCCCAGGCATGCTGTGCCAGCCCGGCCTCCAGGGCACACTGAGATGGCAATTGAAACTGGGCATGGTGGCACATGCCTGTAATCCCAGCTCCTGAGAGGCTGTAAACAGGCAGATCACTATAAGTCTGATCTAGTAGTTAGGCCCTAAAGATCCTTAGGGGCTACAGTTAGATCCTGTAGATCCTTCCCTAAAATAAAATAATTTAAAAAAAACACTGAATAGAAAGAAATCATGGATAATAAAAGATGAGCAAGTCAGAGAAACCCCGTTTTAAAAAGTTAAAACTTTACCATATTTGAATAACTTTTTAAAAATAAAGACTAGATAACACACAATCTACGGCAGAATGGGACTAGAACTCAACTGCAAGATCTAATTTGAATTCTGGGATGTGTCACTTTGGTTAGGTATATGTGATGATTCTGGGCAAATCACTTATTCTTTTTTTTTTTTTTTTTTTTGCAATGTATTAAAATTAATACAGGGTCTACAGGTTACTACACAGATAGGACTTATACTGGTCCTCCTGTTTTCAACATCCCAAGCACTGGGATTATAGATTCGTGCCACCATGCCCAGTCTCATTCGTTATCTCAGCATGCCCCAGGGGCAGGGTCGGCATGGCACACTGGGGATCAAACCCTGGTCCCTGCACCTGTCTATGTGGGTATTTTAATCTGTTGAGCTATCTGGCCAGTCCCAGTTATCCTTTCTAAGGCACTGAAGTCTCATCTATAAAATGAGGATGAAGCTCATATCCACCTGATAGGGTTACTATGGTGTATTTCAAGATATGTGAGTTAACTTAATGAACAAAGCTGGTACCACAAATTGCCTTGTGGTAAGTAACTCTGAGTGACTCTTCTGAACACACTTAGTAAACAGAACTTGGAGGATTCTGTTTAACTCATACAAGAATAAAGGCAATATCTTTTTCAGTTATAAACAGCATCTTAACCTGGGTTCTTATAGAAGATGTAATCTAAGAATCCATATGATGAAGAATGTGTAGAAACAAAAAACAAAAGAAAATATATCTTGAAAGGCATCTAACAAGCAGAATTCTTTGTTTTATGCTGATATAGTTTGTGGTTATGGTATAGGCTTCTAATGTATACCAGATCAAATTAAAATTCTAGGCAGGCATTCAACTGTTATGATCGTGTCCACTCTTTACCGTGCATGGGAAACAAATGTTCTAGAACATATTTACTGAGTATATTCCTATAGTAGTGTTATGATGTTTATTTCCAAAAGAGCCTCTATTGCATGTAATGTACTTGGGTAAATGAAAACAATAGTGGGTTTCTGACAGCACACTTTAGAAATTTTAGCAGCATAACAAAATTATGTTTTTAACAGACTTTTCTGAGGTCAGGCCACAACAATTTTGTAAAGTTATATGATAAATAAGAGGAATGACACTAAATAGATTTTCCAAAATAAAGAACAGAAGATAATTCATGACTATATTTTGAGTAACAATACAGAATAATTAACAGAAAGCATGTAGTGTAATTATAGGTTTTGTATTGTGAGACTGGCATTAAAGCTGTGAAAGTTTAATCAGAATCAGTTAATCGTTACCTCTGTGAGCTTGTATGATGGCTCCAGTCCGGTCATATTTGCTACTATCAACTGATGTAAGAGTTGAACTTGAGCCACACTTAGGAAGAAATCCAGGTTTGTGGTTACATTCACTTCCAAGGAATGGCCACACACTAAAATTTCCTAAAGGAGATAAGAAGTAGAATAGAGAGTGAGATATATCATAGCATTCCATTGATAATTTATCATTCTTATTTGATTGACTATTACTACTTCCTAAGTTATCTGGAACTCAAGTTCACATGTTAATGAGGAAAGCAAAAATGGTAAGCAAAACCACTTGATATAGTTTAATACGTTAATAAATATTTATAAGTTCTTGCTATGTTCAGGCTTTGTATTACATACAAGGAGAATCATAATAATTTTTCAACTTTCATACCCATTTGTTTTTTTTTTCAGACCTTAAACTACTATCACTGCTTTATCATTCATTCATTCATTCATTCATTCATTCATTCATTCATTCATTCAGTTTTGTTCTAGGGACTGAATATAAGAGCTTGGTCTTGCCAGTAAGGTGCTTAAGCTACTAAGCAATCTCCCCGACATGTTTTAATATGTCACAAATGATGATATTCTATAGGAGAATTTTGTTCACCAATTCAAATGTACCAATATTTACTGAGCATTTCCTAAATGCCAGGCATTACAGGAGAGTACTCAGAACAATAAAGCTAAGGGTACTCTGCTCTTGAGGAAGTTATAATTTAGTGAAGCACACAAATATAAACAAGCAATGTAGGTATACAATTATAAATGCAAATACCACATTATGGGCATTCAGAAAAAGATACACTCCACGTGATTTATAACACACAGAGTGATGAAGCTAAAGATAGCTAGACCAATTAATTTTACTTCTTCGAACTGCTAAAGCTTTGGCAGCATTAGGCACATGTCTACTACCTAATTGGTGCTGTTCTGCATTATTGAATCACTTGAACATTTATCACTACAAAATGGGTTAGAGAAGGAAAATAAAAACAATTCAGAAGCTTCTCTTAATAAGCAGAAGGCACATCCAAAAAAAAAAAAAAAAAAAAAAAAAAAAGCAGAAGTTCTGGCTCTTGTCATGAGGTTCAAAGAGACAACCTTCAAATGCCTTGAAAAGTCCAAGAGATCTTTTCTTTATTAGTGGCATCCAAAGGAATAGATTTAAGGATACTATGTCTGCCCAAATATCAACTAGATACCTGACAGCAGCTTTTAATAAAGCCATAAGGTATAGCATTCTGAAATGACAATCTTTTTTTTTTTTTTTGGTTAAATATACTTTGTCTCTGTAAGTTTCCTGTATTCAGTCACCATACTTAGAATTCTTATTGTCTTCCTCAAACAATGATTAAAAAGAAAATGAAGTACACTGTTTCAGAAGACTTTTTAAAAAAAAAATAAATTACCATTGTAACATTTCCTAAGGAGATGAAATTTTATACTAAAATTATTGTAAAAAATTAAGACACTTTTATTTATAGAATTCAGTAAAATGTGTCTTATCAAAATTAGCAGGGGCTGGGGAGTAGCTTGGCGGTTTAAGCACCTGCCTGGCAAGTACAAAGACCTGTATATGATCCCTGGTGCCACATGCTGTGCTGGCCCCACAATTCCAGGCACACCATGGCAGGCCACCAAAACTGGGCGTGGTGGTGCACACCTGTAATTCCAGCACTGAGGATGAGACACTAGGATCAACATGAGTGTGAGCTGCATAGCAAGACCCTGTACCAAATAAAAAAAATACAAGATTTTAAAAATTAAAATGAATAAATAAATAAAACTAGCAAATGATCAATTCTGTAATAGCAGGTTAAATGGTATCAATGCTATTGGTAGAATTAGTATCATATATCATACAAAATTCTTCTTATAATTATTGTCTCTTGATCAATTTGATCATTGAAACAACCTGGAGGACACCTAAGAAGCAAAATATAAGGCAATTATGGTAGGTATAAGGAAAATGATGAAAAAGAAATTTAAATGTGTGGCTGAGAGTGGTATCTTATTTTTCTTATTATTTATTTATTTATTTTTCATTTGTGTATTTGGTACAAGTCTCATTACGCACATTGGAATCATGGTAATCCTCCTGTTTTCAGCCTCCCAAGAACTGGGATTTCAGGTGTGACCCATCACACCCAGACTCTGTTGCTGCCTCAGCGTGTCCCAATTATGGGGCCAGTACAGCATGCAGGACCAGAGATCGAACCCTGGTCCTTGTGTTTGCCAAAGCAGGGACTTTGTCCACTGAGCTATCTCACCAGCCCAGTGGCATCTTTTAACATGAAGCTAGGCTTGTCCTAGGTAGGTTTTCTGATTGCTAGCTTCCTGCTAAAAACTTTCAAATAATGCCTTCAAATTAGAAGACATGTTAACTAAAATGGGATGGTAGTTTAAGTCCTACACATTCTTTTGAATGTTGTGATGACAGGTAC
This sequence comes from Octodon degus, assembly GCF_000260255.1. Classification (NCBI taxonomy): domain Eukaryota; kingdom Metazoa; phylum Chordata; class Mammalia; order Rodentia; family Octodontidae; genus Octodon; species Octodon degus. The sequence goes on along the minus strand of NW_004524694.1, from coordinate 2,024,422 downwards.
GTAAGAATCTCACGAAAGAGTATTTTCAGAAAAAAACTTATTATGATTTATGCCAAGATGTACCCCTAAAGTCATATGGGTTCATAAGTGGGGCTTCTGAATGGAGAATGATGTGCTATAGCTAAATGTGATGGGAGGTGATGGGATGTGATCAGAAGAGGAGGTTCAGTGTGGAATGGTCTGGTAGGTTGCTTTCTCTCCCAAGTTCTTCCTCCATTTGTCCCTCCTCCATCACACCATTCTGCCTTTGAGCCAGCACATTATGGACTAAAAATGTAAGCAAAAAACCCAGAAACAAACAAACAAACAAACAATTTTCCTCCTTTAAATTGTGGGTAGTGGATATTTTGTCCTGTCATGAGAAAGCAAGACAAAGCCTTAAAAATTAGAAGTGATTTTTTTTTGTTCTTTTTTTTCTGGTGCTGGCATGGAGAGAGGGATATTCAAAACTAACATATGTCAGACAAGTTTTCTTCTACTAAGATATACTCCAACCATATTACTTCATTTTTATGAGTCAAATGTAAACAGGAAATTAAAGCAATTCTAAAATATAACTCCTTCTTGGTGTGTGGGTACAGTGGTATATGCCCATGATCCCAGCACTAGGGAGGCTGAGGTAGGAAGAACTCACTCTGGTGAATTGGAGGGGAGCCTGGGTTATACCGTAAACATACGTGCCAGCCTGAACTACAATGTGAGACTATCTCAAAACAAAGTTAAAAAAACCCTAACCCAAACAGGCCCCCAAAACAAAAACAAAATGTAATTCCAATTTGTGTATTAATTTATATTTTCACAGTAGCACATATAGATAAAAAGTCTTTGTAAGGAGTTTCATGTATTCTAAACTGTGTTCTTAAGTGACAATGACATAATAAGATTTATGAAATCTTTATATACCTTTTGTGGGTATAAATAAACATTACTTAACACAGCCTTCCCCACAGGGCTATCATAAACAATAAAAACAAAATAAATAATCAAATCAAATAAAACAATAAAAACAAAAATAGTGTCTTTAAAAATTTAAAGAACGAGGGCCGGGGAGATAGCTCAGCAGAATATGCGCTTGCACAAGGGCCTGAGTTCAATCCCCAGTTCTGCCAAAAAAAAAAAAGATTAGAAATTTAAAGAATGAAAGATTTTACTGCCTAAAACTAATATGCAAATATTACCATATTAATATCTTAACTTTAAATGAGGTTATATTCCCAAACACCCAATAAGTTTGAAAATATCATAGTGAAAAATACATTTAACCTACAAAACGTCTTGCTTAGTAATATAGTGCATTGTAGAATATTGGTTGTTTCCTGGTGATTGGTAGCTGTGGTTCACTCATACTATCCAGTTTCATCATGCAGTATGGTCTGATAGTTCAGGAAAGATCAAAAATCAAAACTTAAAACATGATTTTCACTATGTATGTTTCTTACAGTATAAATTTATAAAACATTATAAATTGAGATGTCTTAGAGATTAAACTATTCCTTAGTATTCAATATGTACTTAATTTTTCTGAACTTTTCGCAACAACTGCCTACAGCAGCTAAAAAGGAGCAAAGTATAATGTATTCAGCATAACAAATTTCTAGGAAGTTTTTTCCTTTAAGTTATGGTGGTTTGACTATTATTACCTTCCTTTTTCGGGTATGAAAGCAGTACATAACAATGATCAGAACTGAAACCTGGGCCCACTAGTTAACAATGATTGAGTTAATCTTTTTTATAGCTTCTTCACCTATAAAAAATAGATAATATTTAACTCAAGGATGTTGTGAGGGCTAAATACAGTAATCCATGTGGAAATATTATGTAACATAATTTATGTGAGGATCCCATGTCATTATTATTGTTACTGTCATAAGCTAAGGAAGTTTAGAGTGTAGAGGAAAGAGCCAGAACAATTGGTTGAGTTCACACCCGCCTATTTCTATTTGTGAAAATATGGCAAATTGGTTACTTCTTTTATGCCTTAGCTTTCTCATCTGTAAAATACAGACAGAAGCAGATGACTAGATTATTATAATGATTAAGTTAATTATTACAGAGAAAACAATAACTGAAAAATGCTAGAAAATACTTAGTATAAATTAGCTATGATGAAAATTGCTATTATTATTAAACTAATTTGACTCCCTGTGAACTGAAACTGAAAATCCCCAACAAAGTATAGTTACTCTTCTAATTCAGACTAAAATGAAATTTACATTATGTTCTAACCTCAGTATGCAGATTTTCTGGAGAAATAATTTTGGTGAAAATGATGGCAGGTGCTCCAGTTATTCGGACAGAAAAATCTGTCAACATGGGGGTCAGAATTGCTCTCCTTTCCTGATGTCGTCGTATGCTAAAAGACAAAAAAGTTAGTAGTCATTTCAACCTTGCAGGAATAATTTCACTATATTTATACAAGTCTTTGCCCTATAACATATGTCAAAATTATATTGTGTCTTTTACCGAGTGACTATTTGTATATTTTTAATCACAATATCTTAACTTCAACACTGTAAACATATACAAGACAGCAAAAACCACATACTGAGAAATTTAGATGTAATTAAGAAATTAATAGTGGTATTCTCCCAGAACCTTTTAACAAATTAGTTCTGTTTTTAATTATTTTTGTTCTTCCAGTTTCACACCACTTTGGTTACAATCATAAAACTTACTAATTTTGGAGTAACTTTTACTCCAAAATTTTCTTATTTTTAATAGTTCAGTAGTTTGATAAGCGCTATCTTTCTACTCTTAATAGGTTTATGAAAATATCCTCTTAATGTCTGAACTTTTTTCAAGCTCTAGAAACCATCTGAGTTTATGGCTTATTATAGCCTATGCTGTCTATTAAAAGGCTTTTGTGTACCAAACCAAATGCTTCCTGAAAACAATCTTGTATGAGAAATAAAGAGTACTGTAACTCCCACATTACCAGTGAGGAAATGAAGTTTGGGGACTGGGCTAAGGCCACCCAATGAGAACAAAAATTCCATAATTGTACCTGGAGGGCAAGTTCACACTCAGAAAAGCTTTTGGCCTCTTTGTAAATTCTTTGTTCATTTTGACCTTTGATCAGTGATTTAGCAAAAATTTCAACAGGGCATTAACAAAAAAATCATTGCAAAGGAAGCTTTGTATGCATGACACTGGAAAAATGACACTGCAAAACTGCTAAGAAACCAAAGCTTAAACTAGTACAGATTCTAAACTCTATTCCTATTTCTACTGTCTATATCATTAGTTTTAAGTTTATGAAAACCATCATCATGTTTACATTTTACTAGAAACCATACTTCTAAATATCTTTGAAACTCTTAATTTCTTTACAAATATTTTCTTATATAATGATAAAATTGAAACTAGAGACTTAGTGTAAGTTATCTGATCAAGCCTAGATAAAACTCAAGTCTTTCTACATTCTTTCCCACTTAAAAAAAAAAATCAAACTAGTAGAGAGAGTACTAATGTCTTCTGTAAAATCTGCAATAGGCAGAGCTTTACATGATGTCTGCCAAAAAAGCAAGCTGGATCAGCTGGTTCAGTGAGACTCAAGTATTGGATTTCAATAAAGTCAATTTTAAAGAATTAAAAGATCTGGTGAATTGGAAGTAACAGGAAGAAGTATTAAAATTTATGACTAGAGAGGAAGAGTTTAGATCCTGAGAGACATCATAATTATAGTGTAATAGCTTAAATTCTAAAAAATGACCAATGTGAAAAACATGTAACATCTGATGTGCTCCCATTCGGGAGTGCTAAAATATATGAAGTATTAAAAATATCTTAAAATAGAAAAGATGGCAGAAAACCAAATATGAAGAAACACTAAGGCACTAATAGAAAATAAAAAGTACTTGTCATATATATCATATAGTTTTCCTCATCATATGAATTAAATCAGTGATACAAAATATGAAAGATCTATTACCACAGAATTTTTAAAAAATTAAATCAAGTCAGTAGTCCCAGTAAAGTATACATTTTCTGGTATGTAATGCTAACTTTTTTTTTTTTTTTTTTTTTTTTTTTTTTTTTTTTTGCGGAACCAGAGATTGAACTCAAGCCCTTGCGCTTGCCAGGGAAGCACTTATTCCACTGAGCCATCTCCCTGGCCCCGTAATACTAACTTTGTTTGGGTAAATATTTTAGCTAATGATTTTTAAAAATACATCATTAAATGTTTTTCAAGTATTTTCAAGGATGAATCATAAAGAAAAAAACACTGATGAAATAACCATAAGGCAAAACTAAATGTTGCCAATATTTTAAGAGATAATAAGCTACATTTCCAAATTAAAAACAATAAACTAGAATACAAAGAATTAAATGAGGTTTTTAGTGGTCTCAGTTCCAGCACTTTCAGTAAATGAAGTGAATAGACTTTTAATGGTTTTCTTGAGACAAGACAAGACAAGGATTTGGAATTGAGCTATCTATCTAGGGCTCAGGGTTTGTTTTTGTTTTGTTTTCTTTTTTTTTTAAATAATCTATTTAGGTCTCCCTACCCAGATCAGATTCTAGTGATCATCTTGTCTCAGGCTCTTCAGAGCTGGGATTACAGGTGTGCACTACCACATCTGGTTTCCATTGCCTAGCACCGTACACCTGGAATTTTGGGGCTGGCACGGCATGCAGTGCCAGGGATCCAACCCGGGTCCCTGGGCTTGCTAGGCGGGTTCTTAAACCGGCGAGCTATCTCGCCAGCCTCAGCAAGGAGTATTAAAATCTATGACTCAATATTTTTTAGAGATGGAGAAATTATCAGCTTATTTGAAGCAGGAGGGAAGAACAAAAAAAAAATTGTCCCTTTTGACAATGCAGCTGGTTGGAAAAAAAGTAGAGATTATCTGAGAAATCTCTAAAACAAATGAGAAATCCTTCATGTATACTGAGTGGCTCTCATTTGCACTACATGTGTTCTAGGAATACTCACTTATTTACATAAAAATGGTATCAAACCTTTGATTACCACACAGTATATGTGCATAACAGATGTAAAAATTGACATCAATTCTAGAAATATTCTCACAGAAAAGAACAGTAAAGATAATATCTTACTGACAGATTATTTAAATATGAATATTACCAAGAATTTTTGATAATGGAATTATTATATGTGAATAAGAAAATAAATTTTGTAAAAATTATTAAAGATAGGAGAACCCACTTGTGACCCCTCATGCTTCTTAGAGGCTATATTTATCCCTCCATATATATTTCCTACTCTTAACTCTACTGTTCCTTAGAATTTATTCTTAAAATTTTTTATTAAAGACATATATAATGAAATGTTTCAAAAAAAGAAAAAAAACAGTAATGAAGATCAACTATAATTTCCAGAAATGAAAATTTTTCTATTAAAATTAACATGCACAGCAGGTAGGAGAAACAGTATT
>NW_004524694.1:2011497-2018713 GCF_000260255.1 Octodon degus | reverse complement strand
CCCCTTCCCCTGCACCCTTTCCAATGTTCCTAGATTCACCAATGACAACTGTGCTGCAAAGATTTAACCTTGACTGTCTGTGTCTGGATGTTTACATATATAGCTTTGTTTCAGCTTGCTTCACGGACTCTATATACTTTGTGCCCCAAACACCCTGGCCCAGTCAGAGACACTCTATGAATCCCCCTTCCCCATTCCTGCAGGCAAGAACACCCTGGCCCAGGGAAGGACACTTTATAAGTCCCCTTTCCCCATTCCCATCTTCTCTATAAAGTCCCTGCCTCCCCAGCCAAAACTGCTGTTCAGGTCCTCTGAGCAGCTTGGCACATGCTAGTTGCCCTCAATTAACCTCTCCTTTCATGCCAGCTAACCTGAGTATGGTCTTGTGTGGGTTCAAGGGCACCTTTTCCCAATAGTTTTCATGTCAACTTATTTGACATGCATTTTTAGTGATTCACACTTATGGAGTACATTAAATTTTAAATGAAAAATTAAAAAGAAAACAGGGAAGTCTGAAATACTTAACATTAAAAATGAGAACAGAGAGTGGAAATAGGAGGATACTGAAGAGACAATAGATGACAATTTCTTTATAACTGATGAAATACAGGAATCCAGAAATTAAAAAAGCACAATAAATCTAGTAGTACAATATCCTTCTTAGAGGAGTATAATAAAATCCACAATAAAGTATAGCTTGGTTAAAAAAAAAACCTAATCATTCCTAATAAAGACATTAAATTCACCTACAGAATACAGTTTGCCTATAGCATTCTATGGCACATGGGGTTAGAAAGATGTCAAAGATATATTTTCCTGAGGTTTATAATATAACATGATTTTTGTTGTCCACTGAGACAAAAGAGTTGTATCATTATATGTACATATTTTCTAATGTACTCATAGAAACTTACTAAGTCCTCATTACAAATAACAGAACATTGACTATCTTAGGTTCAAATAAAGTATCAGGAAAATAATTATCAATGCTAATAAAAAAATTTTCAGCTGGGGGAGTGTATTGTAAAGAAGGAAAAGTATACTTTTCCAAAACTTGTACTAAGTAAGAACACAAATGGTTGCCACATGGGGGCCTGAAAACATATTCAGAAAGACTGTGGTCATTTCTCGGGCTCAGTATACTTAGGCTAAAGTTCCTCTGCCTGTCGTACATTTTGGTATGCTTTTGTGTCAAGTATTAAAGGAGGTAAAGAATAATACTTTAAAAACTACATTTTATAAAACCTCAGAAGTAGGCAAAATGGTAAATTTTCCAAAATATTCCACAAGGAAAAGGCTAGAACTGCTCTGGGGAAGATTCTGGACTTTTTACAACCTGACTCTATGAAGGTGACAGGAAGGCAGGGAATGGCCTCACCTGATACGCGAATATACTCTGAGGAGTTCACTAAACAAATGCCCGTCACAGCTCCATTGGGCACAGGCCATGTCTTAGAAACCTTTTTCGCACTAGCAAAAGAACAAAGTGTGAAAATCAAGTGTGGTCTCCTCTGGTTGATCTGGGGGACTTTGTGAATTTGGCCTGTCATTTAACTGATGGATTATGTCTTACAATTTCTGGCATCTTAACACCAAGGTAATTCAGCAAATGGTCATTTGGTGTTTGTGGAACTAAGGTGACTTAGAGCTACAGCTACAGGACCTTCTATTACTTTCCCAAAGCAAATTAATTTTTCTGTCACAGAAATGGGCCACTTCCATAGCAAAACTGACAAAGAAAATAAGTGTGTGGCAAAACTGGTTGGGGATTAAAAGGTGTATTAAAAGGTGTCACTTGTTAATTACAAGAACCTAAAACACATGTACAAAACAGACCCCCAAAACCTTCCATATGGACTTCTCTTGAAACCTTGAGCAGAATTTTAATAAGATGCCCTAGGACTGATGGTCACCTGAGGCAGGAGACCCCAGCATTGCTCCCTTGGGACCTGCATGTAGAAGTTCTGGAGGGTTTCCTTAAGAGTTTGAAAGTATAAAATACGCCATCTGAAAACACAGAAAATATAAGTAGAAAGAAATTTTTTGCCTATCATGGATGTTGCAAATTTTTCCATTTATAATTTATTTTTAGGCAATAATGGGAAATTACATTTGACAAGACTACTTGAACTGTCAACCTTAAGAGCCACTGCTCTAAGTGAAATGCATGGTTTACACAATGTGAGGAAATAGGCCATTAATACATGATAAATGGTAGAACGTTGCTGAAGAATATCAAATCATTAACTTTAGGAAAACTTTTCTTGTGAAATAAGGGTGAATTATTTACTCAGTGGCATGTATGGAAAATATAATTGTCACTGGACTAGACTTGGTGTGGTGAATATATAAAAGTTCCAAGGATAAACAACCATTCAAAATAAGATTTTTTAAAATGTACTTGGTATAGGGTCTCACCACACAGAGTTTCTGCATACTTTTATGATAACATGTAGGTAGCTAATAAAGGAGTCTAGGATTAAACCTATTTTTGTGATGGATATCAAAGTTAAAATGGATTGGTAGACATGGAAGTTAAATTTGACCCACATCATGTTGAAAAATATAAAAAAATGAGTTACATTTTTGTTATATCAAATTAGCTCATCAAAAGTTGCCTGCATGTGGAAAGAATTCCTGAAATCATTTTGTATGTGGATCTTTGGGTGACCATCATAAAATAATCTTATAAAAAAAAAAAGAGTTTGAAAGTATAAGAAAACGAAGACACCAATAAGGGCTTACAATCATGGTTTTCCTCATGATACCCATCCTGCTTCCTCCAGAGTATGCTTTTATCTTGCTTTTACTCACCTCAAACTTACTGGATATAGCCAGTTTTTCCTTCATTCATCACTTTTACTTTTTCAAATGAACTTTGCCACCGTTTTTGCTCATTTTAACTTTTGTTTGAGATGAGAAGAACCTAGAATCTAACTCTAGAAGAAGATGTGGGCAACCTAGAACCTGGTAACATTTATTTGTGGGTCACTTTTTGAAGGAGCTACCCAATTACAAGACTGCTGCTCAAGTCTGACAGCAGAGAGAACTTCCAAGGTATTAACAGGTGACAGTAAAGATAGCCCCATCCAAGGATATCTAAAGGAACACTTGGCTCTTTCCTCAGAAAGGCCTAGAAACCAGGGCCAAGCCTATACAGATGAGCATTCCTTGTGGCTGGTCTATGATCTCTAAATATAATCTCCTTCTAGAGAGTAACAGGACCTCTTGGAGGCTGAGTCAAGGCCTGGGACAGGAAATACATGAGATGAACTTAGAACTGTGACTACCAACCTTTTAAATCTTTCAGTAATACAACAGCCTGCTATAGGATGCGTGCCATAGGTTTACCACCACTGACCTTAAACATCTTGTTCATGAAACTGCTTGAGATGATTATTTTAAAAGAACTCAAGACTTCTGGAAAGATGGTGGAGTTGCAAGCAGTAATAATCAACCTCATCAAGATTTAGAATCCAGACCCTGTGAAATAATAAGTTGGGAAAGAAAAGGAGGAGAAAGGTGGATTCCTGAACCCAGGAAGGATATGAAGGGAAAATTGAAAACCACAGATGAAGTGAAGGGAGAGATCTTAACACAGAAAAAGGAGAGGGTAATCTGCGCTTTTTTTCGCAGCCCCTCACTCTTGATGTGAGAGAGGAGGGTCAAATCCAGAGATACAGTGAAGGTAAGAGACTCAGAGGCCTCCAGAAAAAAACAGCAGTGGAATGGAGAAGTACATGCTGTGACCTACAACAACTAGTGATATACTCTACTCCAAGCAACTGCCAAGTCCAGGATGCTTAGTGGGATACCATTTTAGGGAGGGAATAACTGCACCCAGGACCTGGAGCAGCCATGGGTTGGCTTTATTTCAGGGCTCCCATTGTTGAAATCCCACTGTGATGTGGTGAGAGACATGGGAGATGTCTAAGCTCAAAGAATTGTGATCAGGCTGCCAATAGATACACAGTGTTGTACAACTCAAGTAAGCAAACCAATGACCAGGGGTCAGGATCAGTCTGGACTTCTGTGGATGGAAAGTATAAGTGGTACCTTATCCAATTCCTACTGCAAACTTACTGGAATTATCCAAACATCTAGTTTCTTCTAGTTTCTTTCCTACCAGTAAGAGCAGAGTCATTCCCTGAATTGGATACTCCCACAAAACTGTAGGTATGAAATTACTGAGTAATTTCTTTGTTTTTTTTTTTTTTTTTTTAATTCCCCTGTGCTTTGGTCCCTGCCCCCTTTTCAGTTTATGTTTTTGTCGTTTGCGTTTTTCAACTTTTTTTCTTCTTCTGTGAATGTGAATTTTAGATTTTTGTTTTGATTTATTTACTACTTTTTTTTTTTTCTTTTTCTGCTGTCTTATTGGCTTTTAGGCTAGGGTCATCTTCCTTTGTTATTCAACCTCCTTCTAATCTCTTTTGCTTCAATAATTTCTCTTATTTTTTATTCTCAGCACTTTAAATTTTCTCCCCTCAAGATAAAATTCCTCCAGTGAGGGATATTTTCTGTATATAATTTTATAAGTTATCTTAGATCTTTTTATAAAAGTATAAATCTTGTACCTATATTAAAGGTGGCAAATAGTTACCATAGTTTGTCATTTTCTAACTTGGACTTGATGCTACTGTTATTACTGATTGTACTACTTTAACCAAGGTGAAATATTTATTGTGACCTGTTGTGTTCTTCCTTCTATGCCAATACTAAGATTGTCTGGATGCCAAAAACTAAACCATATCCTAGTACCAAAGAACTTGGGTGATAGAGCAAAAAGGCAGCTACCCTTCATCCCTAATAAACCAAGTAGCAAGGAATTTGAGACAGACTCAAAAGCCGAAGTCCAGCTATGCCTAAAAGACACCTCTGAACAGCAGCCATTTCTTAAAGAGGTCTTGATACTAATAATAAAACTACTTACCTTAAGCAAGTTATAAGCCTCAAACAAGAAAAAAAAAATTAAAGCAGAAAATAAGAAAATAGAAACAAGGTGCAACCCGTAACCTTCAACTCACCCAACACAAAACAAAGAGACAGACATTGAGTTGGAAGAAATAAAAAACCTTTCTGCTAAGTTTTATAAAATAGTGGTAGCAGAAGTAATGAAACAGGTTAATATTTTTCTTGACAAAAAATCTTTCTGCTAAGTTTTATAAAATAGTGGTAGCAGAAGTAATGAAACAGGTTAATATTTTTCTTGACAAAAATAAAACTGAAAATTAAACAGATGGAAATAATTAGTCAATCTACATAGACACAAATAAAAAAAAATAAAGGTGCTTAGGAAAGAAATGGAAATCATGAATGCTCAATATAAACAAGAACTAACAGGCTCAAATAGATATCCAGGAGATTAAAATTTCTACTGAAAGTATATGCAGCAGAGTCAACCAAAGTGAAGATAGGATATCAGATACAGGAGACAGGGCTGCAGCTGGTAATCAAGAAAAAGATCCCTTAAAATCAGCAAAGGATCACCAAAAAAATCAATACAACCATTGCTACATGATGAAAGAAGACTAATATATGAATAAATAGAATAAATGAAGAATCATAAGCTAGAACAAAGGACACAAAAACCTGTTAAGAGTAAAAGCTGAAAACTTTCCACCCATGAAAAAAAAAATGAGATATAGTTAGGTGAAGCATATAGAACTCCAAATAGCCTTGATCAGGAAAAAAAACCCTACACCAAGATATATATAACAGTGAAGATGTCAAGATGTCAGAAATTCTACATAAGAACAGAATATTAAAAGCTCTTTGAGAAAAGAAACAAAACACCTATAAAGGAAAATCCATTAGAATCACATCAGACTTTTCAACACAAACCCTTAAGTCAAAGGGCCAGACAAACAACTCAGAAGATTAAAGTGCCTGCAAGCAGGCACAGGGGCCAGGGGTTCAATCCCCAGGCCCGCCATGCCAGCCCCACCCCGGGGCACACTGAGATGGCAATTGAGACTGGGCGTGGTGGTGTGTGCCTGTAATCCCAGCTCTTGTGAGGCTGTAAACAGATGATCACTACAAGTCCAATCTAGTAATGAGACCCTGAACATCCTGTAGACCTTTCCCTAAAAAAAAATACAAAACAAAACAAAAAACCTTAATTCAAGAACACATGGAATATTTCAGTGATCTTCAGAACAGAAGAAAACACAAAATTCTTAGAATAACCCATAGGCGTATATCTCACGTGCTTATATTTGGCAATAGATTCTTAGATATAATATCAAAAGTATGGGAAATAATGAGAAAATGTGAAAAATTAGTCTATTAAAATATAAATTTTATACATCAAAGGAGATCTGAATAAACATGGCTCTAAAAATATACATAAACAACATATGACAAGCTGCTCAACACTATTAATCATTACAAAAATACAAATCAAAATCACAATAAGGTACCTCTTCATACGCAATAAGGCAAAAGGATGTTATTAACAACAACAAAAAAGGAAATAAAACAGGTGTCAAAAATAAGGAGAAATCCTTAATGTTTATATATAAAGAATCGTATGGAGGTTTGCCATCCAGTTTTTCTCTTTAGGAGAGAAATATTCATCTCCAGCTGCCAGGCAACATACCCACTGATAGATCAACAGCTGCATTCTTCTGACCTTCTGGCTATGCATACTTCTAATTCTTTTACTTTTCTTTAATTCAGGATGAACTACATCATTGGTGCTCTCAACTTTTTTTGAGTCAAGATCTTGGTAAAGTGCCCAGGATGGCCTTAAAATTGTGATCCTGCTGCCTCAGCCTCTTCCTGGAATTATAGGTGTTTGCCATAGCATACAGCTTGGCAGTGCATGCATCTTCAAACAAACTACATTTCTCCTCTGAGGCACAATTGCTTATGAAAGGTCACTTGCCAGTGAAAGGCCATAATACATTCCATATCAAGGCAGTGTTATATACTAGGGACAGGATAGATGATCTCTGTCATTAGGTCCCAGATAATTATGCAGATAATTAGAATACAATATCATAAGCATATTCTTATAAGCACAAATGTGAATGAATTGATTGTGTACAGACAGTAGAAAAATAGATAAAAAATTAGTAAGTTTCTAAATTATAACAGGACACTAGTTTGACAATATAAAATTATCTTCAATGAATAATATATTCTTTCCAGAAAACAAGCCTAGATATATTTTTTATAAGAACTATGAATAGCCTGAGCAGGACTGCAGTAGCTT
>NW_004524694.1:1976803-2003957 GCF_000260255.1 Octodon degus | reverse complement strand
GCTGGCGCAGGGTAGCAGGAAGCTCTCTGCACACTCCGAGGAAAAAAATTTTAAAGGTGCAAAAACTTCCTCTTCCTCCTACTATAACTTAAACATGATTTTACACAGTATTTGTTATTTTTCCCATTACTGTAAGTAGAATGGAGAGCCTAACAAATAACCTCGAACACAATAGATATCAAGAAAATACACGAATATATTCTTTAGTCTGAAGTAGATCTTTTCATCAAATAACAAGCTTAAAACAGGGCCAGACAAATAGCTCAGCAGATTAAAGCACCTGCACGCAGGCACAGGGGTCAGGGGTTAAATCCCTGGGAATGCTATGCTGGCCCCACCCTGGGGCATAGTGATGAGCACCTATAATCCTAGCTCTTGAGAGGCTGTAAACAGGCGGATCACTGGAGTCTGATCTAGTAGTGAGACCCTGAACACCCTGTAGAGCTTTCCCTTAAATAAACACACACACACACACACACACACACACACACACGAAAAAGCTCAAAACAAAAAGTACCGTCAGAACCCTAAATTTGTAATAACTGAAATGTGACAGTGGTAAAAACAGCAGGTTTCCAAATAAACTTCTTCAGGTGAAACTAGGAAATGTACGTTATGTTGAGAATCGAAGCAGATGCTAAAATGAAAACAGTCACCAAGTTTTCTTCTGATAACGAAATATTACAGAGTAGACAAAATTTCTCAATAATTTCTTACCTACTCGCCATATTCCACTCAAGAGCTGGATTTTGAGAATTCCTTTCACTCTCTGTTAGCACCCCTCCTGCTGCACTTTCTTTCTCTGGTTTTAGTTGATCCCACTGAGCAGTACCAATGTTGATGGACTGCAGATCTATTTGGTATTGTCTATCTTCAATTTCTGATCCAGGATCTCGAAGAATTCCCAAATTCATTGCTCTCCTGTAAAGGAAGTGAAAAAAGGTAACCTGATCAACATTCTACGTTAATTTTGCTCTAATATAGTATCATAAGTTGTTTTTGTTTTTCAGAACTGGAGGTTGAAGCCAAGGTCTTTGAGCTGAGCTATATTTTTTATGATTTATTTGAGAAAGTGTCCAATTAACTTGTTAAATTGCCCAAACTGGGCTCAATCTGGCAATTCACATGCCTCAGCCTCCTAGACCACTGGGATTACAGATATGTGCCATCATGCTCCTTCTGCGGGAAGGAGAAGGAAAAAAAAATCATTTGTTTTGATTACTAATTAATTATGTGAGTTGATTACATCTGCAAGTATTAGATTATAATATATTTTATATAATCTAAAACTTAACTTCTATACTGTAATAACTTTTTACATAATTCCCAGCATTGCACTTTCTAAATACTTATACATGTATGACTTCAACTCTTGACATTCTTTCAGGTTCTCCTATGTTCATTTTTACCAAAGAGAAAAAAATCAGTTAAAAGACAGTCAAGGTGCAAAGCTCATATGTGACAAAACTACAATCTACATTCATGTGTTCCCATGCCCGCCCAAAGCCCCTTTCTGTGGCAATCACCTGCATTCCTCAGAACTGTCTACATTGCTAGGAGATGTGATGATCTATACTTGGGGGGTTTTGTCTCGAATACTTTATGAAAAATAGTTAATCTGAATAGGCTTGTCCCAGGAAGGCAGTTGAGGACAGGGAAGGCAAAGGTAGAAGAAAATTCTCTTGGAATGATTTCAACTTCAAGAATTTTCCCTGATCAGCTCAGAATGGAACGAGAAGGTCATAGCAAAATTTACAACCCATACATGATAGTACACTAAGGCAGCCTTAGTGAGACACAATACGAATGTCAGATGGAAAACACAGAGCCTTAAAGACTCTGAAAACAGTAGGTTGGCAGAAATGAAGTATTAGTATTTAGAAAGTTAAAAAAGCACCCTGGAAGTACAATAAAAATTGTTGTTAGAACCATGTAGAACTATAAGTGAGAATAGAATTACTTAAATATGAAACTCAAGAAGATTAAAATCAGCTGAAGTAATAGTGAACTGAGAGATCTAAAAAAAATCTGAATGCAATTTAAAGAAATATAAATACAAGAGGATTAAGATATATGAAGAATAGAAAAAAATCTTAAAAAGCGTTTAACTGAATTCTCAAGGAAATAATGCACTAAATGGTAAGAAGGTATAATAATACCTCAAGATAATATCTCAAATATTTCTCAAATATTAAAAAATGAAAAATGTGAGATGAGATATCACAAAGAATCCCAAATAAAATAAAAATAAAAAAACTGGCAAATACATGGAAAGCCTAAACAAAAATCCTTAAAAAAGTAATAATGAGGTCCAAATTGAGAGAAAAAAGGAGTAAAAATAAGATAGTGGACAATAACAATATATAAATTAGAGAGCTAGCTAACTGACATAAAATGTTCCTGTATTTTTGTCAGGAAAGGAAAAGGTTCTAATTAAATAACACTTAGGTGCACATGTAAAAAGTTATGTACACATACTAAAACAGCCTCTAAAATAATAGATGTGGAACACAGTTTTAGTGTTGAACAGAAAATATATAATAAACTACAAATAATCCAAGCATCATAATAATTAAGATAAATATAAATGACCTGAAATCTCTGCATTAAAAATTAGATTTAAAAATTTGCAGTTATATTCTAGGTTTTTTTAATGAGACGTAGCTAAAACTTTAGAATATAGAAAATTTGAGTTAAGAGCTATAAAATTATGAACTGGATAAATAGTTGAGCAAAGAAAGCTGACTGTGCCATTAGGTAATATCATCATTAAATAGAGTTACTACCAGAAGACAAAAGATTCAATACAAACAGAAGTTAAAACATTATGTTCTGGCAGTGTAGTTCAGTGGTAGACTGCTTACCTACTCTGCTCAAGACCCTGTGCTTGATTTCCACCACAGGAAAAAAAAGACAATTCTACATTTATTTGTAAAAACAATCTCAAAACATTAAGACAAAACCTGACAGTTCTACAAAAGGAAGAAATTTATCATTTACAGTAGAAAATGTAACCCATTTTCTCTCAGCAAGGGATAAAGCTCTCTCAGCAAGGGATAAAGTAGACAAAAAATAGAAAACTGGAGAAAAAAACCCTAACTTTGATGTCAGAGACATTAATAGAACAAGTGTCTGCCCTCTGGAGGACGTACAGTTTTCTCAAACACATAGGAACAATTATAAAAACTGACCATCTGTTAGGCTATAAAACAAGTCACAACATATTGTAGTGAATTAATATCATATATATTATATCCTAAATTAAGCTATTTTATTAAAGAAGAAATCTTTAAAATGCTTCAAGTTTGGAAATTTAAAAACATACTTCTAAATTAATCACTGGCCAAAATATAATAAACATTTTTAAAAAATGTTTGGTACTAAGGTTATGATATGAAGTTAAAATGGCACACTGTGGGCAATTTGTTTGAAATACTAGTCTTAGCAGATTAAAAAAAAAAAAAAAAAAACCCAAAATCTAAGAGCAAGTTGAATGTGCTGGCACTTGGATAGAGGAGGTGGGAAGATCACTCAGAGTGGGAGGCCACCTTGGGTAAACAGTGAGTTCAAGACCAGCCTGAACCACATAGTGAGATTCAGTCTCAAAAAACAAAAGCAAAATATCATAAAGGATGCATACAGTAAAAATAAGAGAAGGGAACAAAAGCAGAAACTAATGAAATTTTAAAAGATACAACAAAGCCAAAAATAGAGACATCTCCAGCATTTAAGGGAAAACAAAAAAAAAGCTCCAAACAAATATAAAAGTCTACATTAACTATATTTGTAATGTAGGCTGCTGAATTAGATAGAAATATTATAGGAAGTGAGACAAGGCTAGGCCCTCAAAAACAATATGGAAGACAAGGTGACTCTGCAACATTGGAAGAGACAGACACTCCAGTTTTGGGCCAATACAAAGTAACAAATACCTCAATACAAAGTAACAAATGCAGCTACACACTTCCCTAGGAATGGCATCATGGATTGATATTCTAAGTAAGTATCAATCACCTTGAAAGAGCTCAAATGAGTCACTAACCCAACTCACAACAGGAAAAGACCCTGTGCCCTATTCATGCCCACTTGCTATGTTACTGGATTCCTCATTTGGTACTGGATTTAATTAATTTTACTGGGGCAATGGTGCTTAAAGTCAAGGTTAACTATAGTTTTGTCCTACCTCATGTTCACCTAAACAAGTTCCCAAAGTCTCCACCACCATAGACTTGCCTCATCACATGGTTTTACTCTAAAAAAGTCCCTGGATGAGCCAGCTGCCCAGGGGACAACCCACTGGGCCCCCCTTCTGTCCCTCTCAGACAGAAGCTTTCTTTCCTCCAATAAATATTCTGCTCTTAACCTCTGTTTGTTCCTAAAATTCATTCTTTAGTTTTAGAGAACATGAACTCGTTCCAGGTACCGTTCAGATTGGGAGTTTCATTCCCCTATATCAGTAATTCAAGTGAGTACAATGCTGTGAAGATTAGGCATATAATAGGAGGCTACTACGAAGATTCATACAGATAAAGATTTATACTATAATTTATTTTAGAAAAAAAATCTTTCCTGATCTTCAGTGTCCCTACAAATTATTCTTAATACATTTCACCACAGGATTAATATAAAGGCTGCCTACTTTTTTGTTTGATCAAAAATAACATTACGTTTTCTTTTCCAGTTTTATTTCTATATAAAAGTGTCCCTAGTTAAAAAGCTACAGCTGGGTGCAGTGACACATGCTTATAGTTGCCACCAAGGGAAACTTAGAAAGGGCCTGTCTCAAAATAAATAAATGAAAAATAGAAGTTAAAGATTCAGCTATGTAGCTCACTACAAAGGCCCTTTGTAGTGTTTCCAGTACTGAAAACCAAAGTCCAAAAATGTAACACCTTGACAATATAAAACTGCTGTTAACAGGGTAAGTGGTGGAAAAGAACAAAGCTTCCCTAAATTCCTAGCCTCAGGTCTATCAAAACTATGCTTCCTCAAATCAGCCCTTTCTGCAAGGAGCTAACTTGCACTCATTCTACAGCAGTCACTGGCTATTGTCTGTCAGATCTTATGATAGGCCTTAGGGCAGTGGTGGGTGAACTTACTGCATGCGTGTCATAGCAGGTTGTTTGTATCACTGAAAGCTTAAAAGGGTTCACTGGTATATTTTTTGCCCTCATTTGGCATACAGTCTATAGAATTTAGAAGCAATAATAAAAGAAATAATACTACAGAAGACTAAATATAATGTGTAAGTATATCACAGAAGAAAGAAAAAGGCAGTGGTCAAATGAGTTTCAAAAGTTCAGTTCTCTCATTTCAAACACTAAAGTATCTCAGGTAGGGCAACAACAGGTTCAAAACCCCAAAGGTATGACAGTAACACATTCAGAGACAAGTAAGAGGCCCTGAATGGGACAGAGGTAGGAGAAGAAGTAATGCCATAATGCAATGGGTACTTGGAGCCAAAGACAAGTCTTTATAAAATCTTAGAAAGTTTATAAAGTTTAGGAGACTGGCACTAGGCCCAGTCTTTGGGAATAAAAAATATGTGGCCCAGAAATTCACTTGCCTTGCAAACTGGCCATTTACTCTGCCAAATGTCAGAAATTACGTGTAAAACAGTAGTCCAGGGCAAAAAGAAACCTGAGTTTCTCCCTCAGTTATGACACAGAAGTTGTCACATCATAAAAACTTCAATACATGTTAGGAAAAAAAAATCCTATTTTGACCCTTTCATCAGCTTTTGAATAAAATGTTAAATTGAAGTGAAATGACTAGAAAGTGACAAAAAAAGAGTAAGATGAATAAAACACAAACTTAAGACTCAGAAAAACAAAAACAAACCAAGTAGAAACAATACTCAAACTTAATAAAGCAAAATTCACTGCATATTTTATAATTTAATCTGTTTTGTTAGTTAAAAAAAAAGAATTCAAAAGCAGTGATAGTACACAATAAACTTACTTTCTAGGCTAAAAAAATTTTACAGCGGAAAATATAGACCAACTTAAAACATTCTGGTATTTTTTAAAAAACATACTATCTTTAAGAATTTCTTAGCCTATGAGTGCAAAACCAGAAAATTTCAATGTGTTCCCTCTGATAACTCAAGTTTTCAAATTAAAAATTTTAATTTACATTATGAATTCAAAAGTTAGGCCACTTGAATGATTAGTTTTATTTATTAATATAATATGTATATAAACTATACAAGTTGATTTTTCTGTAATAAAAATATACAATTTACCAAAAAAAAAAGTATATCCTTTTTTTCATGATCACCATGCCTTGTTTTCAGTATTAACGTAGTTTGAGAAAACATGCTGTGCTGGTTTACTTCGTTTTTCTGAAAAGCACTTGAAGATTTTGATATCAGATTTTCCTTGTGTTTTCTTAATGATCTTTAAAGCCAACTTCACTTATTAAAATATGGAATATTCAAAGCACTTAGGGGGCTGGGGAGATGGCTCAGTAGAATAAGTGCTTCCCTGGCAAGCACAAGGGCCTGAGTTCAATCTCCGGTTCCACCAAAAAAAAAAAAAAAAAAAAAGCACTTAGCTTTTTTTCACCAATACTAAATTTAGAAATCATATTCAACATGGTTTCAAATATGTACATTACATTTTTTAAGCACTATTACAATAAGAAGTCTTTTGAAAAAAATTTCACAACTCATGGTACCCTAGAAAAGGATACATACATAAATGTTTATAGACATAAGATTTTAAAATAAGTTAATTTTCTCAAAAGCTAAAACTCATTTTACAATTTACAGCTTTTAAAACATTTCCTTCAAGAGAAAGTTCATGTAAAATAAAAAGATCTGGAAGAGTAAACTATTATCTGATTATAAATGCCAAAATTGAAATATCATATGCAAGAAAGCGTTGACTTAGTGAACTAAGTTTTTACAGCAGAAGAAAAACATTGCAGAATTCTTAAAGAATACCAGTAGAGTGATATTTTACTAGAGAACTTATCACAAGAAATTAATTTTAAGTTAGTGAGAACCTAATGACTAATATTAACAATGTCTGGATACAATGCTAATACCTTACATTAAAAAGACCTATATTATTGTTTCATTTCCTAATTACATTTTTCTTAGAAATGTTTGCTACCATAAATGGACATCAAATTTTCTTGTCTCAAATTAAAATACTCCAAAAAGTTCTATGAACTTCGCTCTCTTTCTTCAGCCTTTAAAACCTTTTAGCAATTCAAATCACCAAAGATGCCTATAATTTCCCTACCCTTAACACAAAAACTGCTTTATTGGCTGACATGTAGGAGTTATAATTGTAATTGCTTTGCCCTTCCGAAAGTCTTCTCTCATATCATTTGAACCATTCAGCAGGTGGTGTAGGAGGATAAGCTAAAGTCTGCAATAGTTGGTCAATAATGTAATCATAAGGAACCAAAGAAGACTTTAAGTGTATAACAGGAAACATAGCTTTAATGTTTTCCTTTTAAAATTGATTTAGTCTGGGTCAGGCCTTTTGAATGTTTACATAAGAAACAGTTCATGCTGAACCATTTAGGGCTCACTGCTGAATAGGCACATCTCAGGAATTCACTGTAAAGAAGTAAAATTCAGTCACATAGCTAAATTAAGATCTATACTATGTTAAACAAGGCAGAAAACAACAATGCAGAGGTGAAATTTTATGTCATGATTAAATGTCTACATACTTATTACCAAGTATGTATCAGTAGTTTTGAAAGTAAGTATGGGAGAGGATAAAATAATTGTCAGGCTAAAGCCTATGTTGAGTGTTACCATAGTGACTTGCTGTAGGATTCTTATGTTCACGTTGCAGAACATGAGTTCAGCGCTCCTTATCACCCAAGCAGCTTGTTAAAATGTTGTACCAGTGGTCTAGATTATCTGATTCAGCAGGGTTCAGGAATACACACTGTCTCTTTCCTTTTATCCAACCAACATTCCTACCAATTATAGTGATACTTAAAGCACCACATCTCTTCAACTTGTAACATATTTACCTTAGCTATCTAACCTGAGAAGAACAGGACAGGACCAGCAAAATCTATGCCTATTATATTTACAAAACAGAAATTTGTATTTGTCTTGCCTCCTTCATGGAGTTAGAGGAAACATCTTTTCTCTTCTTCAAGGTTAAGGTCTCTGTTAATTTTCTCCACAATGGAAAGCTTGATTCCTGAATCCTGGTGAATCAGAAAATCTAGACCACTGGTACAACATTTTAACAAGCTGCTTGGGTGACAAGCAGCACTGTCTTTTATTCTTCTCACTCTCATATACAAAGTACTTAGACAAAGGTTAGCATGCAGAAGGCTTTTTATAATAGTTGAAGGAATAACAAACATTCTTTACTACTGTCACTTCATTGGAGATTTGTTGGATCAGTTTTTCTTTTTCTCTCCTGCATCTTCTGTCTTTCTGGCTAAAGACATGTTCAAGTTAGTCTTACACAAGAGAGACACTTTGAGGGTCTGCATTCCTCCTGAGTTACTGCCATTCCTTCCCTCATGTGCCCTTGACAACAGGATCGTATGTTTGAGTATTTTAATTTATTCACAAATTATTTTCTCTTCCGACCAATAATAACCAGGTGTCGTTCCTATAAGTCCTCTGAAACTTTCCTAGAAAAGGTCCCCAACTGATTTTCTCATTACTACATTCAAGAGGCAATTTTCAGCCATTAATTCAGTGGACATTTTGGACACAAGACAATCAAAATGGCAGTATAAAATACTGGTAAAGAGTAGAGACTGAAACTTTATCCTGCTTGGATCCATAATGCAAGCTCTTTGCCTAGATGCCTTGGGCAAAATGAAATTATAATATTGGGGGGGGGCAGATGGCTCAGTGGAATAAGTGCTTCCCTGGCAAGTACAAAGGCCTGAGTTCAATCCCTGGTTCCACCAAAAAAAAAAAAAAAAGAAAGAAATTGTAATACTTCATTTTACCATTCTAAAAAGTTAAGTTACTGAAGGAATTAAATGAGTTAATGCATGCAAAAGAGTATCTAACACTGAAGGAATTAATCAATATGTATTAGAAATTATTATTTTCATGATTTTTCTAATTAAAAATAATTTCCCTTACGAGTTTATGTGCCATCATAATTCTTCAGCCATCTCTCCTTACTATCCAATTTAGACTCTTTTTAGCTATTTTGCCCTTTAATATTAATGTTTCCTACAACTCCGACTGCAGTTTTCTTTTTATGTAATTGTGTGTAGCATGGTTAGTTCACAAATGGCAGTACATATACTTCTCAGTTTTAATTTCAATGAAGGAAACAGGAGAAGTAAGAGATAGACATCCATTTTCTGGTCCAATTAATACAGTGAAGAAAGATAACACACCTGTAAGACAGTTCACTGCTGTTTAGGATTTCATGGACAAACTGGATGCAAAATAATACTTTATTAAGGATATGAATTTTAAAATAGTCACGGTTCTAATTCTAGTCATACAATTTTTCAATCACATATCCTTAGGGATACATGAATAGTACTATATAACTGAATTTCACGTTTCCACCAAAAGAAGATAACGATATCTATACTACACAGGTTTCTTTTGGGATTAAATGTGGTAATATTTAATTAATATCTGAAGTAAATAATAAATGATGACTACCTACTGTAATAAATAAGCTGGATTTCCTGCTTTGGGGCTGAATCTACAGAATAGATATTTACTTTCACTATAAAATCCAAAGAAAACTAATGACAGTCACCAGGAAAAACAGAGGGGATTTAAATAATTTTATGAGTTGAAAACATTATATAAGGAAATGATTTTTCTATATATGGAGTCCAAGTGCTAAATTAACACTAAAACATTTATCATATATTTCAAATTACCAAAAAAGCATGTAAAGGAGAAAAAAGAGATTGTATCTAATTATTAACTTGTTCTCTAAGAATATGATTCCTATGTGCCGAAAATTAAAACTAACTTTGGATTTAAAAACTTTGGCAGTCTCTGGGAAGCCTGCAAGATTCTGGTAAGCTCAGACCTTCCTTAGCTCACAAGGTGCAGGCATAGAGCTTCTGCTGGTGCAAGTCTAAACTTTTAAGAACATAGGAGAATGCTGAGTGGCCTGCTGGATGTAGAAGAGCTGAGATGTGTGGACCCAGGACCAGAAGGCATGGAGTTTTCCAAGCATCATTGAAGAACTTTGGCAGACTCTGGGAGCCTGTGGGACTCTGGTAAACTCTGACCTTCCTTAGCCTCCAACAATGAGGTGTGGAATTTCTGCTGGTACCTCTCCAAACTTTTAAGAACTCAAGGGCTGGTCAAATAGCTCAGTGTACTAAAACGCCTGCTTAAGCAGAGCACAGCAGCCAGGGTTTGATCCCCAGCATGTTGTTCCCCAGCCTGGGGTGCATTAATCAGGTGATTGAGACTGGGAGTGGTGGCACGCGTCTGTAATCTCAGTACTTGAGAAGCTGAAAACAGGATCACTATGAGTCCCATCTACGTAGTGAGACCCTGGAGATCATGTCCTAAATACATTTAAAAAAAAAAAAAAAGATCTCAGGAGAACTCTGAGTGGCCCTTGGGATGCAGGAGAGCTGAGATCTGTGGGCCCACCTCGAGCAGGTGCAGAGCTTTCCTGGAGCTATTAAAGAACTGTGGAGGACTATGGACAGCCTGCAGGACTCTATGTGGGTGTTTACTGGGAGCTTCCTAAATGGCAAAAGGGAATCTCAATCTTCTAGTCCATCCAGATCAAATCCAGGAGATAAACACATACAAGAAGTTGAAAATCACACACATGAAATCTCTGAAATAATACCAACTGTAGTAAAGAAACAAGTCCATCAGGCTATAGAACAGAAACAATCTCTCAGATGCAAAAAGAAATGACAACAATCAAAAAAGATATTCTCAGCCCTGCTAAGAAAACATATATAGAAAAATACAGGAGAACACAAAAATGATGGAAACACTGAATGAATAATACTGGAAATAATTAAAATACATGAAAAGATTCAAACAGGTATCTAGGATATTAAGAACTCAATCAAGAGCTGGCAAAATCACTTGAATGAAACTGAAGATAGACTTGCAGACCTCAAAGTGTTACAGCTAACGAACTTGGAATAGATCTCTTAAAACTAGCAAGGAACCAGGAAATAATTCAGCAGCTATAAAGTGATGAAAACAAAAACAATATAAGAATAAACTCCTAGCCAACCTAATTTAAAAAGAAGAAAAGGAAATTTAAAAAAAAAAAAGCCAAAATCATGCAAAAGGAATGAAAAGGGTGAAATCACTAGTGATCCTATAGAAATTCACAAGATCATCAATACTTCTTTCCACAATCTTTACTCTCACATAATGGACTGTTTCCAAGATCCATAAGAAATGCCAAAGCAGAGTCAAGAAGATATATAAACTCTCAATAACCAAATAACAAGACATTGAAGGGGCCAGGGATATAGTTCAGTAGAATAAGTGCTTGCCTGGCAAGCACAAAGGCCTGAGTTCAATCCCCAGTTCTACAAAAGAAAGAAAAAGAAAAAGAAAGAAAGAAAGAAAAAGAAATTGAATACATAATAGAAAAAAAGCAAAAACTATTAACAAAGAAAAACCCATGTCCTGATGAAATCACAGCAGAATTCTATAAGAAATTTAGAGAAGATTTAATACCAACTATCTCAAACTCTTCAATGAAATTGAAAAGAAAGTGATTCCCCCAAATTCAACGCTGGAGGCCAAGTATTATTCTGATTCCAAAACCAGAGAAAGATCCTACTATAAAAGAGAACCAGGGCCGGGGAGATGGCTCAGTAGGATAAGCACTTCCCTGGCAAGCACAAGGGCCTGAGTTCAATCCTGGTTCCGCAAAAAAAAAAAAAAAAAAAGAACCACAGGCCAATATCTTTAATGAATATAGATGCAAAAATCCTCATTAAATACTAGCAAACAGAATGCAACAAAATATCAAGGAGATAACACATCATGATTAATTGGGATTCATTCCAGGAATGCAGGTATGGTTCACTATACATAAATCCATACATATAATACACTACATCAATAGAACCAAGAACACAATCCACAAGATCATCTCAATAGATACAGAATAAGCTTTTGACAAAGTCCAACAGTCACTCCTTATAAAAGCCCTGAAGAGAAACTGAATAGACAGTCTATATCTCAACCTGATAAAAGTCATCTAAAGAAACCGATAGCCAACATCATATTAAAAGGGCAAAAACTAAAGGCCTTCACTTTAAAATCAGGAATAAAACAAGGATGTCCACTGTCTCCACTGCTATTCAAAGCAGTTCTGGAAATATTAGCCCGAGCAATTAGACAAAAGAGAAAAAATGCATAAGGTTTGGAAAAAAATAAGTGAAATATCTTCATCTGCAGATGACATGATACTCTACATAGATGACCCCAAGAACTCCATCAAGAGTCATGTAGATTTAATCAGAAAATTCAGCAACATACCAACATACAAAGTAAACACTGAAAAATTAGTAGCATTTCTGTGCACAAACAATGAATGTACAGAGTAAAAAATTAAGGAAACTACACTTTTCACAATAACATTCAAAACAATGGAATGCTTAGAAATCAATCTCACAAAGAACATAAAATATTTATTCAGTGAAAATTATAGCATTCTGACAAAAGAGACTGAATAGGATTTGAGAAAATGGAAAAATACTCTATGCTCCTGGATAGGAAGAACCAACATTGAGAAAATGGCCAAACTCCCAAAATTTTTGTACAGATCCAATACAATTCTGATTAAAATACCATTAGAATACCTCACAGAGCTAGAAAAACATTCTTCAAAATCATTTAGAACCAGAAGAGCCAAAATATCAAAAGCAATTCTGAAAACAAAGGAAAGGGAGGAGTTAACCCAATCTCTCACTTGAAATTATACTAAAAAGCTACTGTGAAAAAATAAACATGGTATTGGCACAGAGAAAGAACTGAGGATCAGTGGAACAGATTACAAGATACAGATGGAAATACAAACACACTGAATCACCTCATCTTTGATATAGGGGCCTAACAGGCTCACTGGAAGAAACATAGCCTATTTAATAAATAGTGTTGGAAAAACTGGCTTTCCAGATACCAAAGGATAAAACTAGACACATGCATGTCACCATGCACAAACCTACAGTCAAAATGGATCAAAGATTTAAATATTGAAACAGAAACACTACATTTTCTGGAAGTAAATGTAAGTAGAAATCTTAAAGACAGGGGCATTTAGAGAGTTCATGAACAAAAACCAAAGTGCATGGGAAATACATCAATAATCAACAACTGGGATCTCATGTTTTTGAAAAGTTTCTTCACTTCAAAGCAAATCTCCAACAAAGTAAAAAGAAAACGCACAGAGTGGAAAAAAATTATAGCCAACTATCCCTCCAACAAAGGCCTTCTACCTAGAACATAAAAAGATTTAAAAATTAGGCTGCCCAAATTTAAAGACCCAATCCAAAAATGGGCATCCAAGATGAATATACGCTTCTTAGAGGAAGAAATACAAATGGCAAGTAAGTACATGAAAAAATGTTCAACACCATTGGTCATTTGAGAAATGTAAATTATAACAACAATGAAATTCCATCTCACTCCAGAAAGAATGGCTAAGATTAAGGAGTTAGCCAATAACAAATGCTGGAGAGGCTGTGGAGAAAAAGGAACCCTTCTCCACTGTGCAGACTGGTACAATCACTACGGAAATCAGTGTGGAGATTCCTTCAAATGGTAGGATTCAATGTCCCAATCAAGCCAGTTCTTCCCCCCTGAGTACCTTTCCAGATGAACTGAAAACCTCATACCACAGCAATATGTGTGCACCCATATTTATAGCAGCACAATTTACCATAGCTAAATCCTGCAAACAACCCAGATGCCCATCAACTGAAGAATGGATAGAGAAGATGTGGTATTTTTACCAAATGGAGTATTATTCAGCTATAAAATGGGATAAATTTGAGTCTTCTATTGGTAAATGAATGCAACTAGAGAACATACTCTTAACATCATACTGTCTTAGTGTGAAAACCTGAAAGAGAAAAATGGAATCTGAAGGACAAAACAGACAATGGAAAAGGGAATGAACTTATTTAAAAGGAAAGCGTTGCCGAGTTGAGGAGAAGGACAGGAGAGTGAGTGGAGGAAAGAGATTTATCTATGTATGTAAGCAGGATGATTTGGACAACTGTACTGTGCATTTCTGCTGGTCTATGGAAAGAAGCAGTCAATGCTTTGTTTCGTCTCCTTTTTCAATTATTTGTACTTTTTCTCTTCTTAATTTCTTTCTTTCTTTCTTTTTTTTGCTTTCTTCTTCCAAATTTCATGCATATATCTGGTAATATGAAAACTGGCTGGAAGACAATACTATGTATTACAACAAATACTGTGAAATTAATATTACTTTAAGTGAAAATCAGTATTGCTTGTCAATTTTTGCTTTCATTCTAATTTGTACTCTTTTTAAAAAATTAAAAAAATCTTTAAATATAAACCTTTAACGAAGTAACAACATTATATTAATAAATGGTTTGTGGTGGAGCAATAAAATATAATTGCTATACAAATATTATATGGTTTATATATATAAACAGAGTAATGATGAAAGGATAGCAGTACATACCAACACTTTTCATTTGAGAACTAAATTATAGATAACTTCATTAAGGTTGTTACCTCTTTATGTTTGTAGGCCCTCAAAATATTTTTACTGGCAAATGAGAATGTGAAATTTTACAATTTATTTTCAAGAAAACATGAGCTTTTAAAGTACTATTTTTTTAGCTTACAGTCACAAACTTAACCAATAAATCTTTATTTGCTCATTAATATAGTAAGGTGATTATAATAGCCTCAATGATTTAGGGAAGTATGCAGAATACAACATAGTAAATGCAAAAAGCATATCATACTACCTTAAGAATTGAGGCGCCGGGGAGATGGCTCAGTAGGATAAGCGCTTGACAAGCAAACGCAAGGCTCTGAGTTCAATCCCCGGTTCCAAAAAAAAAAAAAAAAAAAAAAAGAATTGAGGCAACATAAAAACAATAAAACAGTATACACTTGGCAGATTTTAAGAACAAAATATTGGCTACAAAAATTTAATCCTTATTATTTGTGCTTTTACACCATGATCCTCCAAACTTAAGGTAAACAATCTTGTAATAGAAAAGTTGATCAACATCAAAGATAAACATTTAAAATATTAAAATGTAGCTGAACTACAAATTTAGGGCATTAGTAAAAATCCAGAGAAAAGGAAATTTGTAGACACAAATTTGTAGACACAAAAAAGCAAAAAGTCTTTTTTTTTTTGGTCTCTCAAAAGGAATATAAAAGAAATCAAATTATATAACATTTAATATTATTTGTCTACAATGTAATATTATCTTCAAGTCTAAAAATTTAGTATGGAGGGTAGCATGTGAAAAACAGCTAACAAGTATTTCCCAAGAAAACCAGGACATGAAAATGATGTGTGTGGGGTGGTATTCTTTACATGTTAGCATGTGAGGTGAGACTAATACATTGAAAACAAACTTTCAATTTCATTTGTTTTCACTACCAAACAATTCTTAAAAATGTAACTGTAGAAATAAACATACCCTTTTTATTTTAAAGTACAAAAAGAAGACAGAGGGGAAGCATCATTGCACTTAATTCTAGCTATCTTTTTATCACCAAGTTCTCTAACTGCATTTATTCATCATACATAATTGTGTATCAATACTTTCTTTGGCAAATACTGAAACAATCTACTAGTTACATTTTGTGTGGATTAGTGAAATCACATCTGTATTAAATCACATATAATTCTTCAATATTAATATGTTTTGAGTTGAACACATTGCAAACTGATACAAAAATGCAGAAAATTACCGTTCTTTTTTTCATTTGCTGATTGTGGTGTTATTGGGGATTGAACCTATGGTCTTCACACTGAGTTTGATCCCTATTACTTTTTGTTTCATTCTGACAAGGTCTCAATTGCCCATCCTGGGCTTGACTTTGTGATCTTACTACCTTAGTCTTTCAGAGTGCCAGGATTATAGGCATGTACTACCATGTTTAGCTACTTGTTTAAAAGGTGAATTTCAAAAATATAGCTCAGTGTTAGATAGTGTGCATGGTATGTACAAGACCCTAAATTTAATCCTCAATACCATACCAAACAAAAGAAAACAACAAATAAAGCAGATTAAGGTCAACTGACCATGTATAAATTAACAGTGAAAGATAACTTAAAAAAAAAAAAAACTAGTGACTAACATGATAAAAATCAATATAGATGCTACAATGGTACACAAAAAATAAAAATTATGAGTTCTTGTTTATAATTAAATGTGCCATGTATTTCTTTCCTTTGGGAATACGATGCTTAAAAATAATTAAACTAGGGGGCCGGGAAGATGGCTCAGTGGAATAAGCGCTTCCCTGGCAAGTGCAAGGGCCTGAGTTCAATTCCCGGTTCCACCCAAAAAATAAAAAAAATAAAAAAATTTAAAAAAAAATAATAATAAAACTAAAATACTTTAAGTATAATGACAAAGATGGCTAAACTATGCTCTTTGAAGGTAAATGATTTTTATTATCAATGTAACTGTACCTAGCAAACACCTAGAAAATGGCAAGCATTCATAAGTTAAAGAGAAAGAAAGAAGGGGAAATTTATATATATATATATATGTATATATATATATATGTATGTATATATATGTATATATATACATATATATGAATATAAGCTAATTGTACTATTAATTTCTGTTGGTTTATTGATTTTTTTTCACGGAACCTGCTGAGCTATCTCCCCAGCCCCGCTGTTGGTTTATTGAAAACAACACTTAATGCTTAAATTTTTATCGACCTATTTTACATGCTTATAACTTGGTAATCTGAACACCCACTTTGAAGATTATATACTATATAACAACCATTGTTGAATTCCTATCAACTTGTTTTTTAAAATTCTGTTTCATTTCTAATTTTCTCAATTATTTTCTTTCTCCTGAGAAAAATCTAAAACAAGAAATAAATAACATGATGAAGCTGATTCAACAATATGAAAGAAAGATAATTCATTTTTCTTATAGATCATTGGCAGGCAGTACAAACTTATTTATTCAAAGTAGTATATTAATGATATATCTTGCACCAGCTCTGAGAGACAAAACACAAATTCTGAAAACTTCTAAATAAATACTCATGTTAGGCTAAAAGATTAAACTGGTTCATCACACAAAATAAAGCATACATACACAACCTAATACACAATACATATTCCATTTAAAACTGCCACTGTCTAATTTTCAAAGGCTGGATGATGGGTGAACTAATGATATCAGACTAAAAATAAAATATAAAATGATCCTAAAACAAATATATAGAGAGGTACAGGAAAAATGAATATAAAAGGATATATTATTGCATATTTTAAACTGACTAAATATTTAAAAGATCCTAAAATTTAAGATAGTATCTAAAGCTTTAAAGACAGAATGGATATAAGATTTTCACTTTCTTTCCACTTTTTACAACTACAATTACAGTTTTACAAATTAGAAATACACTTTAAAAAACTAAGAAATATTTGTAAATGAAAAGAACTTGGAGATTACATAATCATAGGTAACTATCTTTGACAATTTGGTTACAAGTATTCAGGCTATTTTCCATTCACATAGCAACATGTAAATAAATGAGATCGTATTATACTTGCCATTTTAAAAACTCTTATATTCAGTTACCAAATACCTAAATACCATTTCATGGCAATTAAAAGGTTCAGATATTATTCTTTATAATGGCTTCTTAGAATTTCACTGCCTGGATATTATTATAGTAACCAATCTTCTATAACTGGGCATTAAGATTGTTATCAAGTCTTTACTATTACATATAATCAGCCTTTGTTGCTCATTTATGTTTTTAAAAACCAACCTAAACTTACAGCAGTTTAGTACCTTCCTGATTTTGAATATATGATCTAAGAATAATAAAGATCTGCATCAGACATACTTTGTTTCATTAAAGATATATAATAGCAGTAATTCTTTCAACTATTATTGCCTGTTATATTCAAACATCCAGGAAAACTACACTGGTGTTTCCAACTTCAACTTCATAAACCCACAGAAGACTGAGGGAAGAAAATACTGACTTAAATCCCAGTTTTGCAAAGAAATCTGAGGAAACCTAAGGGGCATGTATCTATAGTAATGTTAGTACTGGCAGTCCCTAACACTGAAACATCTCTTTCATAAGAATCACAATCACTAAGATGATCATATGAAAAAGGACAAATAAATATTTTAATGAAAATGAGAGGCAGTTATTTAAAAGAAAATATTACCCTTAATTACAACTGTGCTGCTAGGTATAGTTAATGATCTTAAATATTAAGAAGAGGTGAACTTTAATGATCTGGACCACACCACGGTCACAATTCGTAGCAGAACACTGATCATCATATTAAAACCACCAAACACATGAAATGAATTAGAGTACATCACACATCAAACACTTTGGTCTGGTGCTTCCTTCCTCTAACCCTACTGCAGGAAATGCTCTATATATCCTTTGAGGTGATCAGACACATTTAAAAGTAGTCCCTTGTTTTAAAAAAATTCACTTGAATACTGCAATTTTCTCTCAAAAGGAGAGCAACCTCTGCTCAGCACTGTTGTACTACCTTTCATTTGCAGCACAAAAGTGGAGCTCCATTGGTAAGGTACTGTACTGCTTAACGTAATTTCTTCCTTGAAGGTAAGTATAGAGAATATACTGGAAAAATTTTTTCACATTATATATGACATCTGGCAGACTGACCCATAAATGTTATAGATTTTTATTGTACATGTATGTACATAAAGCTAAATATTATAAGTAAATATGTTTTAATCTTGAATATTATGAATCAGTTTTTCACTAGAATATGTTTATAGAATATATAGAATATACTTTAAAAATTTTAACTTATGACCATACTTTTAACCTGCACAGTATCTAAATGATTCTAGTCTACCACTGATTTTTCAGCCTTTTTAGGCTGCTAAATTTCTAAGGACATATTTTCTAAAATAAATATTTGAATCATGGTGGAAAAATATAGAGATGCAAAGAGAAGGATAACTTTCTCAGGGAAATACCTGCAATAAATTTTTAAAAAAAGATGAAGACATACTTGTTCTATTGTTTTACTTTCAATGTAAATATGTTACATTTATAGAATAATTTGACAATTCACCAGAGTGGCTAGATATTACAGATGTTTTCTGTATAATTTAATTATAATTGTTCTGTCACTTAATGAACAAAGTCAGAAAAATTCTATAACCTATGCATGGTATTTTTTCCTTATTTTTTGGAAAACTTCATGTTTAGTGGTACTATACCTCAGTTTTATCAGGTGTATTTTAAAATTACCTGGAAATACTGAGGTTATGTTTCACTAAGCATAAGCTTCGTGGCTTTTATTCACAGGTTCAGTGACTGGGAGAGTGTTCAATGCCAAAGACATGCTGTCCACAGTGTGTTTGATAAGCTGACATAGGACAGGGATTCCTTTCACTGTTGTGTCAAGTTTATCAAACCCATACCTGGATGAGTCAATGCTTTTAAAGGAAAATGGCAACTCAGAATACAGAGCAATGTTTCTGTGAGAGAACCTATGTATATTATAATGTATAAACATCATGTACATATGCATATAACATTTTTAAGTAACAGTGGCAACAAACACAATTGACAGAAATTGGACTCAAAAATTCATGTTACAGTCATATTTATTAAGGTTTACACTAGAAACTTAATGAATGGAATATTTCTTTTCCTTGTACAGTAATCTCTTAAGAGATTTACATGGGAAAATCACAGTTGGTAAATATTTGATGTTAACTTATGACCACCAAAAAGTTAGAAGTTTTGCTTTAATTTTAAATAAAATCATTTATATTTTAAATGTATTATTGGATATTGGCCTACAAATGATGTTAAGTATATTATAAATGACAAATTATGTTGAGGTAAGTTTCACAATTTAAAAATTAATATTTTTAACTTACATCCAAAGTAATCTTTAGTTATAGCAGTCAGAAAATTGGTTGTTTGGCATAAGAAGTACGATTTTGTAGGACACAAAAATGTTTTTGGGGTGCTGCGTTGTGTTAATGCGGCAATATACATATGCAAAAATTAATCATATACAAATCACTAATATATTTTCCTGCATCTAAGGTATAACTTCAATAAAAAGATGAAAGAAGTACAAAACAAAAAATGCTTATAATTTTTACCTACTTTTACCATCACATTTGTATTTTTCACAACATTGATATTTCATTATCAGTGCGAAATGTTTTTTTCTGGTCAGCAAAAGCCTTTTTCTTTTCTTTCTTTCTTTTTTTTTTTTGTGGAAGCAGGGATTGAACTCAGGCCCTTGTGCTTGCCAGGGAAGTGCTTATTCTACTGACCCATGTCCCAGGCCCCAGCAAAAGCATTTTAAATTCTGGAACAATTTGCTTTTGACACAGAATATGCAAAGCCTCCAAAGAAAAGATAAAGA
Source organism: Octodon degus (assembly GCF_000260255.1). Classification (NCBI taxonomy): domain Eukaryota; kingdom Metazoa; phylum Chordata; class Mammalia; order Rodentia; family Octodontidae; genus Octodon; species Octodon degus. The sequence goes on along the minus strand of NW_004524694.1, from coordinate 1,983,381 downwards.
TTTCTAGTGCATAAAAAGGCACATGATAGTGTTTATTCAAGGATCATAATCCCGCTGTGTGAAACCTATAAAATGTGAGATAAAGATCAACATGTGTATTATATTATTTAAATTGATTTATTATTTTAATTGGCTTTAAAAGTAATAATTATTGCTCTCTAGCAAAAAATGCAAGGAAAGTTTTGTTAACAGTCTTTTACCTTACTAGCAGTTAGCAAAGGCTCTTACAGGCTGCATATAGGTATTTTTATTAACCTACATATTAAATGAATCCAGATTGCTTGTTTCCTAATTTTCTTTCTGATCACTTTATTTTTTGCTGCTGTTAGTGATAAGAGCCAGTTGGTGGGAAGTAAACAGTAATCAACAAAAGATAAAATGAATCTTGATCAAATTGGAACTGCAAGGCAATTATATAAATTTTATTATTTTTAGTTTTTATTTTTTAAAGAGAACATCCTTAAATTCAAAGCTTTTTAAAATTTTTTAGAACTTTCCATCCATCCCTCCATCATGTTGAATTCTTTTAGTTTAACAATTTACACAATATGAATGAGTAACTACAGGAGTATACGTGCAAGTTACTTTTTTTCCTTTTTTTAATTTTATTGAGAAAAAAATAGCAATAAGACAGTTTAAAAAACCAATTAGGACAGTTTCTATAATTAATACATTGCATATTGTTGTTTCATAGTGTTTATTCATAGTACAAGATGCAGGCATGATATCCTGTCTAAACACTATTAGTACAAATCTTTCTTCTCATTGAATTAAGACATAGAAGCTGTATATCTATCCTATTTTTTTCCATAATTTTATTGATAAACAAATAGCAATAAGACAGTTTCAAATCAAATCGCTAGGACAGTTTCAATAATTAACACATTGCATACATTCTTCTTAGTGGTTAATTGCTGTACAAGATGCGGACTTAAGATTCTATTTACAAACACCATTAGAACAAATCATTCTATTCACTAAGAGAATGTAACTATATATCTATCCTAACCACTTTGAATACACAGATACAAAATGGACATTCATCTGTATATCCTTTTTTTGTTAAGTTCCATTATTTGAATATTATAGGTGTGTAAACTCAGCAAAATATTCTAAAAGAGTCCAGTAGCCCATAATAGCATTGGGTCTTCTGTTTCACTGGTAATTTCAGAAATTGTTGACCTGAGTCCCCCACAGCTCAACATAACAGCATGGCTTTCCTTCCTATATTTCGTCTTCGTACTTTTCTACTGGATGGTTAAGACCAAAGTAAAGCAGGACCTATGCAACAAGAGTTGTAGCTTTTGGGTCTGAGAAGCAAGTTACTCTTTATAATACTCAATCACTGTTATTTTTGGAAAAAGCCTTATTTTTCCTTTATATCAGATACCTAGAGTTGTCTTACAAGTCAGTAATTATAGTGAACTATCATTATATTTCAGATACTTTGTTGATTTTACATTTTTATTGTTCTTTTTTAAATTTAAAGGTATACTATACTTTCTTTCACTTGTCTTTAAGTTCTGAAATATTTAGTTAACAAATTCACATACTTTTATTACCTCAATGAAAGCACATAATCAAGAATTGATATACGGTATTACATGTCAAATGTACTGAGTAGAATGAAAATGTATTTCAAAGAAGTATACAATAATTTTCCAATATGAACTGTTATAATGAGAATATAAATACACTATTATTCTGTAGCTTATTTCCAATGTATACTTCTAGAGGGAAATATGTCAATTAAAAGGATAAAATACATTTTAAAAATTCCATAATTTATGACAATAGAACCTACACTCATTTCCAACATTTCTATTGAGGTAGGTTTTGGCAACAAACAGGAACAGATTCATGAAACTTACGTTATGCTACAGGAAGCCACAAAAGATGCAGTTACTCTGGAGAGGCCAAATGTAAATCCAAACCCTTCAACTAGATCAGCTGAAGGACATAACAAGAGCTACAACTCTGCCAATAATATTTTAAAACAAAGGTTATAGACAATTTACTTTATCTATTATCCCAATTTCTCAGACTTGCTAAAAGACAGTTGAAAGCAACACTAAACATTATACAGCTTTAAGGTCATAATGTCCCTAGATATGAAACATAAGTTGCCAAAAACTAACACCATGGTTATTTTGAGAACCATTTTATAAGAAAATTAGGAAGAAATTAAAGGTTGGGAGAAGGGAGAAGAACATAGTTTTGTGGGATTTGCACAATTTAATCTTAGCATCATATGTGCAAACTATAGCTGACTGTTAAAGTACATGATAATCTAGGTTTCAGGAAAAAGCATACAAATATATAAAACAAAAATCTAACTTGAGCTGCATACATTATGTATAAAAATATATTCTAATGCTCTGACAAAAAATAATTTTTTAAATAAACATAATTTGTTTATACACATGCATAACTATTCATGGTTTTAAGCTTTGCTATGGAAGTATCAGAATTTCAACTATGAAATTATGTTATTCATATGCTTTACTTCTCAAAAATATATTTGTAATAAATTCAGTGAATCTCTAACATGAATTTCACTAATCACATTGATCGAGTGTTCTTTTATATTGGAAATGTTGATTCCAAAGTCAGGATCATCATTACAAAATGTGCCAAGTACATATAACAGAAGAAATAAAATTAGAAGTTAAAAACTGTCAGATTTTTATGTATATTATAGCTGAGTCATCTGTAAATGTTCTTAACTTAGATAGCATGGAAGTTCAAGTTTTATTTATTTTAATTCTTGAACAAGATAGTTAATTTAAGAGTTTTAGTAAATTATCTTTTTAAAAATCTCAGAAATTTGATTATATATCCAAGCCAGTAAAAAACTAAGATGTATTTTATAGTGGTTTATAAAAAACTGTGCCAAATTTAATAAAATAGCAAAGTTTTCGATTGCAAAAAAATCCATTGTTTTGCATTGAACTTTTATTCAAGTATCAGTCATGAAGTGGATTTCTGTAATGCAACTTTCTTAGTAACTACATAATATTAAGAGACTTTCTCACACTTCATTTGACTCATGCTGTCACATCAGGCTCAAGGAGATAAACACAACTTTTAATCTTGTAAAAGTTGTCCACAAAAATTAATAAACAGATGGGAAAAAGTCCTGTTTTTACCTAAAAGAGTTCTACTATAAGAAGTGATTTAAAAGTGCAGAGTGAACCAGCTATAACATCTTTTATAGTTCTTTCAAGGTGAAATTATATAGATTAAGCTACCATAGAAGTGTTCATGTGTCAGAAGTCTCACCGTTAGATGATGTTTTTAAGATGTCTGCCAAAATCACTATGGATTTTCATAACGTACATGTAGATTATTTTTTCAAGAGAATGAAATTCTCTATGGAACAAAAATGAACCTCAATATCAGATTCAAGTCTATTAAATAGTAAATGTATCAAAAAGGATTAGTGGAGTATGCAAAAAATCATTCAAAAATATAGCAATTGACAAAGTTTTAAAAGAGCTGTGGAATAAATTAGTCACAGATAAAATACCATAAGGGACATTAGAAGACCCAAAAAGATTAATGGCATGAACAGAACGTTTATGAAGAACTTGAAAAATGTCCAATAATAAGAAAGATATATCTTTCTCAAAGCATGAAAGCTAAACTTTCTAATTTAACGGAACTTAACAAAAAAAAAGGGGGGATACAGATGAATGTCCATTTTTATCTGTGTATTCAAAGTGGTTAGGATAGATATATAGTTACATTCTCTTGGTGAATAGAGGGATTTGTTCTAATAGTGTTTGTAAATGGGATATCTTGTACAGCAATTAACCACTGGGAAGAAATGTATGCAATGTGTTAATTATTGAAACTGTCCTACCAATTTGGTTTGAAACCGTCTCATTGCTATTTGTTTATAAATATAATTATGAAAAAATAAATAAACTTTCTAATTAAGGATATTATGAAAGGAAAAGTTTTAAGTATTTTAAAATTCTGGGGGCCGGGTAGATGGCTCAGTAGGATAAGCGACTGACTGGCAAACACAAGGATCTGAGTTCAATCCCTGGTTCTGGAAAAAAAAAAAAATTCTTTTACCAATTATTTATACTTTCTTTCCAAGTATTTTGTTAAAAATCACTAATATTTAAAAATTGTCCAATAGGAGGAATTAAAATTTTTGTAAAATTTTAGACAATATGAAAATGTCACGATATTGGCAATATATAATCTTAAATGCCTTTAATCCAGTAATACTGTTGACACGTGTAGCTTGAACACAACAAATTCTCAACTGCACAAGATAAGCAGGGAGAAAAAAGCACAAATTTCTATGAACCTTTCTAACATAGTTACCCAATATTGATATCATTTTGGCATAGAAAATTATGTGTAAGCAAATACTGTCTGAAGTATTAAAATCATAGTTATTTCAATATATTTAAAATTTATGAGTATGAGAATTCAAGGCTAAGAACAATGTAAATTTTAACATCTCTTTTTCTTCATAATTGAGACAGAACTAGACAAATAAACAACTTTGCTAAAGTAACAAAAAGAATTAAAAGGATTTATGTTTTTTACTGGGCATAGTGACACAGGCTTGCAATCCCAGCACTTGGGAGGCCGAGGCAGGAGGACTGCTGTTAGCCTGAACTACATATCAAGACCCTGTCTCTAAAGAAGAAAGTATTTGTTTTACAATGATTTGAAAAATATAATATGAAGTAAGAATCACAAGATATAAACCAGCTAAATCTGTGTTACTGTTTGTATCTTTAATGACTCACTTCACAACTCATGAAAGATGTAAGGAAAAGTTCGATGACAAAACTATTAGCTAAGGACCTCCTTCCATCCCTCTCTTTCTCTTTCTTTCAGTTCCAGGACAGTAGAAAGCGTGTATGACTAAGAGTTTAAGAGCTTTCACTATGAATTACAGCTCTAAGGCTATATTAGGTCTTCTATTCCAGCTGAGAAAACATTAAAGCTCATCCCAGAAAAACGGACTAAATGGCAAGACCCCACTGCCCCAGCCTACTCCAGTAATCTTAGATGACAAGAATGTTAGGGAGAAAAAACCCTAATATCTAAATAATAAAAAGCAAAAATAATAAAACGTGAATGTGAAAATTAAAAAAAATCAAGTTTCAAACTTAATGTGACACATTGGCTATTATAAGGTAGTCTGTCTTTACAAGAAAGCCTGATACAGGCAGCAGGTTATAGGATTAAAGAGCACAGGTAATAGGAAGTGATAGTCCTAGTTTTGTCACTTATTTTATGTATATCTTTAATGAAAATACTCGTTCATTAGAATACACACTTCCAAGAAAGTAGAGACATTTTTTTCTAGCTCAATTATGGACAGTAGATATCCAATGAATAATTATTAAGTGAAATAAATAATATTTTTATTATTTTAAAAATCATTTATTTACTTATTTATTTTATTTGGTATATGGTCTTGCCAAACAGCTTGGACTTATACTGATCCTCCTGTCTCAGCCTCCTCTGCCCTGGGATTACAGGTATGTGCCACCATGCCCGGTTTTGGTGGCTGGCACAGAGTGCCTGGAGATCCATAGCCAGCATGGCATGTGATACCGGGTATCAAGTATATGTCTTGCACTTGTCAGGCAGGGGCTTACATCACTGAGCTATGTCCCCAGCGCCTGAATAAATTTTTAAAATTTGAAAGATCTTTATTCTGTTGAGCTGCAATTAGTGTCACGGTGACATCTATAGATTTAATGACTTCAAGTCTGTAGTTAGTTTCAGAAGGAATGAAACTAGTATGATACATGATAGGCAGAAACATTTGAAGAATGATGTCATGTCACCTAGGAGTTTTTCTTCACCAAATTTGAGACCTTTGATTATGTTAGGCCTTTTATTGCACTGTCAAAGATAAAACAATTTTTTAATGATTGTGCTTTAGAGGGGTTTTTTTCTTAAGAATCAAACATTCAAAATTGTTAAAGATAAAAACTTCTCCATCAGACTATTTACTACCTTAGGCTTTGCATCGTCCCTTGAACCAATATGGTTATATTTCTTTTTCTTCTGCTAGCCTCCTCCCTAAACTCATCAGGAAGTAGTATCTCTCTAATTTTTCAGCAATCTGACCAGTAATGGCTGGCTATATTTATTTTACATTTTTTGATTGGGCTGAAGATAAGGTAGTGTGTTTGTGTGAGTTGCCAATTTGTAACTTGATTTTGGAAAAGCCTCAGGATAATGTTTCTTTTGTTCTATTTCTTGTAATTTATACCTATTAAATATTTTGACAGTACCTAACCCACTTAACAGTTTGTTCTGCTTTTTAAATTTTTTTTTCCTCTCTATGCTTCAGTCTGGATAATTTCTATTCTATTGTCTCCATCTGTAGTAATGCTCTCCAGCAAGTCTTTACTTTCAGAATAAAAAATTGTGTCTTTTTTTTTTTTTTTTTTTGTGATACTGGGGATCGAACTCAGGTTCTTGTGCTTGCCAGGGAAGTGCTTATTCTACTGAGCCATCTCCCTGGCCCTTGTTTGTGTTTCTGAAAGTCCTCAATTTAAACATTTTTCTTAAAATTTTAAGAACAAATT
>NW_004524694.1:1943778-1976703 GCF_000260255.1 Octodon degus | reverse complement strand
GCACACAATGGACCCTCTCAGGAGAGAGAATTCTTCCTGGTCCTCAGGACTCAACCTACGCTGGCTTTCTCTGTGTGAGACTCGTCTTGGCCTTTCTGCTGTTCTTTCCTTCTGGAGCCTTCAGATCTTTCCATTGTGTGCTCGTCCCTGTGGAAAAGCCCTGAGCCACACTGCTGCCAAGGCGCAGTAACCCAGCCAAGGTCTGGTGGCTTTATCACCCTGTCTCTACCCCAGGCGCCTCCTTGGGAGCATTGTTGACGGACATTTTCAGATGAGAGGGTTTCTGAAAGGTTAGCAGGAGCTGCTCAGGACAGACGACTTTTAGAGGTCTTTATCAGGTCCAATTCTGAGATTCTGAGGTGGTGTGTGGCTCCCAAATGACGTCACTGTAGAAGGAAAAGACAGAACTGAAGTTGACTCAGAGGAGGCACCTAGTGTGGCCTTTACGGTCCCTGGGGTACAGAAATCCTCACACCCTGTGTCCTCAGCAGAGAGATTAGCGTAGTATCTGTAGTCTCAGAGGGAAGGTGGAGAGGCTGACTGGAGTTTTACAATAGGATGAGAATTGCAGTTGATATACAAAAGGAATCCTGGTATAGCCGACAGACCCCAGGGAAAGCCGAAAGGCCTGTTTCTAAATCCTCCTCCTTTTCAGCATCTCTGTGACTCTGGCCTAATGACCTCCTTGGGTCAAACAGTGATAAGATCCTCCTTCCTTCTGTCTTCAGGCTAATTCAAGGAGCTTGCAGGATAAGGGAAAGTGCTGTGAGTTCTGAAGTTCCTCAGATTTAATCCTGTTGTCCAAACCCCAATTTTACAACACAGATAATAAAGTCTGGCGGAGTGAGACCACACAGTAGTGGGGTAAGACAGTAGCTGGCACAGTCTCACAAGGACTCTAGAAATACTTACATCAATCCCTGGCTGTTCCAGAATAACACGCACTTGGGGGAGCTCGGGACCCTGGTGTAGGCCCACCTTCCCAGCGGAATTTCCTTGCAAGGCAAATTGTATTATCTTATTATAGAAATATTCTTTTTTTTTTTTTTTTTGTGATACTGGGGATCGAACTCAGGACCTTGTGCTTGCCAGGCAAGTGCTTATTCTACTGAGCCATCTCCCTGGCCCTTGTTTGTGTTTCTGAAAGTCCTCAATTTAAACATTTTTCTTAAAATTTTAAGAACAAATTTTTCAGCTCTTACTACAGCAATTCTAGTATTTTAGTTATATTCTAATATTTTCTTTTAACCAATTTATCCTGACTATGGGTCAAATTTTCCCGCTTGTTTTCTTATGATAATTTTTGAAAATATATCTAAACACAATGTATAAAAAACCCTTAAGGATACTAAATTCAACATTTCATTCCTATAAAGGGAGTATATTTTCCTGCCAAGTAGATTAGGCAAGAATGGATCACCTAAATATAATGAAAAACTGAACTGGCATGCCCTTGGTTAACAACTATAGTTGTACCCTATTTAGATTTGGTTTCAAATATTTCAGGAAGCCATCTACCTTGTGTTTGTGCAGGCCTCTCCCTGTGATATATTGATATCCAGTTGAAACATAAATTATACTACAATTGTGCACTAGCTATCTGAAGCTTTGTGAGTAGTCATATGTGAGAAGTTTTCAAAATGTAAAATAGTTGAAAACTATATTTAAGTCACTAAGTCTACAAATACATCATTGAAACATGTTTAATAAACAAACTATTAATGAAGGATTTTATTTTGGTTTTACCTGTTGAAAATCTGGGTTGTATATTACAGTTACAAAATATCTATTGTTAAAGGCACATTTTAGGCAGAAATAGCCACAGGTGGCTAATGTCTATTGCATCAGATAGCACATCTCTAGAATGTCTTTGTATTTTAAGAAACTCTGAGAAACTCAATTTCTTTTTATCAGCATTCCCTCTCAGAAAAATTACTGTGGAGGACTGCCTACAGCTTTGAGGCTCTTCCAGGCAGGCTCCAATTTGTCCTTCTACCCCATATGACATATGAATGTCCCTTCCCACAACAAAATCCTTCTGTTTATATCCAATAAAACAAATACTACTCAAGTTGCAAAGATCCCAGCCTTCACTAACCTAGGGAGAATTTCTCTTTTGAATTACCACTTGACCTCTTAGTGACATAACATTCTGACATTCTTCTAAAATCAATTTTGTTGAGACACTACTGATATCTCATAAAGTCTGTTTTTTTAGAGGCAGTGTCTATTTATTCTCATTGTTCTTGCATACAGCACTCACTGTGCTCCTCATTTTATAACTATCTAATTACAGAACATTTTCTTCATCCCAAAAAGAAATCCCATAACATTAGTAGTAATTTTCTTCTCCTCTAAGCTCCTAGCAAGCATCATTCTATTTTCTGCCTTTATGGATTTATCTCCTATGGAAATTTAAACTACATGGAGCTGTGTAATAGGTGTACTCTCAGTATGACTTTACTTTGCATAAGGATTGCAAGGTTAAGGAATTGTATTACATATATTTTTACTCCTGTCAATGATAAAACAATATTCAACTCAGTAATACCACATGTTGTTTATTCATTCATAAACACATGATCCTGTAGGTTGTTTCTATGTTTTGGCTGTTATGAGTAGCCTTGATAGTACTGTTGTGTGTGTATGCTTTCAATCCTCTTTGATATATGTATACTATATCCAAAGAATAGCCCCAGCATATGGTAGCTCTATGTTTGACCTTACATAAATAGCCATCCTTTTTCCACAGCAGCTGCACAACTGTATACTCCCATAAGATACATATGAAGGGTCCTGTAATATTCTGAAATACACATTTGGTATTTATTCCCATTTCCTGACACAGAGCTCTAAAACTCTTCGAATCTCAGAAGCAGTAAGTGTACCTTTTGAACAACAATGAAATAACACGTGGTCATGTCAAAGCCCAAGACAAGAGTTAAAATTTTCAGTTCTATTCCTCAACTCTAAGAAAGGGAGAAGGGCTAAAAGCTGAATTGATCAGTAATGGTAAATGATAGACTCAGTTATGTCTGTGTAATAAAGCCTCCATAAAGGAGGCATGTGGATAAGCTTCTGGAGTGTCAAACACATAATGCTTTGCTTAGAGGGTGGTGTGCCCACAAAGAATCCCTTCCCACATGCCTCCAGCTAGATATTTATAATATCCTCAGAATACATAAGTAGAGGTAAGTAAACCATTTCTCTTAATTTTACGAGCTGTTCTATCAAATTAGCTGAACCTAAGAAATAGAGTCTTAAGAATCTGATTTATCCAGCAGTTTAGAAACACAACCTGTACCTCTAGATTGGAAATTTGAAGAGGAAGGGGAACTCTTGTGGGGTTAACTTTTACCTATGAGATCTGTGAAATCTAGTCAGATTAATAAATCATAAAATCACAGGACATGCAGTTGGCATTTGCTACTGAATTACTTGCTGTGTAGAAATTATTTCCTTGCTCTGCTGTTAAGAGTGTTGGACTGAGTATTGTATAGAATGTGTGGAGACAGGAAAAAGCACTTTGAATTTTTCCTATAACTTCTGTAATTCCAAAATTACTGACAGCTACTTTTTGATTTTATCACAGTTATCCTTGTAGGCAATTTTTTGACTTTCATTTCTTTAATGACAATAGTGTTGAAAGTGTTTATATATACTTATTAGTCATTTTTAAAATCTGATATATATTTAAATTATTGGCCCATGTTTAAATTGGATTTTGTTTTTAATCAGTGAGTTGTAAGCGTTCTTTCTATATTATCGGTATCGGTCTCTTATAGATATAAAAATTGCAAATATCTTCATACATAGCAAAATTTCATATATTACAAATATTTTCAAACTCAATTTGCAGATGCTAATAGTGGTCTTTTAATATAAAATAGATTTCTTTTAGAGAATAACCTAAGATATCACTTGAGGAGTACTCAGTCTTAAATTATGAAAGATAAATACATAAAGAAGAATTTTTTTTTTTTTTTGGTGGAACCGGGGATTGAACTCAGGCCCTTGTGCTTGCCAGGCAAGCATATTCAACTGAGCTATCTCCCGGCCCAAAGAATTTCTGTTAGAAAATTATAAAACTTTTACAGAATTTCTGTAATATTGTAATTCTTTCCCTAGATTCTAAAGGACTCAAGAATTGTAACTTTGGTTTTATCACTATTTAACTAGAGATAATTATTTTGTTGGATACTTGGTTTTTCAATTTGTAAAGTATTAAGGAAGATAGGTTAGATAATTCCTAAGGCCTCTTTTAGCTCTGACATCCTAAGATTTTATATAAACTCTGCCAAATAAAAACTCACTTAGGAGGTCAATGTTACAAGCTATATTAAAAAATAAAATGGGAAAAAACATGCCATTTACAACCAGGAAGAAAAAAATATAAGCTCAAATATCAAAAACATTTTAAAAATACAACTCTTAGATCCATGTAGAGTAAAAGTAGACATCACCTTCTAGAAGTGGTAAACACATTACCAAAAGTAGAATCTCCCCCTAGCAGCAATGCATAGTAGAAAACAGTAGGAATTTATTTTGTGGAAGAATAAGGCTACAACATCTGAAAAACATACCAGCATGAAGAAAGAGACACTTGTTCATCTGTATTTCTGTGATTTTTCTCACTTGGTATTATTTGCAGTTGTACTTTCATGTCTGGCAGCAATGCCAACTTCAGTATGAATCACATATTATTTTTATCATGTTGATTACATATGTTCACCAGTTTAGTTGTTCATATATGCTTGGTGTGGTTTGCAAATACTCAGTGACAAAATCCAGAGCACAGCATTTTCACAGAAAGTGTTTACTGTGAAATTTCTCCTCAGAAGTTTGCTTTTCTTTACATCTTTGATCCATATGACATCCACAGTCCTACATTTCAAATAGTAGCTTACACTTAAATTAAGAAAATGTTTTACTTTGATACAACATGACTACAGTAGGATACAGTGGTTCTAGAGAGGACCTTATTTTCTCATGTGATTAGAGACTGGTCAAACTTGAAGTCTGCTAAAATTTTCCAAACTATGCTTCTTCAGTTTTATGGTACTTACATTCTGTTATTCATCAACACTTCACAGAAATACTTGATTTGTCTGAATGAATTTAAAAACCCACAACTGAAGAAAATCAGAAAAACCTGGTTTTAAATATCAAAAGCACTCAAATGAGAAGTATTTATACAGGCCACAGTAACCAAATTTTATTGATCACTGTATTTCTTTGTAAGAATAAATTATTGCAATACTGAACACAAGAAATTAAACTTACTGGTAAATGTCTTTCCTGAGAACAGATCTGCCAAGGGGATTATCAGCCTGGGGAGCCATGGCAACAGAGCCAATCTTCAAAACCATGGTGTCTTCCTTTGCTGCCTGATTCACTGTAACAAAGGGAATAGACATACAAATATACTATAAATCTGTGTACAACTTTATGTATAAGAAACATTTAAGCAAATGGAATAGAAACATAGAAAGATAGCACCAATAAATAAGGAAAAATAAGTGAAAAAATAGGTTTAAAGTAATGTATATGAAGGGTCTACAGGGTGTTCGGGGTCTCACAACTAGATTGGACTTGCTTGTTTACAGCCTCCCAAGAACTGGGATTATAGGGATGTGCCACTGTGCCTAGTCTAAAGCAAAAATATTTGATGCTTTTCTTTATATTTTCTTCAACTCAAATAATGGTTTGTTGTATAAGAATATACAACAAAAATATCAAGAAAAATCAATTCCACCTCAGCATTAAAATAAGTATAAATACAAATGCAAATGTAATGCTGTACCCATATGCATATCTAACTTCAAAATTTTGTACTACTGCGTCTTTCTTACAAGTTATTTCCAGTTTGGATTTTTACCATTCCACTGTTGTCTACACATACATGAAATGATATAAACAAGTATTCACTGATATTTTTCCCTCCAAACTGGCTTCTCATTATAGCTTTGATGTGTATCACATCCTAAATTTCAAATGATGGCATATGCTAAAATTAAGGCAATGTTCCACTTTGACACAATGTAACAAAGTCTTAAAGCCATTTAAATTTACATGTTTAATAATAACTAAATACAGATACACACATACAAAAACAAGCATATAATCTATCACTTTTATTTCTACAAATGCCAGTAAAGCCAATGGAAATATGATGGTGGCAATGTTAAGGTTGGAAAAGAGCAACTAACTATTTAACATAAGAAACTATTTCTATTTGCTATTTAAAGCACTTTTAATAAATTCTACTTTTCTACTGTGAAAATGCTTTTGAAACAGTAATCTTAACTTTAAATGAAGTCTAAAAGTAGTACAATTTCAGAGAGAAAAAAGGTATATATACTTAATAATATGTTCTCATCTTATGAAGTTCAACACCATTTTTATAGTGCACTAGCTTATTAAGTATCTTTTCTATGGACTACCTGGGATGATAGGGACATTTTACTCTACGATCTCCAACATATAATTCTACTATAGTAGGTGAAACATTGTTTAAAATTTCTAAATAAAATAAAACTTTTAAGTAAACATAATAAAAATTGTAATCCATCTCAAGGAACTATCATCTTCCACAAAAAAAAAAAAAGACTGGCTGTATGGTCCCAAGAATATCCTAAACACAACATGCCTACAAAGGCATCCAATCCATATTTACCAAACTGTGATGCCCAAAGAATGCAAGAGCTAGAAGATTACTACCAGCTGCTTTGGTAGTTCAATTGGTATGGTCTGACTTAGATTAGTCTAAAAAAAGAAGTTCAAATTATGAAAATCAGAAAAGGAATAAGAAAGATACTTAGGTGAGGGAAAGAAAGAACCAATGTAAGATGACCACAAAGGGAATGGAGAAAGCTAAAATGACAGAGACATAAGAGTAGGTAGGACAGCAGGAGCAGAAAAAAAAAGAAATGAACCAACATAATAAATGTGGATGTCACAGGAAAGATAATACTTTTAAATGTTCATGGGTAGGGGAGATCAAACAGAAAAGTACTCATGTAGTTGCACTATTTTCAAATGACTGCAAGTCTAGCTTGATTATAGGTCCTTATACTATGAACAATGTTTACATTTCACAGATCTTGAATTTTATGCCAAGCTTATCAAATAGTTCCATGTGGGTAAAACCTCTGATTAACCAGCAGGCATAAATTAAATCAATAAATAGTAAGCTTGGAGAATATACCATGCCACAAAAGTGCAATTAGTGTACTTGCTAACTGTTCTTTCAGGCTACAGATACCATTCACCATATGAAAGTCTAAACAGTAACAGAAACACTGCAGTAAATGAAGTACATATGGAAGGAAAATGACGTACTTGATGTTACACACAAAACCAGATCCATGAACAGAATTTTGTTTCTAATAGAGCCAAAAGTGTTCTCAGAAGATTATGCATGAAGTTATAGTAAAACATATATATATATATATATATATATATATGTATATGTATATATATATACACACACACACATATACGTGTGTGTGTATGATAAACTAAGTTACAAGAATTAATCTATTATAGAAAGTATACAGCCTGTCAAACTATTTCACTGATATATAAGCAAAAGATAAAAAAATGTGCATTTCTTTAAGGAAATGTCAAGTCATTTCTTTTTAGTTACTTTATAGCTGCAAAAAGAAACAAGCTTCCTACTTTGGGTTTATATTATCTGCATTCAAAACTTGAGCCATATGAGGAAATATTCCCTCATGAAGCACTTCAGGCATAAAAAGTGAATGCCTTCCTTTTTTGGTTTAATCACACTTTTAAGAAGACACTAAGATCAAAAGGACAGACACCTACTCTGAAAAAGCTTCAACTGGTAGTGAAACAACTGTAGATTTAGAAATCCTGATAATAATTCCACACAGTACAAACAATATTCGTGCTTCACCAGACTTTGCTAATCACTCTTCTAAGTAAAATAACAGAATGTTAAATATAGCTAAATTTTCAATGATGACTTTAAAATTTTGCATTAATGTAACAATTTAATCTAAATATTTTGCCTTCTGGGAGTGTAGGGGTGTGTGTGTGTGTGTGTGTGTGTGTGTGTGTGTGTGTGCAGGTGCATGGATATTTATGTATGCATGACAAGTGCAAAGCCTATAAATAGCTTTTAAGTTGTGAACTTGTATCAGCTACTGAAAGTTTAAATAAGAGCAGAATTTTCAAGTAATTGTCAGATAATTTAAGATTGTTACTTGTGACTTTTAAAAATGCTACATATGAAATAAGCATAAATTCTTAATGTGATAAAATAACTAAAGTCTCAAAAGTATTTGAAATTTCTACTGTGTAATGTTATATTTTTATAAAGCCATAATTATTTTGACAGTCCAACAGAGACATCAGAAAATGGTTTTAGTTATTGCCGAGTTCCAGTTGAATGCAAAAAAAAGGTTCACTAAATGAGTAAAATTAGAAAAACTAGGTTAATTCAGTTTATGAATTATCTTAAAACAGGCACATATTGTTATAAGCACAATTGTTTGGTCATATCTTCATAATGAAGTTGTACAGAGAATCATGATGTGCCAACACTTACACTATCATACTCATTAAAGCAGATTATAACATACTCTAATCTGATAAATATAATTGAAAAAACCTTTTTGTGTTACTAGGATATGAAACCAATGATCTTGAAGCTTTTCTAGAATAAAAGTGTACTTGACTCTTACTAGACTTATTTAAACAATATTTATTTGAATGTAACTGTCATTTCTATCATTATTTCCTCTGTTCCACTATAGCTTTTCTTTTCTCCCCCACCCCCCCCACCCTTTGGTAATGGGAATTGAACTCAGGACCTTGGCAAGCGCTTATTCTACTGAGCTATCTCCCCTGCCCCATTATAGCTTTTCCACATCAAATGGAAATATCCAATCATCCATAAAAATACTTTAAGATTTATCTGTATTTTAAATGGTTAAAATGGTGAATTTTAAAACCGAAAAAAATTTTCATGAGTGAATTATGATAATTTGAAATAAGACTAGCAATGGAAAAAGATAAAGTGTCAGAAAAAAAATCTATAAAGTACCAAAATCTTTGAAGATTTGGCATGTATTTTTGCACCTATATCTTCACACCTGCATTTTCAGGATGGGTACATGAAAATTTGTAACACTTTAGGTATAGACAAGTATAAATATGAAGACATGCACACATTTGCACACAGAGGATAAAAACCAAAAAGGTAAAGATATTTGCAATATGGACGCCTGACTATTTGTTTCACTGCTGTTTACCTCCCATTCTCATTTATAAAAGTAAAATGAAGTTAATCTCAGTAATCTTTTATGTCTATGTCACTTTTACAGTTATGAGAAAATGTCATTCTGTCTGGCCAGCTAAGGTTCTTAGAGAATTATCCTGTATAGAAATGAGAGTTTCTTTTCTTTTTTTTTTTTTTTTAAACATGGTAGCTTTTCATTAAAAGCAAAAAGACTGATAAAAGTGATTAGATCTGCTGGCACCATCAATGGTATAATCTGTCTACTGGGGCAGTTAGACAAGTACCACCGGTAGGTAGTTCATGCCACCTGCCAGTAAGACATGAGTTACAGCACTGTTATGAATGTGTTAAAACTGCTACAAATTTAAAGTAAATTTTACTATATAAAAATTCTTTAGTTATTCATACAATAAAACATGATAAGAAAAAAAAGCATAAGTCATTACTTCTACAATAAATATCCAGCTTTTGCTTTCTGATCAGTAGGTCATTTCCCAAATCACTTGTAATTGTTCAGTACAAATTCCTTATTCACAACCATTCATGTGTTACTATAATGAAAACAATTACACAGTATTGTCAGAACTTAGTATATTAAAATAATATTACTGTAATTACTTTGAGAGTAATCATACACCTCAAAGTAATCAATTTAAAGACAACCCCTAGCAAAAGTATTAGACATTAAAAGTAGGAATTGATAGGTACTAAAACTCCATAAGCATATGCTCAAATTAGCTCCAGTCTAGATAGTTTGCTAAATAAAAATATAAAAAGCTGCATATTTTTCAGTTATAGAAATATTAAGATCATCTCTCTAATGTAGACAGAATGAGATACAGAACTGATGAGAAGAGAATACAGCAGGTGCTTTCCATTTGATACTTATTATCCTGATTCAAGATCTTTTTGCTCTACCAAATTAAAAAAGAAAATAAAACAATAAATACCCATCCCCAAACAAAACTTCTACTATTTGTACGCAGTACAGACTATTACTCATCTCTAAAATATCCATTCTCTCTTCCCTTTCAAATTCAGAGGGTCTTAGTTATTATAATTTTTTTTTTTTAAGTTGGGGATTGAACCTGGGTCCTTGTACTTGCCAGGCAGGTGCTTAGACCACCAACCTATCTCCCTGGCTTAGTTATTATAATTACTAGCTGGGAATATGCTATGGTTTGAAAAGTGATGTCTCTCCAAAATGTCTGTATCTGAACCCTAAAATGATGGTATTAATTACTGGGACCTTTGGGAAGTAATTCAGTCATGAAAACACTGGCATA
Organism: Octodon degus; assembly: GCF_000260255.1. Taxonomy (NCBI): domain Eukaryota; kingdom Metazoa; phylum Chordata; class Mammalia; order Rodentia; family Octodontidae; genus Octodon; species Octodon degus. The sequence continues at coordinate 1,966,149 of NW_004524694.1, read as the reverse complement.
ATATAAAAGGCTTCACTCAGCCAGTCTGTCCCTTTTTGTCCTTCTAGTCTTCTACAACACCAAAACAAATAAACTAGCTGCCATCCTGAAAACAGAGAGAAAAATGTCATCAGGCACTGAATCTACTTACATCCAGGAATGTGGCAAATAAATTTTTAGTATTTATAAATTTCTGTTCTAAGACTTTCTGTTATAGTAGCAGAAATAAACTAAGACAGTATGACATCACCTAGATAAAATAGTGTATGTCTGCCTTTTTTTGCACCTGAGCATGAACATATCTAAAAACAGGCATACGTGGAAGTTAATTGTAAAAAATACAAAATTGTATCAAAAAAAGAATAACCTTCTTATGATAGTAACTATAAATTTACTATGGCACCGATATAAGGTACAAAGTCTTATGTTTTCATAATTTTTTTCTTCTGTATTTGGTACTGGGTTTACAGGGTCTACACGGTCTCACTACATAGATCAGACTCACAGTGATTCTCCTGTTTTCAGCTCCCCAAGTGCTGGGATTACAGGTGCACTCCACCATACCCAGTCTCAATCGCCTTCTCAATGTGCCCTGGGGGTGGGACCAGTAGGGCACTCCAGGGATCAAACCCTATCTGTGGTGCTCTGCCTAAGCAGGCACTTTACTGGCTAAGCTATTAGGCTGTCCCTTGTTTGCATAATTTGAATGTAAGCTATTATTACAACCTAATTATCTTACTAGGTACTACTATTACTACTTTACAATGAGGATCTTAGATTAACTTACTCAGTATTTCAACTCATAAAGTAGGGATTTGAACTCAAGTCTGTATAATGTCAAAGTCCATAGCACTAACCACTGTGCATGTCTCTCAAGATTCTAAATTTTTCATATTGTTATGGCATAGGAGAAATTAAATGTAGTAAATTATTGCTGTGAGCAGAGGCAGAGGGAGTATAAATTTAATTCACTTCAAGATATAAAATAATTTCATATGGTGCTGAGAAGTCACCAGGGACTTAGTTGACTATTTTTTTTTCTATAATGAGTCATAAAGTAGATATTTCAATTATATAACTTCTATATTTCAATCATATAATTTGGGTTTTTTTCTTCTTTTTTTTGGGGGGGGGGTCTGTCTACCTATCTCTAAACACTTCAGTTTCCTAAAAGCAATCACTGACAGTATAACCTTTATTGGTAAAAGCCCCAAAGAAGAAAAATCTCACATTTCTTACTGTAATTATTAATGAAGTCAGATATTTACCCCATATTCTGGTATAACTTCTACAGATTAAGTTAGAAAATGACGATAACATAGTATTTTTTCTAAAACACATTAAAATGCAAAATACAACCAGCTGCCCATATTCATAGAAACACCCTTATAAAACTAAGGTTTCTAGGACCGGCGCAGTTCGATCCCTGGCAACACATGCCGTGCTGGCCTCAACCCCAGGTGCACTGAGCTGGAGAACAAGTCCAGATGTGGTGGTGCATGCCTGTAATCCCAGTGCTAGGGAGGTGAAAACAGGGGGATCACTACAAGTCTGAGCTGTGTAGTGAGATTCTGTACAACATACCAAAAAAAAAAAAAAAACCAACAACAACCCTAAGGTCTCTAGAAGAAAAGTATTTAATATTAAATGAGAAAAAATTATAAGACAGTACCTCCAACAGTTGACTGCATTTCTTCTGCTTTTGGAACAAAAATTCTGATCACACTGGCGTTGATATAAATCAAAGGTAAATTGCGTGAAGTCAGTGTATGGGTTCTTGTGGGCTGACCTGGAGATTTTCTTTTCTCTTTTTGTCTTGGTGGTTTTGTTTGAAATATACTTGCAATGGCATTAAGTAAAGGAAAATAAAGGACAATATCAAAGGCTTGTGCTGAAAGAAGAATTTCATGAAGAAAATGAGGAGAACCATCCAATAAACCTTCAGATAACTTATGAAAACTTCGTCGTTCATTTCTTGAGGTTAACTTGTGGCGGACATTTTTTGTTACTGCTTTTGTGTATGTCAGAGATAAAAATCCATGCTGCTGATGAGAGCCATCTAGAAGTTTTGTTGTTGTCTGTTCCACAAAAAGGAAATCATGATACACATTTCATTAGAAAAATAAAATGACATTTGAAACAAGAAAATAGCTGTAATATTCTGATCTTTTTGTCTTAGTCATTCTTTGTTTAATAAAAAGGTGACTGCTTAAGTCTGCACAGGAAAAAAGCTTCTATAACTTCTAAAATGACTGACATTCAAACTAGAAATTCACTATTAAATTTTTTTGAACAAATTTCTGAACCAGAATCCTGTTTTGCACATTAGTTAAAATAAAAATCAGACTACATTGGATGTATCTCATATTCCCAATTCCCCTTCCCAATAACTGAAATAGCTTTTGTTATTAGGGTACAAGGAGCGATGCTAAAAGGGGAAGTGAACTGGGAAAGAAAAAAAGGAAGAGAATATAATTAAGCAAAAAGTAAAAAGTGTAAAGTAACAAAGCCAAGCTGTTTCTGAGTCTATGCTATCCAAATGCTTTAAATCTTTCTTTCTAGTTCCTTTTTTTGTTGATGTCTTTAACAAAATGATATGGTAAGAAAAGGACTAATCTGTTTGTATATTACTGCTGGTTTTGCTTCTGGTTTTGCTTACAAATGTTTGTAAATGTCCTTTTTTAAGTCAATAATCTGAAAATTAAAAATCTTGAAAAGTAATCAGTTAGGGGTGTGAAATATAATCATCATTCCCATAATAGTCTGCCCCCAAAGTATGCTTTCACTGTTACTGATTTTCTCCTTTCTTCTATTCCCTGTTTTCCTTTTCTTTTTGGTTTCTACACTCAAAGGAAAAACAAGCAGCACCATGAAGCAAGAAGAAATGCTGCAAGTGTGACCATTATGCTTCTGGCCAGTGGGCAACAACAAATAAAGAACAGCCATGGTACAGCCCAGTGTGGAAGAGGACACAGTAATGCTGATATTTCCAGGTGTCTAAACAGCACTTCAGGGAGAAGCATAGTCTCATCATTAATCTAACTACTTCAACTGTAATTAGTATCTACTAATAGCAACATCCGAATTCTGGAAACGGTATAAAAGGTACTTCAATGTATAGATATTTTGATTTGGAAAAATGTTTAAAATATATTCAACATGAGCCTTCTTGAAAGGTAAGCTACATGAAAGAAAGGCTTTCATTTATCCATTATTATATTTCTGACTTCCTTAATAAAAGGGGAAAATAAACTGAGCTGGATTAATGTAAATTTTGGTTGACAAAGAGAAATAATCAACATTTAAAACTACTTAAAATAAGTAGAAAACACTGAAAATTTAAAATTTCAATAGAAAGCAATGAAGTTTGAATCATTTAGGAAAAAATGATAAACACTTTTGTTGGTTCCAGGAGTCAAACTCAGGAACTTGGGCTTGGCAGGCAGGTGCTGTACTGCTGAGCTATATACCTGGCTGTAATTTTTTATTTCTGTACTACTGTTTTTTTGACACAGGGTCTTACTGTGTAGTTTTTAAATAAGATTTAAAATTGAGAATGTTTTTACAGACACTACTGAACATTCCAAAAGATAAAAATAAACCTAAACAAAACCGCCAAGAATATAACACCATATTTCAGAGATTTTTTTTTCTAGTACAGAGAGAATATTAGAAAAAGTTCAAAATCAAATCAGAAAATACTACTGGCTATTATGCAAATATGCTATTAAACATTAAACATAGAAACAAAATCATTTAAATCTGCTGATCTTAAAAAAGAAAAGGGGATAGTTCACATATGCAATGATTCAATGATTTCTTAAATGAATGCTATCTGCTCTAAATATTTAAAAAGGTCATACACTTTGGCTTACTGAAGACTATCATTTAAATAAGCTTAAGAACATATTAATATGTATCATACTATTAGAAAATGATGTTTTAAACTTTTAAGACACTAGTATAAGGTACTGTATTTGTCTTCTAGTTATTCAATGACAGAAGTACATACTTGTCCAGATTCAAGACAGTACCAAATAATGTACTTTGAATTAGTTGTGAGGAGAAAACAAAGGTATAATAGGAGAAAAATAAAGGGAAAAAAATAAAGAAAAAGTCTCACCAAGAATCACAAAAACAATGACAAAAACACTATTGGTCAACTCTTGATCATTTGCTAGAGGCATAATTAGAAGAGTATTAAATTTAACATCCTACTATGATTTTCTTACAATGATGGTAAAATTAGTTTATCTTTATAAACCCAGGAAAACAACATCATGTGCAAGTGACTCAAGACACATTATATATAGTGAAAAGCCAATCCATAATTTGAAAATACACTATAGTTAATTTACAAATGAACAATACAGAGCAAAATCAAAATCAAGAGTTGACTACAGATAACTCAATTCTTTCTCTGGATTCCTGTTAAAGGGAATTCTGTGCCATAATTTAAAAGTTATTTCTTACAGAAGGAAAGAAGCCAGAGCAATTACTGAAAGGGTCCTGCTTGCTGACGGGTCGAACCAACAAGGTGCGTCTGTTCAGCTTGTCAGTACAGGAAAGGAAGACACCTCCACATTGCCCCAAAGACCAACACTCTTTCCCAAGGCTTGAGGTGATGGACAGGAGCAAAGAAGGTGGAAAGACAAAAAATAATAAAAGCCATAAGCAAAAACAAAATCAAAAACAAAAATAAAAACCACCAAAAAAGAAACAACAACAAAAAGATAGATTTTTATTCTGCTCAAGTTTGCATAGTTTTAATTTGAGCCATTGCTAGGTATCGCCTCTGTTTGGACCATCTTCTGCAAATGTGTTGTCATGAAAGTACACAAAAATAACTCCTTTTGGTAATTACCATATTTATTATGGTGAAGGAGAATATACCATGTACTCAGGAAGGGAAAGATTTTCAAAAGGACAACATAAATAATTCACTAAGATAAAGTATATTAAAAGCACCCTACCTTTGTCTTTTTGATAAATTCACTTAATTTCTACAAAGGAAGATGGTTACAAAACATGAGCAGATTAAAAGAATAAAGTTTTAAATTTACAACATAATTTTGGAAGAAGTAAAAAAATATTCTGAGCTCTAATTCTTGTAACCATTAGTCCTTCTGCACAAGAGAACTAAGATAAACAATTTGAAATATATCTTCAAAAATTGTAATTACTAAATGAATCTCACCACAGGTTTTTCTTTGCACTGTAGAAATATTCCTTCAAAATGTCCTGACTGCCAACCTTCCCCTGGCCTGGAAAACATAAGTTTACCTTATCTGTTCTCTTCAATTTTTCTCAAAATTGAGCATATATAACTATTTCAATAATTCTAAAGTAAACAATACTGTACTGTACCAAGACATGGATACAACAATGCATTCAATAGAACCATTGTAATAGCAACACACTTAGATAATTATGCATAGAACTATTTGTCCCATAGCAAATGGTACATTTATTTCCTTAGTTGTTAGTTTCAATCTCATCTACATGACTATAATGTCCATAAAAGTAGACTCTAAGTTTATCGTATTAAACATTGTATCCTTAGGACATAGCATACAGCTTGACATACAATACACATTTAACAAATGTTTAGATTATATGAATGAATGAATAAATGATCTGAATTTAATGTTTACATAACTTCAACATCAAAAGCAGGCATAAATTTCAACATACAACATTTATATCCTCAATAAATTACTTCAATTCTAACATATTGATATATCACTTGAAAAGATCATTTTGAATTAGATATGTATCACTGGAAAGGAACTAAAGATCTAAACATCAAAAGCCAATAAGCGATTCACTGTTAATAAAAAAGTTAGATGATTAGTAATATGACACGTTCTAATATATTTGCAGAATTATATGTATTATATTGTATGACACAATTTTTCATCTGTGACAGATTTGGTCATTACTGACAAACAATATGTTAACACTTTTTATTTATCATAAAAAATAAATAAATAAAAATTCTTGCTTTTTTTTTTTTTTGGTGGAACCAGGGATTGAACTCAGGCCCTTGCACTTAGCAGGGAAGCACTTATTCTACTGAGCCATCTCCCGGCCCCAGTTCTTGCATTTTTAACAGAACTAGAAAAAAAATTTTTTGAGATAGTGTCTTGCTATGTAGTCCAGGCTGGCCTTGATCTCATATCTATCCTCCTGCCTCAGCCTCGCAAGTGCTGGGATTACAAGTAGCACCACATCCAACTAGAAACTTTATAAATAAAAAGGCTATTTTTATGATATACAATATTATGTATAATGCTTTTTCAGGCACATAATAAAACACCGTTGAATGAATAAGGATTATGAATCTAAAAAGAAATTGACTTAAGGGCATGTCTCAATTCAAAAACTTTGAAACTGAAAATATGATGCCACATAAAGTATTTTTAGAAGCATTTGTGACTTTACAGTATATAAATTGTTTTCATTAAAAATTAAAACAAAGGGCCAGCCAAATAGCTCAGTGGATTAAAGCACCTGCAAGCAGGCAGAGGGCTGGGGGTTCAATCGCCAGGCCTGCAGTGCAGGGCTCCACCCCCTGGGGTACGCTGAGGGCAACTGAGAATGGGTGTGGTGGCGTGTGCCTGTGATCACAGCTCATGGGAGGCTATAAACAGGTGGATCACTACAAGTCCAATCTAGTAGTGAGACCCTGAACACCCTGTAGACCCTTCCCTAAAAAATACAAAAATAAATAATAAATAATGAATAAATAAACATTAAAACACCAGGATATAAAGGCAAAGAAAAAGGACTTTTATTTGGGAAATATTAAAACTGCTTTAGACTTTTCTTTAAAAAAATCAAAAATTGAAATTTTGCTATCATTATCATAAACATTATGATTGCATGCAATCTTACTTGAGATGTAAATTAATTAGAGAAGGAACAATGTGCTTTCAGAAACATCTACCACATGCATACGAATGATCTCTGATATCATCTTCAAAGTTCTAAGCAGCACAAACAGTTGCTCCCTCTCAAGTATATAAAGGATGGACAAAACAAGATCCATCAAAAACCAGATCCATCAACTGTGTTCCAGGTAACTTAGCAAATATAGGCCACACATAATAAAATGTGTAAGACAATTAGTAAAGCAACATCTTTCATTTAATATGACAATATGGATATTTATGCAGAGATTTGTTATTTTATAAAATATAACCTACAAATGCATGAATATTAAGTAAAATTAACCCATATAGCTCATAGTTAAGAACACTCTTTGGGAACAGTATAAAAATTTTTTCGAAAGTACGTAGTAAATTAAAAAGAAAACTTTGAGTGAATTGTTCAAAGACTATATAGCTTTTCCTGTATCAATGATTCTTCATTTACCTGCTTCTATAGTGATCAATATTGAAACTCTCTATTTTACATTTCACTTTGGTATATACATCTTGCACATCTATGGAAGCACTGAGATCTTCTAGTTCACTGACCATACAAACCTCTGCAAAAATAAACAAACATTATTATCAGTACAACACTTCATAATCATTGTTGAAATATATACACTGGCATATATATCTTGGATATGTATAGAGGCATACAAATTAAAAACTTGTAAGTCATACACCAAAAAGGCTTTACGACTAAGACATAAATTAAAGATAAGAAAAATTCCAGTAAATCAAGGTGCTAAATTTGGTTATCAGTCAAAGATCTTTGTGATATTATTAATGACCATGATACAGTGTACTAATTTGACCAATGAAGACTTTTTCTCATAGTCTTTGGGATGAATTTTTTTTTTTTTAGTGGGGGGGGGAACCGGGGATTAAACTCAGGCCCTTAAACTTGTCAGGCAAGCACTTGTTCTACTGAGCCATCTCTCTGGCCCCAATTTTAACACCAACATGCTAAATTTAAGTCTAACACAGTCAAAGACAATATATATAGATGTTACTTATTGATAAGATTCAATCTGTAGTGGCTAATAGACATCACTTGAATTAAACCTAATTTTTAATTGTTAAACTTTTAAATTTATTAGTAGCATACTGCAAACTAATAAAGATATATTTAATTATTTACAACAGTAAGTAAAACTAAGTCTAGTATTTATTCTAAAAATAGTGTCTAATATTTGAGAAGAAAGATTATCTCATACCTGTGCCTTTATTTTCAGGGTCTGGAGCAAAAAGCTTTATTGTAATTTTTGGGAGTACCCATTGCATCCAGAGACTAACACGTCCACTGGATCCACCAATGTTATTTGTAGTTTGTTCCAAAGTAACAGAATCTGAAAATGGTGAGTCATCACCTGCTTGTATAGAATCACCCTTGGGTGAAGAAAAATGAAAAACAAAAAAAATTAGTACCTTGAAAATAAGTAAAAATTTATCACTTTAAATCAATACTTACAAGTTTTCACGTCACATATGCTAATAACTATATAAAAGCTACTACTACATAATGCAAAACATATAATTATGTACTACTCAAAAGATGGAAATAGTTACAGTATCTGTGCCTGATATTCTAGTTTTCTTTATAAGATTCAAAGCAGTTAAGTTCGTAACAATAATGATATTGCCATAAATACAGTAAAGAGCCAAGTCCAAATGTTTGAGGGAATAAACCTTTTTTAAATCATGGCTTAAACATTAATTTATTTAATATTCATGCCTGCAATTCAGTGGAGTAGCAGAGTTGCTACAGAGACTCTATGGTCCACAAACTTAAAAGTATTGATCTCTAGCACTATACAGAAAAACTGTTCTAACTCAGGCACAGTGTTTGTAAAATCAATCTAGAATAACCATAGCAAAGTGACTGGCAGTTTAAAAACAACAAAAGCCAGGAATGGTGGCACATGCCTGTAATCCCTGAACCTGGGAGGCCAAGGCAATAGGATCCTTGGGAGTTTGAGATCAGCCTGGTCTATATAGTGAACTCAAGGTGAGCCTAGAGCTGCATAGTGAGACCCTGTCTCAAAAAGATGAACAGAGAGAGAGGGAGGGGGGAGGGGAGAGGAAAGGAGGGGAAGGGAGGGGAGAAAAAGCAAAATATTCACCATACCTTATATCTTCTTATATCTTTCAATATAAGAGGACGCATTTAAATTTAGTAGGCTTAAGAGTAGTTCTTAAAATGATTTTTAATGTTTTTACTATAAGAAAGTAGAGGAATAAAACATGAGCTTATTCCATTCCACAAATAGACTGAACTCTAGCTGTATAAGATCCTTCATTTTGTGCTAACAGTTTCTGTGAAAGGTTAATAGATTTCTTTTTTATCTTCTCAGTAGCTTTTAGTGGTCCATAGCAAATGATGCTCCTTTATTTAAAGTTAACTTGGAGTTAAAAAACTTTAGTCTCGCCAGGGAGATGGCTCAGTGGAATAAGCACTTCCCTGGCAAGCGCAGGGGCCTGAGTTCAATCCCCGGTTCCACCAAAATAAATAAATAAATAAATAAAATTTAAAAAAAAAAACAAACTTTAGTCTCATATGAAGAAAGGTGGCACTATAAAGACAGTGATCATTCACTGATCACTACTACATGTGAGAGTTAAAATCCTAAATTTTTATATCTATTTAAAACTCACCAACAGGGCCACTAAACAGCTTAGTAGATTAAAGCGCCTGCAAGCAGGCCCAGGGGCCACGGGTTCAGGCCCAGTGGCCACAGGTTCAGGCCCAGGGGTCACGGGTCCAATCCCAGGTCCTGCCATGCCAGCCCCATCCCCGGGGTGCACTGAGACAGAGATTGAGACTGGCTAGGGAGGCGCGCCTATAATCCCAGCACTTGGGAGGCTATAAACAAGAGGATCTCTATGACTTTCATCTATGCAGTGAGACCCTGTCCACCCTGTACTTTAAAAAAAACAAAAAAACAAAATAAAATCTCACCAACAAATTTTAGAGCTTTTGTTAGTTAATTTTCCATCCCTATGAGAAAATCCCTGAGATAAGCAACTTAAAAGAGGAAAGATTTACTTTGGCTCACAATCTCAGAAGTTTTATTTCACAGTCAAATAGCTCTGAAGCTTCTGGGCCTCTGATGAGGCAGTATATCATGGCAGAAATGCCTGGTGAGAAAAGCTATGCCCTCATGGCAGCCAGGAGGCAGATAATAGTGGAAAGATCTAGGGACAGATATAGCCTTCTAGGCTACACCCTCACTTGTCTACTTTCATCATCTAGTTCTACTTCCCAATGTGTTTACCACATCCCAACACTACCATTAAATTATCAATCTATCAATGAATCAATCCATGAATAAGCTTAGGGGCCTCATGATGCTCTTACTTCCTAACAGTGCCATCTCTGAACACCACTGCCTTGAGAACCAAGCCTTTAAGACAAACCCTTGGGGGACATTCTAGATATAGACCATAAGCCCATATACTCTAAGAACTGATCAAATACAATATAATCAGCTTATCTACTTAAAATAGGTGCTTTGTATGAGGTTGAAGCTATAAAATAATATGTGGGGCTTAAATATCAGTTATATAAACTTAATTAAGCTTTCTTGTATGCTAAGTACTTTAGATATTATTTCCGGCAAATATTTAAAAGTCTAACACCTCCTTTATAAAATGGGTTTTAAAATGGTATTTATCTCTCCTGTTAAGGCCAAATAAGAATATAAATATGAATGAAGTTTACATATAGCAAACACTTCATGAGTATTTGGTATCATTATCATCATTTAGCCTGACCAATACTAAAACAATTGTATAATCACGTTCTTATAGAATTGAGTATCCCCTTTGTCTTTTTCATTTTGCCACATTCCTAACTTTAACAAAATTTCCTTTGCTGTACATCCTTAATCTGTAATAATTCATTGTTGCTTTGAATGTCTTAAACAAAACTCATTAAAAATGTTAAGCAGTCATGATCAGCAGTGAGAGTCAGAACGAAGCCCAGCTTAACATTTTAGAGACAGCAAAATAAGATAGTCAGTATACAATTAGAGTTACAATGCTACCTTCTATGGATAGTTTGTGAAATCTGAATCTAATCTCTTAAGTCATGAGCCTGAAAACAGCAAGAAAGGTAAACAAAACCCATATAAAACCCCACAAGGGCCAACCAGATAGCTCAGTGGACTAAAGCGCCTGCTTACGTAGAGCCCAGTGGCCAGGATCCCAGGCAGGCCATGCAGGCCCTGACGCCGGGATACCCTGGGATGGTGATGTCAACTGGGTGTGGTGACTTGCACCTGTAATCCCAGTGCCTGGGAGGCTGAAAACAGGAGAATCACTATGAGTCCAATCTGTGTAGTGAAACTCTGTAAACCCCATACTAAATACATTAAAAAAAAAAAAAAAAAACCACAAAACTCTGCCCTTATTACCACAGATACAACATTCTGACAAGTGTACATTTTAGTTCCTTATGTGAATCTTTTATCTTGAACTCAATGTTTTACAACATCACTAAACCAGAAGAAAATTCATTTTCCCTGAAACCCCAGAAAGAGAGAAGGCCTAATGAGAAAGACTCACAGACTGACAGCCAGGTGTTTAGGAAGAGCTAGGTACCATCTACAGAAAGAGTATGCCCAAGGATTTAAAAGTAATAGAAATGTATAGAGTCAAATTCACTGAGTCCCACAAACAACAAGCAAATAGCTCACTGTGGGGTTTTTAGACAAATAGTTTTCTAAAACAAGGAATCCTAAATCTGCTATTTAGGATTAATTTTTTTAGAACATGAAAATCTATTTTTTCAAAAATCAGACTTTTGCTGTCTAACAAACATCCAATGAGAAGCGCAATTAATTCCAGGAGACGATGCTTTTCACAAAGCCAAATTAAAGCCACTAATGTGTTTAGAATGCCCTTTTCTAGGGAAAGTTTCTTAGAGAAGCAAGCATTAGTTAAATCCTTTTTTTCAACCATTAGAAGGACATCATCTTCCAAGAATGGAAGAGTACAGAGAAAACAGTAACTAAAATCAACAAGACCTTGATTTTAACACTACTGGGTGTACGTAATAAGAACACTATGAAAACTGCTCCAAATTTAGCAAGCACTCTTGAGACAAAGCTTTGCTCTAGGGACCAGGGAGATGACTCAGTAGAACAAGCACTTCGCTGGCAAGTGCAAGGGCCTGAGTTCAATTCCCAGTTTCACCAAAAAAAGAAAAGCTTTGCTCTAATTCCTCATGCAGTTTCAGTCTTCATTTTGGATTTATAATATTTGGTGTGCTATTGTTGAACATGTTTGTGCATTTATTTTCTGCTGTTTCCAAATCTATAGTGAAAATCAGGCCAGAAATGGAGATGCTGAACTATTTTACTACACCTCGGTAGGCAAAGTGTAAAATGAACAGTCAAAATCTTAACCATTTTGTTGCAAATTGACCAAAATACTGCATTTATTTTCCTAGGTGAACTTATCTGGGTTCATCTGGAAGAGTAAACTCTTAGGCCCTTCATCTCTGGGATGCTCACAGCTTTGGCTACACTGTTAACACTTTCTTAACAAAATGATTGCAGCATTCTTGCTCAATCACAGAATTTCTCAAAGGCTAAACACTTCTACCACTGTTTGTACTAAGTCAACAGTAACAAGTGGCCGGCTGGAGTCTCCATTGCCTTTGCTCTCACTCTAAGAATGCAAGGGTAGGAAAAATGATTAAATCCCTTTAATCTTAGTATTTCAGTCTCTCACTCATACTTCCCCCTCTACTGAGAGCCAGACTGAAATTCAGGAAGCTGGAGCTTCATCTGCAGGAAATCATGGTGCTCACTGTCAACATGACAGGGTGAAAAGATTTACGCATAGTTTAAAAAACAAATCATACAGAAATCACATAAATACTTCTATTTAATACAAACAATTATTAGAATAGGCTTCATAAAACTAGATTCATTTCTAGTAAGTCTTAAATATTCAAAAGAATTTAAGGTAGTTTTGACTCAACTAAGCAAAAGACCTCACTACTTGACAAAATAAACTTTTTAAATTTTATAAACCTTTTTGAATGTAAATTAAAAATTTAAAAATGTAATTTAAAAATTAGAGAAATAACCTGAAATGAACATTTTCAAATAGGAAATGCATTACATACAAAATATGATATTGAATGGCATATGAAGGCTAAATAAAAACTTTCATTGCTCTGATACAGTACCTTTGTTTTAACTATAACTATATTTTTAACAATATCTACTCTAGTAGGAGGGTAATATAAATGCTACACCCACATTTTGAATAAAATTCCTCACCAAGGATTTGGAATAAAACTATGTAAAGAGAAATATCAAGTGCCATTTAATTTCAGGAAAATACTTAAAATATTATGAGATGGTACTAAAATAGCAACTGAGTAAAAAGTTCAAACAAAGAAAGTAGAAGATTTATACAGTGAAAAAACATGGTACTCTGAGAAATGAGATTGAGGAGGATTTGATCAATGATGTTTAATATTTTTCCATAAATTAAGTTGCCATTTGTATTTCTTCCTCTGAGAAGTATATATTCATCTTGGATGCCCATTTTTGCATTGGGTTTTTTAATTTGTGGGGCCTGATTTTTTTCTAATTCTTTATGTGTTCTAGTAGAAGGCCTTTTGAAGGGGGATAGTTAGCTATAATTTTTTTCCACTTTGTGGATTTTCTTTTTACTCTGTTGGAGATTTTCATGAACTGCAGAAACTTTTGAAAAAGATGAGATAAAAATAAATATCTCCTCTAAGTCCTAAGGTAAATAAAAGTCTTAACATTGATCATATTATAACTATTTACATAAAATTTTTTTGTCCTTTAAGAGAAATGGGCTAAGCTATTTGAAGATACTCCTCAGGGAACAAGTTTCCTAGGTGTTAGGTTTCAAATCTATGATGGAGTATTAGTGATTTTCCACTTTTCTTTCTATACTGTCTAAGTAAGGAAATAGGATATAGTTGTTGCTTCTCTAGATACTTTTCCCTGTAACTCCATGTTATCTTTTGTGAGCTGCTGTACACATTCATTCTTGAATACTAGTTTAAGAATGATGTGCATTAAGATTCTTTCATTTTCAGTTCTTTGTCAGTCAAATCTGATTAATTCCATAGTCAGCAAAAAATAAATTCACTGTTGGTATTTTCACGACTTATCACTGTAACCAGCCAGAAAACTCTTCAAAATTCTTTCTAGAAATCAGCTGCAATCGTGTAAAAACATATTAACATCAGAATTCATTTTTATGTGCTTGTTTCCTTGTTTTGTAGTACTATGAATTGACCCCAAGGACCTTACACATGTGAAGCAAATGTTCTACCAATAAGGTAGATACCTAGTCCAAAATTATTTTGCATTTAAGCAATTGAGCAAAATCTTCCACAATTTTCTTCCTTATCTTAATCTCTCCCTCTCTTAATTACCTCTCTGGCTAATTAATGTACATCATTCTTGGAGTTTGTTATACTGTGGACGTACCAAAACAAAATTTTCACCTATTTCCGATTTTTAAAAATTCTTTTCAAATGTTACTTCTATTACATAATACTCATCTCACAAAAGAAATTTAATTATTCCTCTATGATGCACAGTGTATTTATTTATGTTACATTTGACAATCAAACCATCCTATCCTTTTTTTGTAGGTTCTGCACTTCAGTTCTAGAGTGTGAAATGCACATGACCCATGGTATGAATGACAACCTTTACATGTATAATCAGCAGTTATAACATTCCTAACTTTCCTGTATTACAATGGCTGTCAAATCTTTCCAAAAGACTACTTTGAAACTATGTACTCATATTAATTTTCATGTCATTGTGAACACAATACTTAGCAAAGAACTGTTTAATAGAACATATTAATTTTTTTAAAAAACTCAAGAGATCTAGACCCACCATTTTTCTCAATTGCAAAACAAAAAGAAAGATCAATCTCCCATGACTTAGATCACTGCTGCTTGTTAAGAATTGGAATTAAGGAAAGAGATGTTGCTTGTATAAAGGATTAAACAGATCTATTACAACATGTCTAAATTTGCCCTTCTGGAAGCAATTCTCCCAAACTCATTGCTGGAGGCAAGCATTACTCTGATTCCAAAACCAGAGAAAGATCCAACTAAAAAAAGAGAACTACAAACAAATCTAATGAACATAGATGCAAAAATCCTCAATAAAATACTAGCAAACAGAATACAACAACTCATCAAGAAGAATACACATCACAACTAAATAGGATTCATCTCAGGAATGCAGGGATGGTTCACCATACACAAATTCATACATATAAGACAACACATCAATAGAGCAAAGAACAAAAACTACATGATTACCTCAATAGGTGCAAGAAAAACTTCTGACAAAGTCCAACATTCATTCATGATAAAAACCCTACAAAAGATCGGAACTGATGATTTATATCTCATTGTGATATAAGCCAGCTATGATAAACCAACAGCCAACATCATACTAAATGAGCAGAAACCGAAAACCTCCACTTTAAAATCAGGAACAACATAAGGATGTCCACTTTCTCCACTCCTATTCAATATAGTTCTGGAAACATTAGCCAGAGCAATTAGACAAGAGAGAGAAATAAAAAGAATAAACATCAGAAAAGAAGAGGTTAAATTATCATTATTTGCAGGTGACATGATACTCTACATAGAAGACCCACCTAGAATCATGTAGTTTTAATAAATACATTCAGTAGCATAGCAGGATACAAAGTGAAAATTCAAAAATCATTAGCATTTTTGTACACAATCAGAGAACACACTGAGAAATTAGAGAAACTATGTTTTTCAAAATAACATCCAAAAATATGAAATACTTAGGAATCAAACTCACAAAGAAAATAAAAGATGTATAGAGTGAAAATACAGTACACTGAGAAAGCAGACTGAAGAGGATTTTAGAAAGTGAAAAGATACTCCTTATTCCTGTATAGGAAGAACCAACATTGTAAAAATGGCCATACTCCCAAAATTGTTAAACAGATTCAATTTATTTCCAATTAAAATGCCACTAGTATACTGCACAGAGGTAGAGAAAACATTCCTAAAATTCACTTGGAATGAAAAGAGACCTAGAATATCAAAAGCAATGCTTGGAAACAAAGGAAAGACAGGTAGCATCACAATCCCTGACCTAAAATTATACTGCAAAGCTACTGTGATAAAATGAGCATAGTACAGGCTGAGGATCAAAGGAATGGATTAGAAGACACAGACACAACTACAAACATACTCAGCCACCTATCTTTGACAAAGTGGCCAAACATGTTCAATGGAAGAAACACAGCCTCTCTAATAAATGGTGCTGAAAAACTGACTTTCCACATGTTGAAGGCTACAATGAGGCCCATGCCTATCACCGTGCACTAAACTACAGTCAAAATGGATCAAAGATTTAAACATTAAAACAGAAACACTAAATCTCCTGGAGGAACCTGTAGGCAGATATCCTAGGTAGAAAGTCCCTGAACAAAAACAAAACTGCATGGGAAATACTTCAAAGAATCAACACTTGGGATCTCATCTTTCTGAAAAGTTTCTGCATTTCAAAACAAATCTCCAACAGAGCAAACAGAAAAACCATGAACTGAGAAAAAATTATAGCTGACTCCCTCTGACAAAGGCCTTCTAGAACATACAAAGAATATAAAAAAAAAAAAAAATTAGGCCCCCAAATTCAAAACCCAATCCAAAGTGGGCATCTTCATGAGATGAATATATACTTCACAGATGAAGAAATACAAATGGCAAGTAAATATACAAATAAATGTTTAACATCATTGGTCATTTCAGAAATGCAAATTAAAGCAGCACTTAGATTCCATCTCACCCAGAAAGAATGGCTAAGATCAAGAAGTCAGCCAATATCAAATGCTGGATGGGCTTTGGGAAAAAAGGAACCCTTTTCCACTGTTGTGGGAGTGCAGACTGGTACAACCACTGTGGAGATCAATGTGGAGATTCCTCAAAAAGCTTGCATTGTAGGACCCATTCACCTCAGCTATTCCCCTCCTATGTACTTTTCATGAGCAACTGAAAACATCATGCCACAGCAATATATTTACACTCACGTTTATAAAAGCAGCACAATTTGTCATAGCTAAATCTTGCAAGTAACCCAAATGCCAACTAATGAGGAATGGATAAAAAAAGATGTGGCATTTTTACTTAATGGAGTATGATTGAGCTATAGAAAAGGATAGGTTTGAAGCTTTTATTGGTAAATGGATACTCTTAAGTGAAATAAATCAGACACATATGCAAACATCATATTGAGTCCTTAGTGTGAAAACTGAAAGAGAAAACAAAATCTGAAGACAAAAGATACTGGGAAAAGGGAGTGAACTATATCAAAAGGAAGAATTTACTGCATTGAGGCGATGGACAGGAGAGGGAGTGGGGGAAAGAGATATCTATATTTGTAATCAGGATGGTTTGGACAAGTGTACTGTGAATTTCTGCTGGTCTATGGAAAAGAACAGTTGGTGCTTAATTTGTTTTGTCTTTTTTTTTCCAATTCCTTTACTTTTTTCTCTTAATTTTTCAGATTTTATTTTCTTTCTTCTTCTAATTTTGCATTAATATACTTGGCATTATGTGTAGCTAATTAAAAGACAATACTTTAAAATGAATAAAGAAATAAATAGAAAATAAAATTGGAAATGAGACAATACTATGTATTAAACCAAGTACTGTAAAATTCATATAAGTATCTTTATTTGGCAGAAATCTTTATCATTTTTAATTTTTTGTTTTAATATTATTTTATACTTTAAAAATAGAAAATTTTAAAATATATACATAAGTAAATAAATTTGCTCTTCTGAGTTTGTTTGATTTTACTAGGTTTTTTGTTTTGTTTTTTAATGTCTTTTGGTACAGGGTCTCTCCACATAGGTGGACATAGGTAGGACTCATAGTGATCCTGTTTTCAGCCTCCCCAGTGCTGGGATTACAGGTGCTTGCCACCACATGCAGGGTTGGGGCAGCTGCAGCGTGTGGCAAGGGGACCGAACGCTAATTTTACTGATTTTTATGCTAAAAAAATAGTCTTTTTACTAGATTGTTTCCATTGTATTATTTCGGCAGCAGCTTTGTTTCTATGTGGAATACTTGTCTCCAAACCAAACCAAACTGTAATCCCTTCTATATACTATAGAATAGTAACCCTCAATGGGAAAGGTCCATAGAAGGTGATTTGGAAATGAATGAAGAGCTTTTGGTTGGCACAGGACTGAGTCTCAACTAGCTCTTAAAAGTTAGGTGTACTAGGGATTCAGGATGTCCTGTGGTAAACAACTCTCATGCAAAATGAAGCCTGTCTCATAGACATATCACATGGGTGAAATCCTATGCATAAATACTTTGTTATACAATCTATTTTATTCCAGACCTTACTCATTGTATCAGCTAGTTCACAGAAGAGCTGAAAAGAAAAACAACAACAAAAATCTAAACTCATTTTTTTTAAACTTTTGTATTTTTTAACCATAAGAGATCCACAAATGCAACTGCTAAAACAAAGGATTGAACTATCTTTGTTTAAACTTTATCAAGTTTGTCACTATCTCAGGAAATCATACAACCAATTACAATATTACCTGTGGTATTAATATGGACCTAACAAGTTTATAATAGTCCTCATCTTCACAGTGATTATGTGTTTGATATAATCAGGCCAAAGCATTTATCCAATGAATACATATTATATAATAATTTATTTTCCCTTATATTTGATTTATTGTCTATTTTAAAAATTGTGTTTATATACAAGTTATACAGTTTTAAATTTTGATTTCATGTTGTATCTTTTATTTTTCTTTCAGGATAATAAGGTTATAAATTAAAATGTTTGTTTTGTAAAAAGGGCACTAGCAACCAGGTGACACTATATTTTCATTTTATCCTTCTTTTCTTTCCCTCTTTCTTTGCCCCTCCCTTTTCCCTAGTTTTCTCTTCCTTTTGAACACTCTCTTTAGAAAAATAATGATGCACAGGAGTCCAAGAACACCCATAGAAGAATACCAGGCAAGGCAAGCAATTAAACAGAGAGACAGTTAACCTATGGTATTAAAGCTAATGAGATTTTTATGAGTGAGGAGAAGAGATGGAAGATACTAGGTCTCAGAGGCTTGAAAACCACCCAACTAAAGGTAAAACCCTGGCTCAAAAGGGACTGAGGCACAGAGGTTCTTATTTTCACTCAACTTCTAAGTTTCCATATTCCTAAGGAAACATAGCCTTGCTGTATCTCAATATCTACTATTTCATAGCTATATGCATGGTTCTAAATTATACCATAGCCTACTGAAAGTGATAAAAATTCTTGGACCTAAAAGGTCTATCATACTCAGTGACTGCTACCAGAGTTTCACAAAAGCTCTATGAATCTGTCAGCTTCCACAGTGGTGAGGTCATCTTCAGTCTCAAATATGCTATGTAACTCTGTTATATATTACCCTTCATTTGAAAGGAGAACTTTTCAGAAACACTTACCTCAGTAGTAGTTCCAATATCAGCAGATGGGCTGCATGTGCTAGCATCTGGAGGAACCGTGCCTACACTGCTTCGAACTGGAGAACTGGGGACAGGGCCTGTCACAGTCTCTGAATAGGTTGAGGATGTACTCAGATAGCCTTTCTTCTGAATTTTATTCCAGACCTTATTCATTGTATCAGCTAGTTCATAAAAGAGCTGAACCTGACCACAAAAGAAAATAACAACAACAAAAAAAACCAACAAATCTTTCAATTTATACTCACAATTCCCTAAAATGATATTTTAGTACAAGAAAACAAGAATCTTCAAATATTTACCAATATATCATTATTCTTGATTTATTCACATTTGTAATTTGTTTCATACTCACACTGTGATATCTTAAACCTAGCATTTCTTTGGAATAAAACCATGCTAATAAGTGCAGCTGATAATGACTTAAGATATAAACAATTAAACAAACCACGTCTTCTAAACAAAGGACAAGATCAAAATTAGAAAACCAATACAGCTGGGGAGATGGCTCAGTGGAATAAGTGCTTCCCTGACAAATGCAAGGGCCTGAGTTCGATCCCGTTATACCAAAAAACAAAAAAACAAAAAACAAAAAAACAAAAAACCAAAACATCCCAGGATGCACATTTTGTGAAATATATAATCACTGTCATCCCTCACTAATTTCTACTTCTAATTTTTATCTTTCAGAAGTATATAACTGAAACTAGGTTTCTTCTTGGCAAAATAAACTGAAAAAGAATTACACAACATAGAACAATAAAAGCAAAATGTTACATATGAGACTTTTCTATAGATAAAGAACATATTCAACCTACTACTCCCCTGGGATATGTCATTCCACTATTCAGAGAAAAAAACTGTTTAACTTGCACATTGTTTGACTGAGTTTTAAGATATTTACACAAGATTTCATAAATAAGCATTAATCATGGAATTTGTATGACAACACATTGCCATATACTTTATAAAACAAGCCCAAGATAAAAATGCAAACACAATATATAAGCAAATCCACAGCTGGATACCATACTCTGCTTGCCATTTTTTAAAAAAGTGAAATTCTCATAGTTACAAGAACTTTCAGCCTCAGGACACAACCAGATGATGAAGCTGGCTTCTTATGTGGGCAGAACAGATGCATAAAAACACTGTTGGCAATCCTTATTTGATATAAAACAGTACTCTAGTGTAGTTTTCTGCCTTTTGTATAATAAAGTCTCAAATCTAAGGATATAGCTATTTGTGTTTAAAATCAAACTTATGGGTACAGATTTAAAAAAAAAAACAACTTCTTAGAAAAAGTTTAGTTTGAAACTTCTTCCTTCATAATCATGTGTCTCTAAAAATAAATATTTTGGGCCCAAATCAATTTTTGAAAAAGATTATTTTATTTTTTAAAAAAATAACATGATAAGTGGAGTCTAAACAAAGGAAACAAGTTCTATATACTTTAGTGTATGAAATTTACTTATGAGAAATATTATTTCTAATTCTCTTTTACTATTATTAAACATTATATCAAGGTTCAGCACAAATATATATAGGAAAAGGGAGCCAATGGGCCTCTTTTTTACTTAGCTTCCAATTTTACTGAGGAAATACACCCTTACTATGTTTAGCCTAAAAGTGTCTATAAAGTGCTACCAGTGACATAAGCTTTAAAAAATATCTTTTTCTTTTATTTTCGAAGAAGAAAGTTGCTAACACAAAATTTAGCCTTCTACCAAAGTGAGGCAATTAATTTGAGGATAAATGTTCAGTTTTTATACTTCAATTAGCATGTATCCCATCTAAAGTTACAATGCAGTACCACTTTCTATCTAGTAGGATGTCTGAAATTAAAAAGCCAACTATTAATGTACAACAATTTAAATTTTCACTCTTAGCTGATTAAAATATAAAATGCAGTATTTATTTTGATAGTTTTCAAAAAGACACAGACCTTCCATATAATCTAGGCATTCAATTCTAAAGTATTTTTCCCAGAAAAATGTCCACAGAACGATATGCATACAAATGTTTATATCACCATTATCTATAATAGCCCAAATTTAAAAAAAAAAACCTCAAATGCTGAGTGAAAAAATTCAAGTACATATATGTGTATATATAAGGGAATATTATTTGGCCTCAAAAATTAAGTGCTAAATTTTACATAATAATTTAATCTAGGTGATCTCTATTCACATTACATTATTGAGCTGCAAAATACAACATGATTGACCTATGACAACTCAATCATGCAGGATTGCCAAAAGATGTATTTATGTTGCCATCATTACACTTTCAGAAGATTTTAAATTACAAAACAGGTGAAAAACTTCAAAGCAATTCTTAATCTAATCACCAAGATCATTGTGGCTTAGTCAACAGAAAATATTTAAGAGGACTCTTCTGATAAAAAGGATACTTACTTTTAAAACCCATCACTTTAACCTTCCTTTTATAAATCCAATGTACCAACCTGGGGATTAGAGCATTTTATTTCCAGGGACTCTAGGTCAACATGGAGACAGACAACAAATGAATGTCTTGCATCCGGTCCTGTAGCAATTAGTTTTTGAGATGTGACAGCTAGAGTAGAGGTACAACCCATAGGTTCAACTAGGCAAAGTGTCATTTGCTTTCCAAGAAGGGTATATATGCTGAAATGATGTAGGCTGATGGTCCAAGGAAAAGCATCACCTGATAAGGGGGAAAAGGAAGAAGGCATATAAACAAAGCATCAGTTAACTGTTACATGATAGTCAAATGACTTTTTAATGTTTAAAATACAAAGTATTTCATATTGTAAAAAGCAAAGTATAAAAAAGCAAAGTACAGTATCCTTGAGATCAAGTGCTAATTTACACTATTTTTACTTTTAACAATGTTTATTATAAAATGTTTATTAAAATGAATGTTATAAACAATACA